>NW_026943821.1:11934607-12259607 GCF_035594765.1 Anolis carolinensis | reverse complement strand
ATTGACTACTTGGAAAATCCTTTTCCAGTTATTGGTTTCTGATGGCAGCTAGTTCTTCTCACTTTCTTTACAGATTCCCTTTCAGTGGGACTGTAAATCTGCTCCATGTATCAGTGTGAATTTTGAAGGAGTTAGTCAAAGTGGGAAGCATCTTTCTTTCATCTTCTCTCTGGCTTCATCTCTCTGTCTCTTCCCTCATCTTTCTCTTTCTCCTTCCCGCATATTTTCCCTCCCTTCCCAACCAGATTGGCTGGATTCCTCAAGCCTGACACAGCCACCTTCCCATCCATATTTTGAGATGCTCCCAACGGTTCCCTCTGAAATCCCAGCCATGATTCATGTTGATACTGGGTGGGTCTCATCCAATGTGTCCTCCTGGGTTATTGTTTTCAATCACGTGGAGAGCAAACTTAATAAGCATTGTCCTCTTCCATCCATTGGGAAAGAGGTGGATTCTCACTTAGGACCAATGGAAGCCCAAGAGGCACTTATGTTTAGGGCTGGCTCTTTGAGAGAGAAGGCTTGGCCAAAGGCATGTAGAAGGTTATTAAAGGTGGTGCCCAGGACTTGGTCAGAGACAAGGGCACAGGAAACACAAAGGGGGAAGACAGCAGTGTCTCAAGATGGCCAGGTTTCTGGCAGTTTTGCTCCTACCTGCACTCTTCAACCAAGGTAAAAAAAAGAAACTTTAGGGTGAGATATAACAAATAATAATGCCAGTTATAGTCATAATAGCATCAATAAGAATAGAAGATTGGAGAACTCCACCTGGGAGACCTCATCAGACTTGCAAAATTGTGCATTCTGAGTAACTCTTGAATATTAGATGGAGGAGAGCCCTATATAAAGGTAACTTCTGGGTATGGCTTTCATTAATTGTGTGGCTCCATCCTATCCATGTGAGTTCCTAGAAGTCAGTTCTGTTTGCTCAAAATGTGGTTTACTCCCAAGGGAGTATTTAAAAAATAGATCTCATGTGTGAAAGGAAAACTCATTGAACTCCATGAGATTTTTCTTCTCACTAAACATAATGAGATTACAATGTAGGTGCCACATAGAATCATAGGAAAGTTACTTTGTAGGGCCACTTGGCCATGCTGGCTGAGGAATTGCAGGAACGGTTGTCCAAAGCTGGTACTTCTTTGGACTCTGAGGTCACCACAGTCTTTCTGTTCCATCAATCTTAACAGGGCAGCTATTGGACTTGTAGATCTTTTTTTGGTTGCTGCTATCAAGCTGTGGCTTTCGGCATAATAACGCTTCCTTTAAAAGGAGTTCTTCAGCTGCATTGTTTTTCTGGTTTGTTGCCAACAATAAGGAATAGCCTTAAGAGCAAGAGGAAATGAGTGGTTTGCTCAAGGCCAAGTGCAGGAAGGAAGTAGCAGAGGGAAAAATGGACTTGAGTTTTGCAGATGTGATCCTGAATGCTTCTCCATCTCTCACAAACCCATGGCACTTTTCTTGCATCACTTATCTCCCTCTTTGGAGTAGGTGAGCTGGCAAAGTAAATATCTTTCATAATTTTTGAAGCAAGTGCTTGTAACCCCATAAAAAAGGAATTTTCCTAAGTACTTCCTACCATTGCTCAATTATAGATGGCTTTGATATGATATTGTCCTTTTCCTCCTCCTTCTTTTTAAAGCAAGTGCTTGTTCTACCTTACATACACACCGTTGGGATGTAAAGGACACAATATTGTCCTACCAGACTGGGAAAAATATTTTGGACTGCAACTCCCAGAATTAATGAGAGGATTCTGATGGATTCCATTAGATGAAGATTTTGGCTCTCTTCCCCTGAGAAGAGAGCATGGATCCACTTTAAATTCGGATTCTGTCTCCTGCAGAATTCTGGGGTTTGTAGTTTAGTGAGGAACAAGATCTGCCTGGCTGAGCAGTTTAAAGACCCCTCCCTAAACTACATGCTTCAGAATTCTGCAGAAGGCAAAAACTGGATTTCAAGTGAGTCCATGGTGTGACAAGGTTATTAATTAGGGCTAAGATCTTGCCAAGATCTAGCTGAGGAAGTCAATGCTTTCCTCTTTGATTTATCAGTACATTCTGAGTTACATGACCTGTTGTAATCCAGATATTTTCCACTATAGTATCCATAATCCCTGGTCATAGTGAAATCTAGGTTTATGGGAGTTATTATCCAATGCATAGAGAAATTGCAAGTTTTTTGTGTTATTGTGGTACTTTAAAAAAAATCTGAAATGATAAAATATAGACACATGAAAATATGATATGCTAAAATATCATATAGTAAAAGCAAGCATAAAATAAAGCTGGGGTTAAGACAAACAATGTGTGATAGAGAGTAAATGCAACATTTTCAAACCCTAGGTTAAAAATGGAGTTTAATCTAGCAACTCTATTGTTCTGCAGTGTCTATCACCTGAGGCAGTTGCCACAGTTTGCCTCGTAATATTGTCAACATTGCACTTAAGCACTAAATTGGAATAAGCAAGATGAAAATGCTCAGAAAATGCAATTCTTACTATGAGGTTACATTTGTTGTTTTGTTGGGGAGAGCAGATCTAGGAATCCTGTGGTCTTCCAACTGTGGTAGGACCACTATTCCCAGCATCCTCACCACTGGCTATGTTAGCTAGGGTTAATGGGAGTTGCAGTGCTTCATCTGGAGGACCATGCAATCCCCATGTGTAGGCACGGAGGAGGGATTCAATAAGCATAGACTGCCTTTTGTCCTCTTTCTGGACTTTCCATAAGCACTGTATATAAGGGACAGCACTACATACAGTCTTCTTTCAAAATACTATTATGAAAACATATGGGTTGGGTGTGTACAGTCCTCCTTCCCCACTTTGGATCAGCTCCATCCTGAGACTTGCTTATCTCCCCTTTAATATAAACATCTCTGCCTTCCACCTCCTTCAAGGACAAGGAATGTGCAAAAGGCTTCATGCTGACTTTCAGAAAAACTGTTTTTTTCTTGGTTTGCTCTTAATACTACGGTTTTGCTGGATTAGGATCATCCCAGGCTCTGAGGTTTCTGAGCCAAAACCTAAGACTTCAGGGAAGTCCCTGTTGAAGTCATTTGTGTTATGCATTAAGTACCAACCACAATTGCTCACAGTTTGTCATTCAAACACACAAGCACAGAGCAAATACAGTAGAGTCTCACTTATCCAAGCTAAACGGGCTGGCCGAAGCTTGGATAAGTGAATAACTTGGATAAGGAGGGATTAAGGAAAAGCTTATTAAACATCAAATTAGGTTATGATTTTACAAATTAAGCACTAAAACTTCATGTTATACAACAAATTTGACAGAAAAGGTAGTTTAATATGCAGAAATGTTATGTTGTAATTACTGTATTTACAAATTTAGCACCAAAATATCCTGATATATTGAAAACATTGACTACAAAAATGGCTTGGATTATCCAGATGCTTGGATAAGTGAGGCTTGGATGAGTGAGACTCTACTGTACTATGTAGAAATTATGCTGGAACTTTTAACTAAATGGCTGATTCTCGGACTAAATTAGAATGAGGGGGTTATTCATTATCACCTACTCAGGGAGTCCAGATAAACAGCATTCGATCTGGTTTATTCACGTAATCAAAGTTATCCACAAACCCATGAAAAATGCACTTTAGGGTCACTGGCAATGTCTCCTTGGTTTGGGGAAAGCTATATCTGATGAGAAAAGCTATTCCTATTGACTATTTCTAAATGATTTTCTATACGCTTATATTCCATTTTACCACCACCCCAATCAGTGTAAGGTGGTGTATATAGTTTTTTCTTCCTCACTGTGAGCTAGGTCAGACTGATTGAAAATAATTGGCTCAAAATTCCCTGTAAATTTCATAACTCATTGACTTTAGAACCTAAATCTTCCCAATTTATTAATTTAATTTAATTTATATCTAGCTTTCCTTCCAGCATGGACTCTGGGATGTAATAATATGGTTAAAGTAATATACAACTAAAACAGTGGCTCCCAACCTTTTTTTGACCAGGGACCAACATTAGAACCAAAAGGGTTACAAATCAATTTTTGGTCAACTTTAGATTTGGTTTGGTTATTGGGGTGCTGATTCAGAAAACTGTATTGGATAGATGACATCAGCTCTAGTTTCTGATACATATGCCATTGAGCAGTCACCATTTGCTCACCCACAGAAAACCATAATTAATAATGTAGAGTGGATGTTGTCAATCCAATGCAATTTTCTGAATCACCACCCCAAATAGCCACAAGAACAGGCCTAAAAATGAAGACATCAATGTTCCCCTGCTTCCAGGCACCACATGGAACAGCTCCGCTCAGAGGGAGGGAGGGAGGAGGAGAAGCAGCACTCAGGAGGCTTGTTATCGTGCCTTTCATAGGTAGTTAGCCTCTCCCCTCCTGACATCCCCATTGCCTTGGCACTATAAGAGAGTTTCATGAGACCAGTCGCTCTCATTGCAGCAGTGTAGTAATGGTGAGGCTGCTGACCATATTTTAGTTCATGGGGACCACGGACCACAGGTTGGAAACCACTGACTAAAAGCTGGATGATCAAAAGTAACAGAAATGCACACAATTAAATCAGCTGAAATGTTAAAACATCTACAATGTAAAACAATGTAAAATAATTTAGAAACATAACTGTAAAGATTAAAATGAAGATGTCCCCATTAGAAAACTCTTCCGCACAAAATATTAAACACTCCAAGTACTACACCATGATAAAAACCATGCACATGGTAAAGCTATTTGATCCCTTTTTGTTTGGCTAGAATGGTACCATGAAGCCTATTTTCTCTTCCTCTTTTGCCAGCTTTCTGCCTGCAGTGCAACACATGCCATGGAGAGTACAACTGCATTGGAGAGAATGTGACCTGTGAAAACCCCTACGCCAGCTGTACCACATCTGTACGAAAGGCATACGTCTGTAAGTAGCATTTTTAGAAATGGGAACTGGTGATTCTCTTTTCAAAAGGCCAATGTAATCAATGCTTCAGACAGATTGCCAGCTGAGTTATCCCATTACAAGAAAAACTAAGAGGCAGGTAGAGTGGAAGTACAGCAGGACAACAGTCAGTGCCTTGGTTGTGGCTTATCCAATGATAATTTTAAAATAAATTATTTCTTCTGATGGTGAGAATCTGTTAATGACTTCCTTCACTGCTTATGTTGTATCATTTACTGTACAAAAGTTTAATTGATATTTTATTTTTATTTTGAATAGATTGGATTAACGTTTGGGAGAACATCAGGGTTATATTCCTATAAATCTGCAGTGCTATAATGCCTTGGTGTCTTATGTTTTGTGGGAGGTGGGGCATCTGAATATACATGTGTATGCATGTGCAATTATGTATGCCAAACAGTGGAATTTATTGGAGAAGTAGTAGGCAGACAGTCCAAAATGCTGTGTGTAACACAATTTTAGCACAAACAGATGCTGCAATCCCGTAGTGATTCTGAAGGTACAGTGGGAAAGAAAGAGGTCCCACTGGAATCATGTTTTCATTGACAAATCAATTGTAGTGGGACATGAGACTGGTGTGGTAAGGCTCCAAGTTACTTAGTTTTTATTGTTATTGTGTTCCTTTCATGTCTGACGTACATAGTCCTGAAGATGAACCTATAATGGGGCTTTCTTAGCAAGATTTCTTCAGAGGGAGTTTGCAATTGCCTTCTCTGTTGAAAAGGTGTGACTTGCTCATGGTCACCCAGTGAGTTTCTGTGGCTAAGCAGGTGAATGGATGTGAGGGTAGGGAAGAAGACGGCACTATTATTACAAGTCCTTATAAAGCCGCAGTGATACATTAAGATTTATTATTAGTGCGTGCCAAGGATAAGCCAAAGTATCTCCATTATCTCTGGGCAAATAAAATAAAATAAAATTAGAAGAGATAGCTAAAAAGCAAAATTAACATCTATCAAGCAGATGCAGCACCTACCAAAGTATAATAAGTCTAACTTATTTTCATTTCCAGCCTTTCTGGAATTCCAGTCTGTGAGGAAAGGCTGTGCCCAGCAGCTGTACCCTCCCGAATCCATTTCGATCAAATCGCACCTGATGTCTCTCTCGTATCAGGCACGCTTTTGTGCTGAGGATGGTTGTAACAATGAGACCTACTTTGGTGAGTCCTTTTTCTGGTGATTCCGATGCAAGATTCTGTGTGAATAGTTCCTGATAGGCTCAGCCTAGGCAAAGGAGGGATATTGAGAAGAGCATTTATTTCTATTAATCATTCCAACAGACTAGTGTTAGCAAATATGAAAGAGAGATGTTTGCATTTCATGCATTTTTGGCAGAAATGAGCAACTTTTTTCAATGTGAAGTGCATATTGATTGCCTTCTTTCTTCTTCCAGTTTCTCATCAGCCGCCGGCCAACCATATGCGCTGCCACACATGTGCTTCTCAAGGAGCCTGGTGCCCCGAAATTGCCCGCACTCAGATCAGCTGCTCTGGACATCAAGACCAGTGTGTGGATCTGACTATCCTTGGAAAACTAGGTAAGTCAGATTATAGTAGTTGAGTCTAGAAGTCTCTGACTTCTCTGACTTCCCTTCTGGAACCAAGATACTGTACAAAAAGGTACAAGAAACCTCCTCCACAATGTTTTTAAGAATACTCACTTTGTTGGAACTAACATCCACACCAGCAACCTGCAGGGACTAGCCTATGTTCCTGAATGTCATTCAATTTCAGTTTTCCTCCATCCAAGGTATAAACAGATTGCTCAATTCCAAAAAGGTCTGATGGAATGCCGTTTCCCTTCCTCCATTCTGCCGACACAGGTCAATACTCCAATCTGAAAATAAAGGGTTGCTCCAGTCTCAAACGCTGTGAAGACACTTTGAGCTTCTACTCCGGCATGCGCACCATCCATGCTTCCTGCTGTAATTCACCTCTCTGCAATACCTTCAGCACAGGTAACCAACACCTCAACTTGGTAACAAGCAGGGGATAGATGCTGAATAACTATCTCAAATATTCTAGCACCTATAGAAAATACTGTGCTTCAGAATATCCCTCATTAGAGAACGTAATTCATTCAAGATAAAGCAAGATCAGAAATCGCACACAAAACATTGCCTTGCACTTTGGAAGGCACACTGCTATCTGGATACAGTGGTATCTGCTGGGGTTTAGTTTAGTTGCATTGCCTCTCCTGTGGATGCCAAGTCTCATTACTCCTCATGAGAGAATGCAACTTACTATGCCTTAGTAAAATGGCAAAATCGGGGTTCTTTTTTGAAGAGAAAAAAATTAGTGGGGAAATTTTCAAGCTGTAGTTGATTGATTCCATTATTATTAACAGCATTTCTATACCGCTTTTCTCACCCCTGGGGGGACTCAAAGCGGTTTACAACATACCGTATATACCCGAGTATAAGCTGACCCGAATATAAGCCGAGGCACCTAATTTTACCACAAAAAAACTGGGAAAACATTGACTCCAGTATAAGCCGAGAGTGGTAAATTTCAGAAATAAAAATAGATACCAATAAAATTACATTAATTGAGGCATCAGTAGGTTAAATATTTTTGAATATTTACATAAAGCTCAAATTTAAGAAGACTGTCCAACTCTGATCAAATCATTATTCTCATCTTCTGCAATGTAAATGTGCTTATGTATCCTTTTAATAATAATAAAGTAAAATAATACATGTAATAATAAGTAGAGTAAAATAATAAATGCAATAATAATAATAAGGTCAGAGTGAAATAATAAATTAATAATAATAATAAAAACAGAGTAAAATAAATGTAATAGTAGCAACAATAATAGAGAAAAAAATAAATGTAATAATACCAATAATAATGGAGAAAAATAATAAATGTACCATATATTCTCAAGACTTATATTCCCAAATATAAGTCAACCAGGATCCTCACCCGAGTATAAGCCGAGGGGGACTTTTTCGGTCTTAAAAAAAGGGCTGAAAAACTAGGCTTATACTCGAGTATATACGGTAATAAATGGCAAAATTCAATGCCTAACATATATATAAAAATATCACATATTTAAATCAAAAACATACAACTATAGATTAAAACAATTAAAACGATAAAAACATCAAACATAGACATATGTATGAAAAATATTAAAGCAATTAACATAGATCCCTTCTCTTCCCCCACCACCATCCCCCATCTCCCTTCCATGGATTCATAATTCATGATGATGGTTTCCTTGATTAAATCAAACTATCAGTAATGGAGTCTTCCTCTTCCTCTATAGCCTTTCATTTTATCCTGTTTGATCATTTTTTCCAGTAAATAGTAGTATGTCAAGATCCAGGGTATTGTAGTGGTTTGAGCATTGGACAACAGCTCTGGAGACCAGTGTTCAAATCCATGTTTGGCCATGAAAACCCACTGGGACTTTGGGCAAGCCATATTCTCTCTGAGGAAACCCGCTCTGAACAAATCTTTCCAAGTTTACATTTAGGACTTGAAAGCACTCAATAGTAAGAAATATCATCCCATGATATGCCCAAAGTACGAGAGTCTCATTTTAGCCATTTTGATTTCTAGGGAGAGTTGAGGCTTAATTTACTCCATGCCCCGTTGACTTGACTCTTGGCCAGAAGTTAGGGGTACAAATTATGACCATGGTATATCTCAAGGTTGCTTTTCCTGCCCACATTTCAGATTTCCATGTGCTGAGTGAGGCACCAAATGGGCTGGAATGCTACAGCTGTGTGGATGATGATGGCTCTGGACCTGGCTGCACCACTCAAGCCATGTCCAAGGTGCAGTGCACAGGCATCCACAACATGTGTTTGGAGGGTGTCGGCAACAGCCGTAAAGGTGAGTGCCTGTAATCTTAACTACTGAACATATAAATTCAACCTGAAGTGAAAAGTTTTCAGAAAAATAGGTTTCTCAGTCCTGAACTGCTGAGAATCTTCACAACCTAGAGATTCTTCTGTCAAAATTCACATGTTATTTAGTTACACAGGAAACAGGAAAAAAATGTATTGGTGACATGACTTTGTGCAAAGAAGGCTTATTTTCTTGGCAATAAATGCCGGGCAGTTTCCTGCTATGTGCTCATAAATGGACTTCCATGTGTGAGAAACAGCTTTGCAAAAATGTGTGGTGTTTGTAATCTATAGACCGATGCGCAATGGGACACTGGCAAGCAGCTTCTGGTGCACATCATGCACTTCCCATTTGTGCATCATTTGCAATTCCATATCTTCCCAGCGCTATGCAAGGATAGGTGAAACCATGGGTAAAAGCGAAACAATAAAATCTGGTGAAACACATTGCTGGCATCTCCAGCTCAACTCTATAAATCAACCTTTGGAGGAAAGACACCATAGAATTGCCTGGAGGTCTAAGATGTCTAGAGATATTTTGTCAGATGCATGTAAATGAAACCATGGACACTAGTGTAGTCAACAAATGTGAGAATTTTTATGTATAACCCTATTTGTGGCAGCTAGTGGCTCGTATGTCAGAGGGCACATGAATCTACTATGGGTTTAATCTGAACTTCAAAGGAGATCTCCAAAGCGCTGAAGTCTATTCCTCCCTCCCCCAAAAAATCCTGGGGTAGATTCTGTGCCCCACTGATGTGGAAGCCACTGACCACTAGTCTTCTTACAATTAACATTTGAAGTTCTGTATCCCTCAAACCTAATAAGAAACAGTAGGAGATGTTTTGACTCATAGCTTCTATTGTTTTCATTTCTTTCCCCTGCAGCTGGAAAGGATCTGGGCCTTGTGACATTTAAAGGCTGTGCCTCTCCAGCCATGTGTCAAAGCTCTCTCTTGGGGCTGGTGCAGGAGTTGGACAACACTGACATCCTTTGTTGCCAAGGAAGCCTCTGCAACAATCGTATTGTGAATGGAATAGTGACAGAAGCCAGGATCCCTGCTGATAGTATGGACATTGCAGAAGCTCCTGAGTGTATCAAGCCCAGCCAAGCACCATCTGGAGTCACTGCAGTTCCTGACTGCGCATACACAGAAGAGAAGGAAAATGACGGTGTAGTGAGTGTACATCCCTCTGCTGGGATTCACATTGAGGAAGAAACCAATGTAAATGAAAGAGAGAATAATGGGAAATTAGTAACTGAGAACAACACAATGTCACATTTTCCTCATCATGATGACCACTCAATTACCCACAAAGACACCATCACTGAGAACATTTCTGAAGGATCTTCCCAGGGAAATGCAGCCTCACCTTCAGGTGCTCCAGGGTCAGACCTCATCACAGGAGATGGTTCCTCAGCCGCTACAATCTTGGATAAGAGCAATCCGGGAGCCAGCACCACCTCTTCGGGTAATCATGGCAATGTTGTTGTGCTGATTCCTGTCGTTGTGTCCAGGAGGAACAACACCACTTCCTCCTCCACAGAAACAACCACTGACAACAGGATCTTGGCAAGGTCGAACACTAATGATGAAATTGATTATGAGGAATGTGAGGAAGAAGTGGAGGGCATGACTACTGGGGAGCACTTCATGGCTGCTAAAGAGAGTAACCATGATGGTTCTACCTCCACCCCAAGGAGCACGATTGTCCCTGTTGAAGCTCATTCTGATGCTGGCATTTTTGTTGAAGGGATGAACCGAGATGAGTCTGCATACCTTCCATCTTCCAATCAAGGTGGCCATGGTGCCGGTATCTTCACTAGAGAAGGGTCTACTCATGCTTCTGCCACAGACCCTGCAGGAAGCTCCAATGTCGTTCATGGGCATAATGTCCATGCCCATGGTAGAGATGATGGAAGATTCACTGTTGATGAAACCACTGCCAACCACGCTCCAGGACCTGGGGATTCCACAGTGGACAACCATGGAGCCACCAGTGGTGAAAACTTCTTTGGTGGCAGTCCTCCTCTGCAGCCAGGCCGTGTTTCTGATACCATTATTCCCATACCCTTTGTTGTGTCAAAGGATAATGACTCTTTCATCACCGAAGGCAACAATGTGGCAAATACCAATTCACCCGTTGCCACCAGTGGCCCAGATAGAGACATCCTTGTTTCAGGAGCAGGGGCTGGCACCGCACGTCCCAAGAACAAGATTCCATGCAAACGCCCAGGATCTCAAAGACGACAGGGTGCAAAGTTGGTGTCCTCAGATGCAACTAACAAGCGGGTCTCAGAAGAGGTTTTCACTAGAGATGGTGTTACCTCATTGTTCAGTGACACTAAAAATCCATCACACAGTGGAGGAGGAAAGGTCAATCCTAACAGTGGGTCCTTGGGTCTTCTCAACAACCTTAATCTCTTTTTGCTCTCTCTCCTGATGGTTGCTCTGTTGCACTGAGCCTGGAGAGATGGGATAGTGTGTGTTATTTTATTTTAGAACCTAGATGTCCTGGTTTCCACCTCTAATTTTGATCTGACCCTACTTCCTTTCTGACAAGAACTCTTTGGACGTCTATAAAGATTCCTCTGTCCAAAGACTTCACTGAAATAGAAGGGAGCATGTTGTAATCAAAGTGCTAGACATAACTTTGGGATATTTGTTTGTATGAAATGTGACAGTATTTTTTTTACTACGGAGTACACAAATAGTATATTGCTCCCTACTGGTAAAAACAGGGACAACACTCCATATATTTTATAAACCTTGCTTTGTTCCTAAAATGCACCTATCCCTATAGGCAAAAGTTTCTATCTGATCTTGGAAGCTAAGAAGGGTCTTTGTTCATAATGCTCATTAAATTGTACAGTTGTGAGCATAAGAGAGAGACATGTTACATATAGTTAAAGTAGTCTTTGCTCAGTTGCACCAAAGGAGGATGTAAAATATGGGCAGCTGAAAGAATCCTTTGTTATGCATTATTATTTTTGTGAAAGAAACAGGGGGATATTTATTTTTACAACTGTATACAGATATCACATTCCAAAAACACAGATTGGATCCAAAACACATGAAAACTGCAAATATTTAGGTCTCAATCCTACTGGTACTATCAACTGGAGGAAATCAGGAAATTACAACACTTACATAATTTCCATTGATTCAGTGTGTTTTCTCTGTAATAGGATCCAAATTGGAAGACTCCTCCAGGTCTAGGAAGTAGGCTTGGCATGCTATACTTCTTGCATCACTGTGAATTTTGCAAACAAAAATGAGTACTTAGAGTTTGAAGAGGAGGGTGGGGCTATTAGTTACTTAAAAGTAACTTTTTGAAGCTCTGGGTGTCTAGCACTGAAATATTTGAAACTCTTCTAAAGTGACATTCTTACAGAATACAGATCTCTTAGTCCAGCATAACCTCATCTATCTGAGGGTTAAGATGGTCCCAGGATTGACTAAAGTATAAATAGGACTTTTGCTCTGAAAGGCAACATAAAAGTCCTAAAATAAAAAAATAAAAGGAATACAAAAATATGTCTTGATTTATATTTCTTTGCATTTTGGATCTTCTTTTGTTTTGTATTCCAGACAGTTTCCCCACCTGACTGTTCTCAGATTCAGTGGAATTCATTGGTTGATCTCCTTGTGGTATTTCATCCTATTGTGCATTGAATCTGTTCCCCCATTCTTTGTAGCAGTCTGTGAACTAGAAATGTGCAAATACTGGCAATTATGGGGCATATTGGAGGCAGGTGGAGATGTCCCATGTCCCAAAAGCCCACAAACACAACCTAGAGACAATTTTGGACATTTTTTTTTTTGCCCTCTCTGACAATTTTTATTCCCGGAGAGATCTGTTTCCAAACAAGAAATGAGTGGATGTTGACTTTGTGATTACATATTGTTAAAAAAGCTTAGCCAGTACATTTGTGTGTGTGTTAACAGGCGAAAGCATCTTTAATTTGCCTGTTGACTTTAAGTAATCTTACGAATACCTTCCCAGGATCCTTGGGGCTGTATCAGATAAGTTATAAATGGCATTTGAGAATTCTATTTTGAGCTAGTGTCCTAAGAATGAGGCATACTCTTGAGCCCTGAACAATTCCTGAAGCACATGAATATGTAGTCTAACCAGACCTTGGATGAAAACAATAGCATTGTGAATCTGTTCTGGATGTTAGTCTGGCATTTAGAGTAGCTATACATAGTACTGAATCTATTTTAGAGATGGTTTCGAATACTTTGGATAGCTCTTAAGCCCCAGACAGGATTCACAACCCCACTGACATGGAAGCCACCCAACTGCAATTGAACAGGAATTCCCTAAATAGGGTGGCACTACCAAGACATTTCTGCCATGTGTGGTAGTGTTATAGGCCACCAAAAAGGAGCATCAGTTAACAAGTCTTCTTTGAAATCTGTGCAGGATAATCTCATTGAGAAAAATAGAAATACAGACTAGGTGGAGGAGTTTTTGATATATGCAAAAAGGCAAGAGTGGGAATCAGCTGTAAACCCTTGTGCTGGTTGAACTGCTGATCTGAAGGTTGGGCTGCTGACCTGAAAGCTGCCCATTCAAATCCGAGAGATGGGGTGAGCTCCCATCTGTTAGCTCTAGCTTGCGGGAACATGAGAGAAGCCCCCCAGCTAACACATCTGGACATCCCCTGGGCAACGTCTCTTTAGACAGCCAATTCTCTCACACCAGAAATGACTTGCAGTATGTTATCAAGTTGCTTCTGACATGATAAACAAAGCTAGGAAGACCAAAGAGTGAGCATAGGGACTGCAGCCGGCCCCCACTTTGTGGCATTAGGAGTGCAGGACCCTCACAAAAGTGGAGGAAAACCTTTTCCTAGCATGTGTGTTATTTTTTAAATATGTTTATAGATAAAAGTTGAAATGGGGAACCTAGAGATTCCTAGAAAGAGACTAAATTAATCAAATCCACCAATAATCAAATCTGGAAAAGTTAAACCCGCAAATGAGACAGGCCAAAAAATATTTCCCTTATCAAATTATTGGATGGCAAACATTATCATTTCCAGTCATACTTCTTGGCTTCCCCAGGAAGTTGCCACCATAGGTTTATTCATGATGTTGAGATTAAAATATGAGCAGAATTGGTGGAGGGAGGAGGACAAAAGGTTTTCAGGGATATGCATATTTATAGTATTGACCAAATGATAAGTGAATATAAATCTCAACATCCTTATCCCTGGACAGCATTTTGAGGCCAAAGCTTGGGAGAAAGATTTTTTAAAGGATGACAATTCACATGGCATTGTTGACTTGGAAGTTATGACAGGTTATGGCTCAAAAAAGTAACTTGCCCAGATCTCAGGCACAAGGAAGCCTTGGAGTGGGGAGGCAGGCAGAATGGGACAGATCTCCTTATCTCTTGTACCTTCACTCATATACAGTGGCTTCAACTATCCTAAGATGGAGAAAGACTGGACACGTAGTGCCCTCAGATTGTCATCATCTCCAGGCTGGATTGGCTTGGTTGTTTGTGGACACATTATTCAGGAGGAGGTACAAGTCAAAGCGTAAATTCAGGAAAGTGATCAAGGGGTGGAGATGCTGGTTGTTGTATATTCCATTCCTCAAACATTTGAGGAACCTTAAGATAATGAAGTTCTGACTCCAAATACCATTTTGCTGGGTCTCAAACCCATTCTCAGCAGCCTTGGATTGTAATTCAGATGCCACAGAACACGCTGTTCATTGCTTGTTAATGGACAGCATTATCCCATTTCCCCTGTAATTATGAAATCCACTCTTAACAATAACATCTCAGCCTTGCAATTAAAATCTTGCATGCTAATTCGTAAGGTCATCAAAAATAGCTATTATAAGTGTGCAGGGTTCAGTCAAAGTCTTGCCTGGAGCAGAAACCACTTGAAATGAACTTCTCTGACTAGTTTGAACGGAATGTCTTCAAACCGAGAGAGCTTCCAGGCAATCTATTTTAGTACCAAGAAATGTGATTCACTTGTTTGCAGTCCAGCATCTTCCTTCAAGGACACCCTTCTGTTAGTATAGGTCTTCCTGTCCTGGGAGGTGCTATATTTGAACCTGGGGAAAGATGGCTTTCCTATTGGGATCCATTCGATGTTGCTTGCATTTCCTGCCTTCTTTGTATGTTGAGCAATTACTGATTCTTGAAAAGGTTTGTTTGATTTTGGGGAACTGGATAAAATTAGGTAAGCTTTGTAGTTTCATGGTCACTATTGTTAACTGTGTTCGTTTATAACTTTCAAGGCTTTTGCTTTATGGAATAAGCTTGAATTAAGGAAGGGGGGGTCCAGCTAAAGTCAGTTTGGCACAGTTGTTAAAAGTGCTGGATTTGGATTTTGGAAAGTGAGATTCCAGTTCTGACCGAATGATTTCTTGGGCGACCTTTCAACCTGGTCTACTTTAGAGAATTGTTTCTATGAAGATAAAGTGAAGAGCTAGAGAGGAACCTTAAAACCACTGGATGAATATGGGATGGAGATATATACAGTCAGCCCTCCAGATTCACCAGGGCTAGGGGCATAGGACTCCTGGGAAAGTCAAAAAACATGAATTTAAAAATGCTATTTCTTTATCTGAGAAAGGTATGAGCTGCATTGGTGCAATTGGTTAAACCTTTGTGCTGGCTGAACTGCTGACCTGATGATTGGATTGCTAACTTGAAGGTTGCTGGTTTGAATCCGCGAGATGGGATGGGCTCCCGTCTGTCAGCTCTAGCTTGCAGGAACACGAGAGAAGCCTCCCAGCTAACACATCCAGGTGTCCCCTGAACAACGTCTCTGTAGATGGCCAAATATTTTATACCAGAAGCAACTTGCAATAAGTTCTCAAATCACCTGTGACACAAAAAATCTGAGAGAGGACAACCTTTGATAGAAGGTAATCATATAATTGCACTAGAGGAACTGAAGATTTCTAGATATAACATTTTCATCAAGTCCATTAATAATAAAATAAAAAAATGAAACTTGAAAATGTGGAGGGATGACCAAACATACTGAATTAAGGAATAGTCCATATGCTCATTTTCTGTATCTATGGATTCAATTATCCAGCTCTATAAAATATTTTAATCCTAAAAGCAAAACTTGATTTTTCCCATTTCATATAAGGGATGACATTTTACTAAACCAATGAACATAATGGCACTTGAGCATCCACAGATTTCAGCATCCACAAACCCAAAAGCAACCAAACCCCAAAAGATACCAAGAATCCAATTAACACAACTTTCTCTGAGTCCAAAGAAGACAAGGTAGGATTACAATGACAGAAGTAATAAGACTATGTAGAACAGTGGTTCCCAACCTGGTAGGGGAGAGGCTGACTACGCACAAAAGGTGCAACAACAAGCCTCCTGACTGCTGCTTCTCCTCCTCCTCCTCCCTTACTATTTGGACTACATCTCCCAGCCATCATGGCACATTGAACAGCAACAGGTCCTTCATTTATGTGTGGCTACACAGGTATTTCTAAACATACTTAGAATTCCATGGTCAATGTCACTGAACAACTCATTCCCTTGAATGGCTATGTGAAACTCTGGTCTCATTCTTCCTCTTTTCTAAGAAGAAGAAAAAAGATGTGGTATGATGATTTGTTCTTTTACCTTAAAGCATGTGTGTGTGCCTTCAAGCTGCCTGTTGACTTATTGACCACATGAATTCCACAGGGTTTTCTTAGGCATGGGGTCCTCAGAAGTGGTTTCAGTTCCTTCCTTTGAAATACAGCATATACTCCTAGTATTACAGTAGAGTCTCACTTATCCAACACTTGCTTATCCAATGTTCTGGATTATCCAACGCATTTTTGTAGTCAATGTTTTCAATACATCGTAATATTTTGGTGCTAAATTCGTAAATACAGTAATTACTACATAGCATTACTGTGTATTGAACCATTTTTCTGTCAAATTTGTTGTATAACATGGTGTTTTGGTGCTTAATTTGTAAAATCATAACCTAATTTGTGGTTTAATAGGCTTTTCCTGAATCCTTATTATTCAACATATTCACTTATCCAACGTTCTGCCGGCCTGTTTATGTTGGATAAGCGAGACTCTACTGTAATGGCTTTGCTGTGTTTCCAAGACCACACATAATTTGTCCTTTTAGGATATTTAGGCTGCTTACAGTAAAACAAAAGAGATCATTATTTCAAGCTGATTTATTTGAAAAAAGATTGGGTGTATTTGAAAAAAAAACAAACCAAGGCAAGGTTAAACATGCAAGCAGTCCTGCCTGTGCCAACTCGGTGAGAAGACTGCTGGCAAATTCCCAAAACACTGGCAGAAACAACCATTGTCATTATGACATATCTGAGTAAGACATTTGTAATTGCTCTGACTCATTAAAAGAAAATGGGATTTACTGTTAAGAAGGATATTTGAAAATCAAGGTGGAACTGCCTCATTCTTCTGGATATTCGGATTAAGTCACACTGAGTTTCAGGAACAGAAATTTCTTCCAAAAATAGAAATGCTCTACTGATGTAACTGGAGGGAAGACATCTACAGGAGAAAACACTACTATCAAGGGCCATTTGCCTTGACAGTAGAACAGAACTTCCATGTTCAGCTAGATTGATCCAGTTAAGTCCCAAGTGATAGCCATCCGGATGCAAACTGCATGCTATCAAAAGCAGTGATTCCCAACCTTTGGTCCTCCAGGTGCTTTGGACTTCAACTCCCAGAAATCTTAGTTAACTTTCCAGCTGTTAGGAATTGTGGAAGCTGAAGTCCAAAACCACTGGGAGAACCAAAGATTGGGAACCACTGATGAAATGGATGCAAAGCCAAGGTCAATTCTACACAATTGCTGCCTTATCCGCAAACCAACACTTCATACCATTAAACCAGTGGTTCTCAACCTGTCGGTCCCCAAATGTTTTGATAAACTGGTAAACTGGCTGGGATTTCTGGGAGTTGTAGGCCAAAACACCTGGGGACCCAGAGGTTGAGAACCACTGCATTAAATGGACTGAAAAACAGAGCTCAATTCTATGCCACAACTGTCTAGGCTGCAGACTAAATATAATTCCATTAAACAGGCTGTAAAGCAGGGCTCAGTTTCCTGCAACTCATGCTCCAAGTAAAAAATAATTCAATGGAATAAATTGCAAAGCAGAGTTCAGTTCCATGTGGTGGTAGCCCAGGCTGCAAATCATTTCTTTGAATGGGCTTCAAAATAGGGTCAAATTCTGTGCAGTACCTTCCCAGTCCTTACATAATTTCTTGTTGGTTTACAACCCTGGAAACCAGGGTCTGAAGCCCTACTCAGCTATAGGGACCCACTGGGTGACCTTAGGTATGTCACACTCTCTCGGCCTCAACCTCATCTGAACAATTATTTCATAAGAAAGTCAAAAAAATGACTCAAAGGCACAGTATAAAAACTGTTATATTATATCACTGATTGAAAGGAACAGCAGTCCAGATGGGTATTCCATAGTATGCCATATTTGGCTTGCAGACCAACCTTCCACCATCCCTGGGTTAGACTATTTTTACCTTTGTGAATTCAGGAGCCCCCATTCTTTTTGAATGACCTTATCCTGCTCTTTCTGGATTCAAGCCACATCTCTGGAAACCACAGAGAAGGTGTTTTAGGGCTTGGCGCTCTGATGAAGCGAATTCCTGAGATGCTTTGGAGAGGGGTGAAAGCATCTCTCTGTTTCGCCTCAATCACATCACTACCCTTGTCACCTGCCTGTTGTAAGCCCAACCTCTCACTCTATGGCCCACCTTGTTGACTTTTATATCAGGAATGCTGCTTATAGTTCTAAAGAGGTGTGTACTGTACTGTAAGAGTAAGGAAGAAAAGAAACAGATGGCAGCATGGAAAAAGACCTGTCGTATTCACTAATCTTTCTGTCTCATAAGATTTAATAAGTGGAGAATATGAACCAAGTGATTTGTGTTACTTCTTAAATTGCTGGCTTCCAGATCAATGTTTTGCGTTCAAACTAAGTCAGTCTCCAAACATACATTCATAGAATCATAAAATCAGAGTTGGAAGAGACCACATGGGCCATCTTGCCCAATCTCCTGCCATGCAGGAAAAACACAATGAAAGCACTCCCAACAGATGGCCATCCGGCCTCTGTTTAAAAGCCTTCAGAGAAGGAGCTTCCACCACACTCTGAGGCAGCAAGTTCCATTGTGGATCAGCTCTTCTTACAGTCAAGAAGTTCTTTCTAATGGTAAATTGGAATCTCCTTTTCTGTAATTTGAACCCATTCATTTGATTCAGTCCAACAGGTGCTTCTGAACCAACTCTAACTATTTTCTACTCAATGAGACTCTCCTCAAAACAACCTGGATTCTCCTCACTCTAATTTCTAAACCCAGCTTTATCCAAATTCTTTTAAACCCCTTTGATTAAACTAAGCTTAGCTTCCTGAAAACAATGAAAGCACCCCAACAGATGGCCATCCATCTTCTTTTTTAAAGCCACCAAGGAAGGAGCTTCCGTTACACAGAGAGTTCAACTCTTGAACAGCTCTCACAGTCAGGAAGTTCTTCCTATTGGTCAGGTGGAATCTCCGTTCCTGTCATTTGAACCCATTGCTCTGGGTCCCAGTTTCCAGGGCAGCAGAAAACAAGCCTGCTCCCTCTTCCTTATGACATCCTTTCAAATACCATGGTGACGATATTACCTCTCAATCTTCTCTTCTGCAGCCTAAACATACCCAGCTCTTTGATGAGTGTTTGAGCAGTGCTCTTAATACGATTTCCAGTATTTGTCAAGGAACTATAAACATTTACAGCACTAAAGCCACATTCAGCTAAATATAAAGTTGGGAACGTATAATGGCATTCCTTTATGCTTGTTTGTTTTACTTTGGGATAGGTTATAGCTCTATGATTGTTTTCCAATCATGAGGCTCAACATACAAAGTTTCAGTGGCGCCTTTATGGTATATTTACCTTGCTATAAAGTTCAAGTTCATCTTGTTGATTTCCTATGTTCTGCACAGTAGTGCACAGACATCTAGAACGATGTGTCATTCTTTCTAACAACTTATTTAAAGTTTGTGTGTATTTTTGTACTTTTCACTCCTTAAAAAGCAGATCCACTTTTTCTGCTCTGAACTCAAACAGCTTTAAGCCTCCTTTTATTTCTTTTTCTCCCTTATATTTTCATCTAGCTTCTCAAATTAGGGTTGCAAAGGTAGCCACAGTTTCTGATAACATTCAAAACCGAAGCTGCCTGGCAAAATTCCCAGCAAAACCTTCACTGGCAAGGACTCATCTGTACTGCATTAAGATTTTCTTGAGGCCAAAGTGAATGATTCAGCATGACTTGTCTGGACCTCAAGAGCAAAGTGGTTACCAGGATTTACACACTGGAAAGCATTTGTCCACTCTTTCACAGAGGATTTCCTTCTCTTTTCTTTATAAATCAAGAGTCATCTGCTGGTCCAGTCTGCTTTTGTTCATAGAGCAAGAGTGGAGGCATATATCAATTCTAGGTTTTAATCCACAGTTTAAAGCTAAATTGGGCAACTGTGTGAAAAGCAGTGGCCAACTCCCCCACTTTGTTGCATCTCCGATTTTTCTTTGCAGTCCTTCTCAAAGTGTGACAAATGCCATCATTTTGAAGGACTGCATAGGATAAAAGGCATTTGTTGGGAGTACAGTATTCTGGAATGTTGTAATGGGCATCATTATGTGTTTGCATATATTTAGAAGCCTTTCTTTTTATCTGGGGGCAAAAATGGCCCCAACACTGACTTTTTAATGGGATTGGAGAGGCTGGTGGGGGTTTCAGAGACACAGAAGTTGAGGTCCAGGGGACATATACCATTGTGACCATTCTTGCTATAAAGAAGCTGTCCAAGGTATGGAATCCTATCATTCAAGTTGCTTTAGCACACTGGTCCAGATTAAAACCCAGAGCAGAGTAACTGACCTATTAATATGAAAGTCATTGGCTCCTACTCCTGGGAAGTAACCAAAGCAGACATAAGAGAGACCAAATATCTCCTGGTTCTGCTCCACCTCTATTCTATCTTGCTTCCCCTATCTGAGACATACAACATAAATTGCTGCAGTATAAACAGTTGAAGTCAAAATGTACAAAGAGCCTGACCCTTTGCTTTGGTCTAATAATCTATAGAAATGTAGTTTGTGTTTGCTGGGTTTCAGAGTCCAGTCATTGACCCTAGGGATCATGTGCTAGAGAAACATGCCCTCAGAATTAGGATTATGCAAGATCTTGCTCTGAGTCAACTCAAAGTCCAGTTCTGTTGAGACAACAACAGATGCAATCCTGGGATTTGCAGTTTGGTTAGGAATCCTGAATGCCCTTCCTCAATTACCCATTTTTATATGGGATGTTGTCACTATGGCAAAGTGGAATCATTGTGCTTTAACTGTATAGTGTGGAAGAGCAACAGAAGTAGATTAGCCACTTAATTGACATTGAAATTACCAGCAATCACTGCATTCTGTTGCATCAGATAAAAGGAAATATGGTGCTCCTTTTTGTCTGACTAGACCAGAAGTTTAACCATATATCAGCGGGTAAGATGACAGCATCTACCACTGAAAGCTGAGAAGTCCATGTGTCCCAACCACTTCTCTCACTCCAAGGACCCTTTCATATTGCCTATATATAACACCAGTGGTGCAATTGGTTAAATCCTAGTGCCAACAGACTGCTGACTTGAAGGTCGGGTTCGAATCCAAACCGGGGAAAGTGTGGATGAGCTCCTTCTGTCAGCTCCAGCTCCATGCGGGGACACGAGAGAAGCCTTCCACAAGGATGGTAAAACATCAAACATCTGGGTGTCCCCAGGGCAACATCCTTGCAGACGGCCAGTTCTCTCACACCAGAAGTGACTTGCAGTTTCTCAAGTCGCTCCTGACACTATATACACACACACACACACACACACACACACAGGCCTGTAGCGAGGGGGTGGTTTTAGGGGTTCAACCCCCCCCCCCCAATTTTCAGGTTATAAAAAAACCCTGGTTTACTCATGAATTTTAACTGGTTAACCAAATCTCCATGCTAAGTCTATGAGACACAAAACATTAAGAGTCCCTCCAGGCACTATCTCAAGCAGATATTGACAGGTTTGTAGCGGGGAGGGGTGTGTGCAAGGGGTTAACCCCCCCCCCCCGAAATTTTCAACCCCCCCCCCCCCGAAATTTTTTTCTGGCTATGGCCCTGTCATACAAACTATTATAGCTACATCCCATGGAATTCAAGGTTTCCATTGGAGAGGCTCTAAAGAGTTGAAATCTGAAATGTCCCTCTCTAAACTGCAGATTCCAGGATTTAATAAGACAGAACTATGCACAGTGAAAGTTGAAGTTGAATTGTAGTGCTGTATTTCATGTAAATAGGCCCCAGCGTTTTGTTACTGACATTCTGCTCTGGTTCAATTTAAATTGTGCTCTGAATTTGATATGGATGAGAATAAGATGAGTCAGAAGTGATTCAAACGGTGATGGATTTAAGAATGCACAGAGGAGTCCAAAAGAAAAAGGAAGTGGTCTGGGTCTTTTTGCCACATATCTCCTCCCTCCCCAAGACACATACTGCTAAAGTTACCTTATCCACATACATAAACAAGACAACTCTGGGTAATGTCAAGGCAATCCTCCAGTCCTTTGTTTATCATATACTATTTTATTGACTACAATTATGTGTTTGTGTACTTTGCCGCAAACATTTTAATCCCTTTTCCTCCCTTAGAAAGTATTTGTGGAGCAGTTATTAAAAACAGCAGTTAGAGAAAACATTTACCGTATTGCAAGTAATAAATAACAGAACATAATTTGAAAAGCAGCAGATACTTTCAGACAATTTTACAACTTGATGTAGAATTGCAAACAGATGACAGGAAGAAGGAAAGAAAAGAGTTTTTGTTGTTGTTATGTCCCTCCAAGTCACTTCCTACTTATGGTGACCCTAAAGAGAACCTATCAAAGATCTTGGCAAGATTTATTCAGAGGTGGGTTGGTGTGAATCTTCCGGGTTGTATGGCTATGTTCTAGAAGCATGCTTTCCTGACATTTCACCCACATCTATGACAGGCATCCTCAGAGGTTGAGGGGTCCCTCTGAGGATGCCTGAAATAGATGTGGGTGAAACGTCAGGAGAGCAAGCTTCTAGAACATGGCCATACAGCCTGGAAGACTCACAACAACCCAGTGATTCCGACCATGAAAGCAATCGACGACACATTATTCAGAGGTGGTTTGCCTTTGCCATCTTCTGAAGCTGAGAGAGTATGACTTGTCTAAGATTACCCAGTGAGTTTCCATGGCCAAACAAGGATTGCAACCTCCAGCAACACATACAGTTCTTATAGAGAGGGAAATGGTAGGATTTTGGTAGGTTCCTTCAAGGACTGGCTCATCTCTGGGCCATCAGTTCTGGCTGTTATGAGCTTTCTACCAAGGTCTATAGGCAGAGCTATTGGTATGTATGTAGCACAGAAGGTAACACTTTGGCCTAATAAAAATAGAGATGATAACCTGTACATGTCAGGGAATACATTTCTCCCCATGAAAGGTGACATGACCCAAGGGGAAGGGATTCAACAGCAACGCATAGAACTAGCAGTGGATGACCTTGCTCTATCCGCAAGCCACTTCCAGATAAAATGATTCAACATTCCTCCTCACTTAGCTAGAAGAAGAGGGCAAACAAGGTATCTGCAAAAGAAACAGCTCACATTTTGAGTAAGCCTCAAAGTCACAGAGGGCCAAGAACCTGATTTGGACATATCTGCTTCTCCTTATGTGCCTTCAGATCGTTTCCAACATATGGTGACCCTAAGATGAACCTATCACAGGGTTTCTTCACAAGGTTTGTTCAGAGGAAGTTTGCTTTTGCCTTCTTCAGAGCCTGAGATAATATGGATTGCCCTATTCCATCTAGCAGCTTTCCAAGAATAAGTAGGAAATCGAACCCTGATCTCTAGAGTAGGAATCCATGCTCAAATCACTATATTATGCTGCTTCTAGACATATCATAGCATGCTGGAGGTCTCCCAAGATACCTGATTCCATACCAATGGACCTCAGCTGTCTTATTTTTCTATTATAAAATTCTGCAGATGATGTCAGAAATTGCCAGAAGATTGCGGGGAACAACAGATGCTCTGTTTGAATCTACAGCATCAAATACTGCAAATTCTCGATGAACTTACCCATCTAAATGAACCCTGAAAGAGAGAACAATAGTGGAAACAAACACAGCCTTCCATCTTGAACCATCCAATTCAATGCCAACATTCATTTCTTTCTTATTTATTATTGTTTTATTTTGAATTTACATATTTATAAAAGAAATGAAAAAAACTATACACGTATATACATGAACCAATACAAAATTAACTAATGTCTATACAATATTGGTATTTAGTTACACCCTCCCATCCTCCCACCCCTCCTATTTTGGTGACTTCATCTCTTTTAACTATTAAAACAAGTTTAACACATACCTATCTATTAGGGTTGTCCAAAATTTCGTAATGATTCTTAATTCGGATTGATTTCAGATTGTTCTCGCTTTTTGAACCAAGTATTGAGACGTTTTCCCTGGGCGCAACTGGCAATGTAATTCGAACCATCGTTGGCCCATTCTCTAATTGTGTCTTAATGTTTCGTTAAATTTCCCCCCACCCCCCCCCCAAAAATTTTTTTTATATTTTTTAAAAATATTTTTTTTTATTTTATTTTTTTGTTTCTGCAACCTAACTTGAATGGGAGCCTAGCGCAGCCTAAAATGGCTGCCGCTCCCTGGCCAATCAGAGACTTCCACGATGGCTGGAAAAGGTGGGGGCTAGCATCCTCCGTGTCCACGTGGAAGATCTCTATAAAAAACCCCTCCCTAACCCAGGCAAGCCATTCTGGGCTGGGTTACAAGCGGAGAGGGTGGTTCGCGCTGCGCTAGATCAAGCCGCCTGCATTGAGGGGAGAGAGGGCTAAGTGTTCTGGCTGTTGGGTCTGGGTTAGGGCTGGCTTTTGTTGCTGGTTCAATATTGTGTGTATTTTTTGGGAAATTGGCTTGGGGCTTGTGGGATCTTGCAGAGTCCTTGCTGAGGCTTTAGGCAGTTTTTATTTTTAAAAGGACGTGGGCGCCAAGGCATTGCTTTCCTGACGCTCCGTTTCTAAAGACCTCTGCCTTTTATTTTATTTCAGCAATCAGCCGTTCTTTTTAAACCTTAAAGGGTACACTCACTGGAAGTAGTAGTTTCCAAAGGACATGTGCATTCCTGCCAAGGCATTGCTTCCCTCACCCTCCATTTCTAATCCCAAGCCTTGGGCTGAGTTTTATTTTTGCAATCACAAAGTCAGACATTGATTTGATTCAATAGAGGGTCCACAGCAATTTATAGTTTCCAAAGGATGTGGCACTCCTGCCAAGGCATTGCTTCCCTCACCCTCCGTTTCTAATCCCAAGCCTTGGGCTGAGTTTTATTTTTGCAATCACAAAGTCAGACATTGATTTGATTCAATAGAGGGTCCACAGCAATTTATAGTTTTCAAAGGACGTGGCACTCCTGCCAAGGCATTGCTTCCCTCACCCTCCGTTTCTAATCCCAAGCCTTGGGCTGAGTTTTATTTTTGCAATCACAAAGTCAGACAGACATTGATTTGATTCAATAGAGGGTCCACAGCAATTTATAGTTGCCAAAGGACAGTGGCACTCTTGCCAAGGCATTGATTAGTGTGTGCTGCATTTCTAATCCAAAGTCTACACAAGTAGAAGAGGGACTTTTACAGTGATAAGAACCCAATTGAACAGGAAATAAGACTTTCAAACCAGGAACAGGTTTCTTCAAATATTGAAAAATAGTGTATTATAAAAAGTTATGAAAATTCGCCAAAAATCATAGGAGACAGGAAACGTTCTGCAATTTGTTGAGCAAAGAGTGTTGAATGTGATCTCCCACTGTACCAAAATTGATGAGGATAGCTCAAGAAATTAGGGCGGGAGAGCCCTGTTAAAGTCCCCCCCGGTTTCCTTTTTTTTTTTTTGGCGATTGCGCATGCGCGTCCGCCATTTTAGAAACATTAAGAATCATTACGAATTTTTGGAAATATCCAAAAATTTTGGGTGAAAAATTCGGAAATACTTTCTATATCGAAGCGCCGGCACCCCCTACTTTAGAAACGAGAATTGAAACATTTTTCCATCGATCGGATAAGCCTACTATCTATACATACCATAAGTATTAAATTCATAGCCTGGAGGGGCTTTCCATACACTGAGTCAGAAGCATAGCTCAGAATGCATAGCAATTCATATTACAACTTAGAGATTGTGTTATTGAAGGCTTTTATGGCCAGAATCACAGGTATGTTGTGTGTTTTCCGGGCTGAATGGCCATGCTCCACAAGTATTCTCTCCTGACGTTTTGCCCACATATATGGGAGGCATCCTGAGAAGTTGTGAGGATCTACTCACATTTGCATGTTTTCGAACTGTTAGGCTGGCAGAAGTTAGGGAGCTCACATAATCCTGCAGATTCGAACTGCCAACCTTCAGATCAGCAGTTCAGCAGCACAAGGGTTTAACCCATTGTATCACTATGGTAATGACCTATAAAGCCCTATATGGCTTAGATCTAAACTATGTTAGCCTGAATTTTGAGATCCTGAGGGGAGACCTTTTTCTTGGTCACCTCACTCTCACAAGCCTCTGATAAATATTGATACTTGAGACTCTTGTCTTCTGTGGTGGAGGGCCCTTCTTTGGAGGCTTTCAAGCAGAGGCTGGATGGCCGTCTGTCAGGGGTGCTTTGAATGTGATTTTCCTGCTTCTTAGCAGGGGCTTGGACTGGATGGCCCATGTGGTCTCTTCCAACTCTATGATTCTATGATTCTTCAAAGCTTCCCTTCCAAGTCCATTATAATTAATAACTGAACCAAGGTATGGGAAATCTTGAACTATTTCAATGCCTTCACTGTCTTTACTTATTCCCAAATTAAAGCATGCTTTAAGCACTGAAACAACATCATTTTCCTTTTCCCAAATTCTGGAGAATGCAAAGACTTAGTGGTGAGTTTGAGGCAGTTTGCATATGCTCAGAAGACTCCAAACCTCTGCTTGTTCACTCCCCTTACCCCCTTCATTCTTCTTTCTTTGTCTTTTTCCAGGACTCAATGCCACCACTAAATTTCAGGCCATTGAAATATTGCATATAGAGAAACCGTAGACACAAAGTGTGTTGTCATCATTTTCCCCCCTTTCCTCCCCGCTCCTTCCTGCATCAGTCACATCACTTGCTGACAGTCTGCGTCATGAGCTGCGTTTCTGCAAACCAGGAATGGGGAAGAGACTCCATCCCCAATTGATATCAGGGGAGTGGCCAGAGGGGGAGCTTTTTAAAAAAAGAAATAAGCACCAGAGAGGCAAAAGCTAGCATTGCCATTTATCTGAAAGCAGAAACCAACCAGGACACCGAGACCAACTAGGAATTTTAGAAACACATCCATACGAGTCCCAGTTCTCATCTCGAGGGCATGGATTTTTTCTTGATCAGCATTGTCTTGCTTTTGACAGTGCCTCACAGTAAGTTTATTTTAACTTTATAAATGATCTTTTCGGTTCTGCAATGTGTGTACAAGAGAGGCATGCTGAATGAAAACTTCCACAACTCGGTGTCTTCCAGACCCAAGTTGTAGTCTAACACATCAGGAAAGCAAAAGCTGGGGAAAGGATGCAAGTGTGTGATCTTTCCAGTTGTAAAAGGAATGGGTTTAAATGGTTTGATCTTGATTTCAGATGCTGAGTTCTGAACAGTCTTCTCCTAAAGTCTGGAGAAGAGTGGGGATTCGTAGTATTTGAGTGCCTATGGAAATGTTGGGGTGAAAGCTGCCAAGGCTTGAATTTCAGATATTTTCTCCCACTCTTTTAAAAAGTTGGTCTGCTGAAGAGAAAAATGACATGCTGGTAAACACAGGGATCACTTTTAGTTAAATGATGTTCCATTTTTAATAATGAATTGAGATAGTGATGCATTGAGAAACTGACTCAGGGATAGCCAACTCGTGGGCTTCCCAATGTTGTTGGATGGCAACTCTCAATCTCCCTGGCCAGCATGGCTGACAATTGGGATGATAGGAGTTGTAGTACAGGTTAAGCTGGAGAAAGGTCTTCCATTGTGTTTATCAATTTTAGAAAGGATGTGGCATATTTCTTGCAAACGAAACTATGCCTTCTTGGTCAAAGCTGAGGTATCTCCGTGAGACACAACTGGAATGAAGTCTAGAGCTTTTATCTGAGATCAGTTAAAGTACATCAATTCCTGCTTAATCATTTAACAGCCCTTTTAAAAAGATCAATATGGCTAAATGAAGAATCTTTCCCTCCCTTCTCCATGCTTCTTAGGTCCCTTCCACACAGCTGAATAGAATCCCACATTTTCTGCTTTGAACTGGAATATATGGCAGTGTGGACTCAGATAACCCAGTCCAAAGATATTGTGGGATTTTCTGCCTTGATATTCTGGGTTATATAGCAGGGTGGAAGGACCATATAATCCAGATTATCCTAACAGATCATCCATGTTATCTGCTTTAAACTGGATAATATGTCTCCACTGCCATACAATCCACTTCAAACATATAATCTGGATTTTATATGGCAGTGTATAAGGGGCTAAATTGATAAGTACTGGAACGAGTAGCACATTAGAATAACTGTTTTAATCATCATTACATGGTATGTGTTACTTTTTAAACACCATAATTAAGATAACAGATTGTTTTTTGAAAGATCTGTCATGTATGGAACACACCATTTCCTCCTGGATGAATTAAACTGAAGTAATTCTAGACCAGTGGTTCTCAACCTGTGGGCCGCAGCCCAGCAGTGTGCTGTGAGAACAAAAATCCAATCCGCGAACATCCTTCTTCTTTATTTTTTCTATTTTATTAATTTTATTTCCACTTTTTTCCACAGAGCTGACATTACATTGGATAGACCACATCAACTCTAGATTATTAAATATGATTTTCTGTGGGCAAGCAGATGGCGTCTACTGGATGGCATATGTTCTGTTTCAGAAACTACAGCTGATGTGCTCTATCCAATACAATTTTCTGAATCAACACCACAAATAACCAAACCGAATCTAATGTTGACCAAAACCTGATTTGTGACTCTTTTGGTAGTAATATTAGAGGGTGGTTTCTGGTCAAAGTGGGCCCTGGTTTAGTGTACCCTGGTCAAAAAAATATTGGGAACCACTGTTCTAGACACTTCCCTTGGGATTTGTGACGGATAACAAACAGGGAATTGTAAGATTCATCACATTTTCAAACAAAGCTCAGCAAAGTTTTTTTCTGAGACTCTAACTCATAGAATGCCTTGGAGAACATGGTCATTGACTGTTACCATTGGCTACTCTGGTTGGGAGAACTGTAGTCCCCAAAAGTAACTTTGTCAAGTTTTCTTTCTTTCATAACGCTGTTATTGAAACATAAAGGAAATAGGAAGCAAGCTGACTTTAAAGTTCAGAGAGATGGTATCTGTGGTGGGCTCATTCTGATGAACATCTAATGGATGGGCATCACAAAAGCATAGAGCAGGCCATGCCAAAAATGGTGGGCAGGACCAGTCTACACACTTTCTGGGTTCTCTTCATAGGTTCAATGAACATACAGGAAAATGAATGGATATACCTTTTGATGATTGAGTGCTGAAAGCAGCTCATTGACATCAGGTTGAGTTCAGGGCCAGCATAAGACATTTTGCTGCCTCAGTCAAATGACAAGATGGTTTCTCCTTGCTCCCAAACCCTAATGTATTATTCACTTACAAATATGATTGGACTAGAAGTTCTTAGGCCACTACTGCACTGCCATATAAAATCTAGATCATCTGCTATGAACTGGATTATATGGCAGTGTAGAAGGGGTCCAAACCTTTGCTTCAAAAAGGGCTCCGTGGATGTTTGAAAAGTTTGAAAACCCCTGGTTTAGACTAAACCAGTCTAGGTATGAGCACAGATTACATATTTCATAAATATAGAAAGCACTAGTCACCAAAATATGAAAGCAAAAATATGGGGGGACAGTTCCTCAGCACATTCAGGACGTAAACATAAAGCTCTCTAATCTACTTCCTCCAGCTGCCCTGCCTAATGGATTCAACTGGATGCTTCAGAATCAACTATAGCGTGCTACAAAAAAGGAAGTAACAACTATTGAGGATGAAATAGTCTCATGAACATCACATGTATCAGGTCTATTTGCATAGGAAAAGAAACTGTTTGTGAACAAAATTTGCTAAAATTCCCCAGTTGCCATGCCAGTAGGACTCTGGGAGCCAATTTTTCTAAGCACTAGTGAAGTACTGAGTGGAGAAGCAAGACTTCTAGCTAGGCTTTGTTGCTAAATAGTTGGAGGATTTGTAAAATATAGGTGTATATATTTTTCTCAGAAGAATGAAGCACCAAGGCTCCCTTGGATTTACTCATAATTCCTGTTCTGACCAACCACTCTTTCCTTGCCTCATCTTAGATGTGGCCATCTGAACAGGTAGTGAGTAAGTTCAGGATGTGACTCTTTCACAGGTCTCCCATTTGCAAATTGAGGGGAGAAAGTGGCTGAGATTCAATGTGAGTCAGACTTTTACCATTCTTGTAAGTTTAACATTCATAGGATAAATATAGAAACAATGAGCCAGCTAAAACACTGGTTGCCTTTCTAATTTTAGCTGGTTGGAGATTTTAGAAATAAACTGTCAAAAAAATGTAGATTTATATAATCCAGTTGAAAACAGATAATCTGGATTATCTGATTTGATAATCTGGATTATATGGTAGTGTAGAGGGGGCCTAGTGAATGCAGGTATAGATATTGTGGGAGGATTGCCATATTTTACATTCACTAGGCCCCCTCTACACTACCATATAATCCAGATTATCAAATCAGATAATCCAGATTATCTGTTTTCAACTGGATTATATAAATTACATTTTTTTGATAGATGCCCATGATATGATTCAATATTGTCGTGTCTCTTGCATAGAATGTGCGTTTCCACACAGCTCACTAAAAAAGGAAATGCAACAACAAAAATGAAAAGATGATGCCAAGTTGCATAAAACTGGCATGTCCTAATGTACATGTAGACATGCACATTTGGAAACCATCACTATCCTTCAAATCAGGGCTGAATAATGGAAGCAAGCCAAGGGACCAATTTTCTACGCCTGGATTCCTACAAAGGCCATATTGGCTGCCAATAGTCCAGAAAATGAACAAACATGCCCAGCCCATGAAATGGTTAGAAGTCCCTTTCTCTTTTAAAAATGGGATTGGATATAGTATATATGGTAAAAAGGTTTCCCCTTGATATTAAGTCTAGTCAAGTCCGACTCTAGGGAGTGGTGCTCATCTCCATTTCTAAGATGAAGAGCTGGCGTTGTCTGTAGACACCTCCTAGGTCATGTGGCTGGCATGGAGTGCCATTATCTTCCCACTGAAGAGGTACATATTGATCTACTCATATTTGCATGTTTTCGAACTGCTAGGTTGGTAGAAGCTGGGGGTTATGACGGGAGCTCACCCTGCTCCGTGGACTCAATTCTCCAACCTTTTGGTTAGCAAGTTCTGCAGCTCTAACCCGCAGCTCCACCGCAGCCCCAGATATTTTATATATACAGTGTTCCCTCGCTACTTCGCGGTTCGCTTTAATAAACACTAAAATAATAGTATAAATCATAAAATAATATTATAAATCCCTCTTTCTACTTCCTTCCTAAGAAGTGGAAGGAAGGAAGGAAGGAAGGAAGGAAGGAAGGAAGGAAGGAAGGAAGGAAGGAAGGAAGGAAGGAAGGAAGGAGGGAAGGAAGGAAGGAAGGAAGGAAGGAAGGAGAAGCCGAAGGGAGAGAAATGGAGGCTGAAGAAGCTTTGCTTTCGCCTCACAAGGCAGTGGCAGAGATGCTACTTTCCAGTGAGATTGTAAACAACACAAATATAGTGTCACTACTTTGCAGATTTTCACTTTTCGCGGGTGGTCCTGGAACATGACCCCCACGATATATGTGTGTGCATGGGGGGAGGGGGGTGTCACAGGTTGGATCTACACAACTATATAATCCAGTTTCTGAATCCAGATTATCCTCTTTAAACTGCTTTGAGGCCCCATTTACAATGCCATATAAAATGCAGATTTTTTGCTTTGAACGGGATTATATGGCAGTGTAGACTTATATAATCAATTTTAAATCAGTTAATGTGAAGACCCAGCCCCAGTGGTGACCAAGCCCCAGTGGTGACCAAGCCCCGGTATGCACTGTCATATAATCCAGATTAACATAGTAGATAATCTGGATTTAAAATCTCGATGATGTGGGGTCAAAAATAAGGACTTTGACTAGAGTAGGAAAATGGTTTACCTGGCCCCAGGTGAGTCATTTTCCTACTCAAACTACTCAAAGTCCTTATTTGTGAGAAGTAATTTCAAATTCCTGTTCTGCTTTCCCTTCTTTAATTTTGTTTTAAACATCAGATTATTGGTGGAAGACTTGTCTTGTTAGACTTGACATTCTCGGTGAAAGTTCCTGCACCTCAGACTTGGTCCAATAAAATGCATATTAATCTTGGAGCATTTGCAAGACTTCTGGATATGTATAAGAAATAAAATTCATGCATAATGTAAGCATATATTTCTAAAACATGAGTGGTTTAAGTGCACGTGACTGCAAAAATACAAAGTAATGCATTTGAGTCCATGGAGAGGTTGCTTAAATCAATGAACCACACAAATAAATGTGCAAATTGGAGGAAATATGTTATACCCCCAAATGCCCAAATATCTAGCCATGAAGAAATGTGAAATCATGCAAACTGATATAAAATAAGGATGGTAAAAAATGTAGGTGTGATTCGAAGAAATTGAATAAAATCAAAATAGAAACATTATTCATCCCCTATTAGAGACTGCCATCAATAAAGGCTTGTTCTCTGTCATCTGATTATTCTATCTAAAATTTCCTCTCACTAATCCTACTTGCTAATTGATTTTTTCAATGTCATCTTACAGTTTCTGGCCTCCAGTGCTATTCTTGTGACAGAGATACAGACTGCACGGAAATGGAGATCTGTGAAGAGCATCAAGAACAATGCAGCACTACCATCATGACCGTATTATCCCGTGAGTTTGGAAAGTGGCCATGGCAACTTAATGGGATTGGCAGGGGAGGGAGAATGGATTTGATGTCCTGTCTACATTTGAGAGCTTATAGAAGTTTAGAAAGAGTGTTTTATGTGGCTTTGAATCTGCAAGGTCATTAAATACTAACCAAGCTGGCCAACTGCAACATTCACACTTGCCTCAAACAGACAAAAGTTCTTCCTCCCAACCTGGGCTTTCCACAGATATATAAACCTCGCCTAGTTTCCAACAGACCTCACAACCTCTGAGAATGCCTGCCATAGATACGGGCGAAGCATCAGGAGAGAATGTTTCTGGAACATGACCATACCGCTTGGAAAACTCACAGCAAGCCAATGCTACAGTGTTATCAGGTTGGGCCCTACGTAAACAGGCTACTCCACTCAATTTCATCCTTTTGATGGTGTTGAAGTAGGGTTCAACTGTGAGTTTGGCTTCCTACTATATACGGGGGCCTGATCGCAGTTGATGAAATTGGGCATTTGAAACATAGCTGAAAAAACAGGATGACAGAAGATGAATTGGGGATAAATCCCCAAATCAGGATGGTTGGAAGGTATCTTTGGGAAGATGGCAATGCCCATGTTTAATACCTATGTATTGCTATGTATTGCTATAATTTTTCTGTTTTGCATCTGCATAAGCGTGTCGTGCTACTATCATTGTGTGTCCAATTTGCAGGACCAAAAATCTCCACTTACATCCTGAAGGGCTGTGACGTGAGTGGGAAGCCAAACAATTCCATTTCGCATTTATCTGGCAACCAAGTTGTATTTCTGACTGAGGAATACTGCGACACCGAGCTTTGCAACAAGAGGTCACCAAATGGTCAGTCCATAGCAAGATTTACTATTTAACCAAGTTATAACAGGAAGCTGAGATTTCAAGCTGGAAACCCCTGATATTTTTTTTCCAAAATAGTAGAAATTTCATTTGAAATTTGGTGCTGCTACATATCCTGGGCTGTTTAAAAAAGACAAATCAAGGAATCCTAGAGGAAATCAAACCTGAAGATAACTGTACTAGGCTGTCATATATTGGTCACATCATGAAAAAACAGAACTCACTAGAAAAGTCAAAATTGTTTGATAAAGTAGAAGGCAGTAGGCAAAGAGGAAGGCAGCATTACAGATGGATAGACTCAATTAGCTCCGAATCTGCAAAATTTCTGCTCTGGATGATTGTTTCTATCCATAGGCATATATATGCAGATTACTCTACAAAACCCATGTCTTAATTCAGCCATTTTTTGAACACATTCTTCCTCTTTGTTTGCAGTAGTGGATGTTCTCATAGCTCGAGGTCGTCAGAGAAGGACCAGGGAATGCTATTCTTGTACCACAGCGGATAAGACCTGTTCCAACTCCAGTCTGGAATTAATGACGTGTGCCCGGCTTGAGGAAGACTGTGTGGACATCATATCCTTTACTACAGGTGATCTTGGGCAGACATGGTCAACCATCTGCTCTTTCATCCTAACTGTAGTCTAACTGCCACTGCTATGACATCTAAGGGTTACTCTACACTCTGGAATTAATGCACAACAGCCTACTAAGAACTGTACAACTAGTCTGTTTATGAGAGTTTAACTTCTTGGATTTGATTATTTGCCAATTTGAATAACATAATCTGCTAGAAATGTCATCCAATGCAACCTTATGATCAACTTCAGTCAGAGTTGTGTTGGAGGATTTAGAGATTTCTAGAAGGAACATCTCTAGGTCCTTCAGCATAACTCTAGATCAATGGTTCCCAACCTTTTTTTGACCAGGGACCACTTTGACCAGGGACCACTCTCCAACTTTAGTACTAAAAGGGTTACAAATCAGTTGTTGGTCAACTTTAGATTCAGTTTGGTTATTTGGGGTTGCTGATTCAGAAAACTGCATTGGATAGACCACATCAGCTCTAGTTTCTGATACAGTGGTCACCATCTGCTTGCCCATAGAAAACCATATTTAATAATCTAGAGCTGATGTGGTCTATCCAATGCAATTTTCTGAATCAGCACCCCCAAATAACCCCAGGAACAGGCCTAAAAATGAAGACACCAAGAAAAAAAACTTTTTGGTTCAGCTGTGTTATTATCCATAGTAGTAACGGTGAGGCCGCAGACCATATTTTAGTTCTTACGCACTACAAGTTAGGAAGCACTGCTCTAGACCCTCTACCACAAATAAGGCCAATTACTGGTGGAGGTTAACAATTGAATCACAGTAGAGAACCTAGAGATTTGTAGAAAGCCATTTTATCAGCCTTTTTAATTCATGATGTCCTAATTAGAAAGTATGGGACAGAGTCAGATGTTCCATTTACATAAAGCTATACCTGCTCCAAGGCATCAAATGTTGATTCCTTCACAAGCCACCTCTGTATTATAGTGTTTCCCCAACTCTTGTCTTCTAGGTGTATGAGACTTCAGGTCCCAGAATATCTGACAATTGGTCCAGGCAACTGAGGCTTTTGGTCATTGAAGTCCAAACAGCTGGGGGAATAGACTTTGGGACTCAGTGCTGTGTTACATTGGGCTTAGCATTGGCACCCCCTAGAGGCCAAAAGCTGTATTCACGGCCTTTACTTTCTCTCTACTTTGATAGAGTTACCTGCAGGTGAACAGCGTATCAAGGGCTGTGGTCAGCTCTCCCACTGCCAAGCCTCAGAGCCTCTGGGATTCCACAACCAGAACAGTTTCCACCTTATAAAGTGCTGCAATTCCAGCCGATGCAATAGCGACATGCAAGGTAAAGTAATCAAGTGGTGGTTCGGATTTTAAAGTAACTCTTAATTGCAGTTCTGGGTTTTAAAAAAAACTGAAGCCGTATGCAGAGATGGAAAAGCTACAACTATATGTACAATGCATGAAAGTAGCAATTTGGTATTACTAAACCTGCTATGGTTCTACCCTACAGAATCTTGGAATTTGTAGTTTGGTGATGTACTCTTCTGCTGGAAGAGGTCTAACTGATGTCTATAGAGAACTCTGAATACCTCACCGAAATTACAGTTTGCATGATTCCGTAGGATACAAACATGGCTAGTGAAGTGGCACCATAGTGCTGAAACTTTGTAGCACAAATATGTTTTCAATGTCTATAAAACCGGGAAAGCAGCACATGCTGTGAGCTTTCCACATTTGCAAGTTGGACGTTTGTAAATTTCATTATACATAACTGTGTTTTCTCTAGGAATTTCTTCCAGTGTAATTCTATGATCAACTTCAGATGGAAGTTGACCACAGAGGAATCATAGAGGACCTTCATCATATTGGCCACCAGAATCACCATGGATCATGGGGAATCTGACGGTTCCCATTGGGATGTGTGGGCAAGCCATCACCTCATGTCTTGCATCACCCAAATTATAGAAAATTCCATCCCACAGAGGGAAGTGTCCATCACCCAACTTTCCCTCATTGTTGCCAACGCAACACGGGAAGCCTTCTGTGTTGCCACCAGTTCAGCAGTAGTTTAGCCATGGAGTCCCGCTGGAAGTAGCTATATGTTCTAGGATGGGAGCCAGCAGGCTATGTGGCTAAACTACAGCTGAACTGACATATGCTGCTGAAAATAGCCCCATCTGATGAAGTCACTAGAGATCCCTAGAGATGTGTTCTCTCAGCAATTTTTAAATCCACAGTTTTTCACTTTCACTGGGGTCTTGTATATTTATCTCTGGCAAATATGTATTTTCAACCATGTGAATATGGATTCATGGTGTTCAATCTTCCCCCTGCAGACTACAAGGATGCCCCACTGCCCCTGAATGGAGTGACATGCTTCAGTTGCGAGGGGAATTCTACCCACGGTTGCTCCCCGGATGCTGTTTCCAAGATACAATGCCAGGGTCCCATGACCCAGTGCTTAGAAGCATCTGGAATCCATGGTGAGTAATTCTGTGAACAATTGTGAAAGCTGGACAATGCATAAAGCTAGCTGAGGATGCTTTCAGACAGGAAGAAAGTCTGTGTGGGGGTTGGGATGGTCTTTAGTCCTGACCCCCCCCCCCAAAGTACATGCTTTCACTGGGGTGTGTCTAGATGCCCTCCTGGAATCTTCCAGGAGGGTGCCAAGTCACCCAACCCACCCACCCCCAAGTTTTTATAATATAAAATAATTTACTTAGCTTCCATGAACGTACTGCTGTTCTTCTGGAACACAGAAATGATGCTCCAGGAGAAGGTGGGGTGCAGAAGAAAAATTGCTCCTTGCTGGCACGTCCTTTCTACATGCCAGGAAGAATCTGGCAGGATGTTAATTGTCCCAAATTAATTCAGTTTTACTGTAGACGTTGTTTGGACACCTTATAGACCCTGTGTGGATGAGCTCTGAAAGAGAATCAACTCATTTGAAATGTGATGCTGGAGAATATACAATACTGTATATACAATATACAAATCAAGCTTGAACTCCCTCTAGAAGTCAAAACGACTAAGCAGAGGCTATTGCGCTTTGGTTAGATGACTACCTCTCAGGGATGCTCTAGTGGTGGATTCATCCATTGGCTGGGTATTGAACTAGGTGGCCCTTGGAATCCCTTCTAATTTACTTGTACTTTTGGAATAGTCATCACTCTAGATTCCTACTTAGTACAGGCTGTTTCAAAGGAGATTCCGTCCTCCCCTCCCTGGACATGTTAGTGAGGAGCAACCACTGCCTGTATGGACTTCAAGGCATTGAAGAGGGATCCAGACCACCTTATTTATTATTTATTTATTTCCAATATTTCTATCCTGCCCTTCTCACCCGAAGAGACACCTTTCATATTTGCAAAGGAGTCCTTGATCCCAAAAAACTTGGTCCTCCAGATGTTCTTGGCTTCAGTTCAAAAAATTCAAGCTGGATGGAGTTTCGAAGAGTTGAAGTCGAAAACAACTAGAAGATCAAAGTCTAGGAACCACTGGGTTAAGAAAGACTATCTTGAAGTCTGCTTCTCAAGTTCTATCACTGTTTTTCCCCTTCTTCAGGCATCTCAGGAGAGAACTCAGTCGTCAAAGGTTGTGCATCCCCGTCTTGGTGTGAGAGTCCTTACACTGCTGTCCACAAGAACTTGGGTGCCATACACAGCCGCTGCTGCTCTGGTAACCTCTGCAACAACTGGATCATTAATGGGACACTGAAGCCATCCCCAAGGAGCCAAGCTGGACATACATTCCAAGCCCAACAGACTTTGCTCTCAACAGCTCTACTACTCTCTGTTACCTTCCTTCTCTGCTCAGGGAGCTCTTGACCCCTGGTGATAAGATCAGGACTGAATCAGGGTCATGGACTTAGCTGGACTTAGCTGGACCCAGACTTCTCCCCACAATTTCTTGTACAAAAATGCAGCTGTGAAAACCATGGGGTATAACAAAGGAGATCTGTTGAGTATATGAAGAGCATATTCTTCATTTCACTTGGGGATGGCCACACCGAAAGTAGTAGGGGAAAGAGCACAGCTTGCCAGTAACATACTATTACTAGTTGCTGCTCCTAGTCATAAAATCACATTTCAAAAGTCACATGAAAAGTCAGAGTGTATTGACAGAATGAATCATGATTTCCTGTTGTGTACAAAAGCCATGTTTTGTGGAAAGTATTTTGATGCAGATGTTTAAAGTTTAAAATGTTATTTTATTGTTATTCTTAAGTATGGCCTTCTTAAGTATGGCTTGTCAGGGAAATGGTGAATCTGTTCCGCTAACTTTTGGTTAGCTGACTAAGTTTTACATCTCTATTCACAATATTAATTCAACATATCAGATAGGGAACATGGGAACATAAACTACACTCAGCATCCTTACTTGCTGGAGGTGGGAGAGCAGGATCTCAATAAAAGTGGGAAAAGTTTAAAAATACATTTTTGACTTGAGAAATCCCCTTTCTAGGTCTGCTATCATAGTTCTTTGCTGGGAGTTGACCATAGAATTGCACTGGAGGGCCTAGGGATTCTCTCTCAAATGGCTGATTAAAATGTTCTCAGTAATTTATTGGTCGTCCAGCATGACCCAATTATTATTTTCCAGCAAGTGTTGACCATAGAGTCACACTGGAGGACCTAGACATTCCTAAAGAGAACTTTTTCATCCAATTTGCAAATAATCAATTCCACAAAAGTCAAATCTGTAAATATGGAGGGCCAACTGTTTACAGCTGCTTTAAAGATGAAACTAGAATAAGGAGCTTCACTCTCCTACTACCATGAAAGTCACTGGCTGCTTATCTGTAAATTACAGAATTAAGGTGGAGATGCTGGGCAACTCCCAGTCTAGATATCACTTTTGCCAATTTCTTTTTTATTTATTCTTATCTATTGCTATGTTTGTTTTGCAAAAACATCCCTACCAAGAAATGTTTTTCTAAATGGTCTTTTAATGTCTGAGTACTGTTTAGGTGAAGTGGGTTAAACCACTGAGCTGCTGAACGTTTTGACCTAAAGGTAGGCAGTTTGAATCCGGCTGTTAGCCCCAGCTTCTGCCAACCTAGCAGTTCGAAAAAATGCAAATGTGACAAGATCAATAGGTACTGATCTAGCAAGAAGGTAATGTTGCTCCATGCAGTCATACTGACCATGTGACCTTGAAGGTGTCTATGGACAACGCTGGCTCTTGGGCTTAGAAATGGAGATGAGCACCAACCCCCAGAGTCAGACATGACTAGACTTAATATAGAGGAAAACCTTTACCTTTACCTACTGCTTAGTCAACAGATTTTGTCTGATCTTGGAAACTAAGCAGGATCAGACCACCAACAAATACAAGATATTCTGGGATACATTTCAGAGGAAGGATCTGGCAATCCACCCCAGGTAAACAAGAAGATCCTGCCAAGAAACTCCTTTAACATCCACTTAAGTTCTGATGACCCAAGGTTTGACGGGATGCCGCCCCCCTTTTTTGGAATATCATTTTATATATGAGCCTTATTTATGTTAATAAACTATTTTTATAATATTGAAAATAAACTCTTTTGTATGTGCTATGTTCTAGGTGATTGAACTTGATGCCTATGGGGCCCTTTCCAATGCTGTGATTTTAGATTTCAATGACATTTCAGCATTTTATCAAGAAGATACAAATTGCTAACATGGACCAAGGGGCACTTTCTTGTGAAGAGTGTGAAGCACAGCTTCAATCTGGCATAATCCCTGCTTCCATTGTGCTCTTAAAACACAGTGGTGAACCCCCCATAGCACGCCTTTAGCCATGCTGTACACACACAGACACATTGTTCCTCAAACCTCTTCCTCTCCCAAGCCATAAAAGGAAATGTATGTACAGCAACAATAAAAAAAAATATAGTCTCCATGTATACCGCACTATAATGTGGGCTGGGAAACAGATTCACCTTAAGTGTCTAGATGACATTTCAGGTAAATCTGTTTTAACCTGTTGTTTTATGTGATGTGTTTAATAATGTTTAATGTTTTATTAGGGGAGGGTCAAATTTGATGTTTTATGCTGTTTTTTATCGAGGGCATTGAATTGTTGCCAACATTGTGAACTGCCCTGGGTCCCCTTCAGGGTTGAGAAGGGCAGTATATAAATACCACTAATAAATAAATTAATAAATAACCTTGGGTGAACCAGATTTTCTAAATTAAATCTAGGTTTAAAAAATACCTATAAAGATCCAGACTTTGCCTGAAGTCTTTTTCTGGTAAGTGGAGGAGGAAATGGAAAGTGTAGTGGGGAGGCTGGCAGTGCCCTCGTCCACCCCTGCTAATCTTAGATCAGCACGGGTGGGTATCTGGACACCATCTCTGCAAAATCCCAGCATTTGGGCCATCTGTATGGCCTCATTCCCAAGAGGAACTGGGATTTAACATCCCTGTTCCTCTTGGGATTTTAGCCCATCTGGAAGGGCCGATTATTATTATTATTTCATATCAAAAGCATTACATAAATACAGTAAGTATAAAACTAATAAAAATAGAGGGAACACAAGCCATGAAATAATTTTGATCTAAAGTGGGCAGCAGCGACTGCATTGTCAGCATTTTTCCTCTGTGCATGAGGCCGGGCATTGTGAGCAAGCATACAGACAAGGGTTTAACCCATTGCGCCGCTGTGGCCTCTGATATCTTCCTCATATGTAACTCATGATGCCTAATGATAGGAACAGCCTTAGTTGGATCTTTCTGTATTAAGTTCAATAGATTGAAGATGGTATCACATAGAAAGACAACATCTATATGAACTGGCTTGGGAATTCTTCCTGATTGTAATGCTTCATCTAGTTACTGCCTATTTTTAAAGAATGGCCAAACTCACGGAGCTAAAGCGTGTTATGCCCCCATTAAGCTGGCTACATCCATGTTTTCCCCAGTGGTATCTGGTAAGTTCCAAGAAAACAAGTAAATCTGTGATTTATAAATCACTTGTAAAAAAGATCTGTCCATGGTACTAAGACCTCTTTCCAAAACATGTTGGAGCACATGGGATATATCCTTTAAAGTTCTGTCTAAAATGAGGTGGAATACAAATAAAGTTATTATTATTATTATTATTACTGACACAAAGACACAATATGACACAGCAAATGAGATATATATGCTAGATTTCATATCACAAAATCAGAAGTAGTTTTTCCTGTTGTTTTTCGTCAATTTGGTATGGCAACATGAATGATCCAAAATTTTTTGTATTATTATTTTTTCTAATTATTATTATTATTATTATTATTATTATTATTATTATTATTCAAGCCCCCTGGTGGCACAGCATGTTACAGTGCTGAGCTGCTGAACTTGCGGACCTAAAAGTCTGTGGTTCGAATTTGAGCAGCGGAGTGAGCACCCGCAGTTAGCCCCAGCTTCTGCCAACCTAGCAGTTCAAAAACATGCAAATGTGAGTAGATCAATAGGTACCACTATGGCGGGAAGGTAACAGTGCCCCATGCAGTCATGCCAGCCACATGACCTTGGAGGTGTCTACGGACAACGCCGGCTCTTCAGCTTAGAAATGGAGAGGAGTACCAACCCTCAGAGTTGGACACAACTTATCTTAATAATAATAATAATAACTACCTTTGGGTGCAGTGCCAAAAGATCTCAGCTGGCATTTGGAAACAATAGACATTGACAAAATTACAATCTGCCAGCTGCAAAAGGCCACCCTGCTTGGATCTGCGCGCATCATCCGAAAATACATCACACAGTCCTAGACACTTGGGAAGTGTTCGACTTGTGATTTTGTGATATGAAATCCAGCATATCTATCTTGTTTGCTGTGTCATAAAATAATAATAATAATAATAATAATAATAATAATAATAATAATAATAATAATAATAATTTGTCAACTGCAAAAGGCCGCCCTACTGGGATCAACTTGTGATTTTGTGACATGAAATACAACATATCTATCTTGTTTGTTGTGTCATACAATGTCGTTGTGTCAAGAAGAAGAAGAAGAAGAAGAAGAAGAAGAAGAAGAAGAAGAAGAAGAAGAAGAGGAGGAGGAGGAGGAGGAGGAGGAGGAGGAGGAGGAGGAGGAGGAGGAGGAGGAAGAGGAGGAGGAGGAGGAGGTTGTTTCAGAAAATGAACACATCAAACTAATCTGGGACTTCCACATTCAGACTGACAGGGTTTTGGACCTCATGATCGTGTTAAAAAACAAAGTATGGATTGTCGATGTTGCAACAGCAGGGTTGAAGAGAAACAACTGGAAAAGCGGACACAATATGAGGAATTAAAGTTTGACCTGCAAAGATTCTGGTGCAAGCCAGTAAAGGTGGTCCCAGTGGTTATCGGCACACTGGGTGCAGTGCCTAAAGACCTTGGCCTGCACTTGAACACTATCGGCACTGACAAAATTACCATCTGACAGCTGCAAAAGGCTACCCTACTTGGATCAGCATGCCGATACATCACACAGTCCTAGATACTTGGGAAGTGTCTGACATGTGATCCAATACAACAGCCAGCAGAGGGATCTTGTTTGCTGTGTACTAATCTTGTGTTTCTAATTATTATTATTATTATTATTATTATTATTATTATTATTATTATTATTATTATTATTATTCAGGTAGGTTTCTTGAGCTAATTGTTTTCCGGATTTGTTTCAGACAGTTAATCTTTCCCCAATCATAGCTTGCAGACTTTTATGCAATATTACAAGAAACACTCATTGTGGAAGAGGCATAAGATCGTATCCTTCTGTTCTCTGATCCTCTCCTTTGCTCTTGAAAGGCCATTCAATCAGTACACGGGAAAAGCATTTGGTTCCAGACCATGGAAATGACTCCTCTCAGATGGAAGGCTGTTGCAGGCTTTCTGGTGATGAATCTTCGTATCACAGGTACTGACTGGAGATATATATGTGTGTGTGTTCTGGTTTTCATCTGTGAAATGTAGGGTATGCCATTGAGTCCTGAGATTTGCAATATAGGGCATTTAGAGCGATCAGCCAGCGTCACGAAACCCCAAACCTTCAGATTCCATAGGATGCGACCATGCCGGTTGTAATGGTCTCACAGTGCAATACCTCTGTGTTAAACAAGCTAAAATGAAACATGATAGGAAAAATCAGCATAAAGTGTAGATGTGCCACTAGAGGGCCTAAGCAACCTCCCAATGTTTTCTCAATGGGCTAAAAACTATTTCCTGATTATTAGGGAACTCAATGTCCGTTTGCTGTTTTTTGTTGTAGTGAGTGTATTCTTTCATTCTAGTTTGTGTGCGTTTATCTCCAACCTTTGGTCCTCCAGTTGTTTGGACATCAACTTCCAGAAATCCCAGCCAGCTTACTAGTTGTGAGGAATTGTGGGAGCTGAAGTCCAAAGCACTTGGAGGATCAAAGGTTGGGAACCACTGATCTAGACTCCAACCACAAAATGACTTTTTCTCCCAGCCCAAAAGGAGTGGAAATGGAGGTTAACCATAGGGTACCCTTGGTCAGCTCTTATATGGCTCTCTGACAACCCTTTCTGTGAGTGATCCATTTCAGGACAGATCTCAGTCAGAGCCGTTGGAAACAGAAGACAGAGACAGAGATCCACTCATACTGTACATGACAATTATCCTCACATTATCAGCTGTTTAACTCCAGAGAAAAGCTAACATCTCCAATGGCTGCCAAGTGCACTAAAATTAAAATGCAAAGTCTGTGAAAAACTTAACACCATCAGTGGGGCAAAACTTTTGGTTGGCTAACAGGGAATGCTGAGAAGATAAAAGGGTTTTGAGAGACACAGAAATCTGCACTAAGACAGACAGGGCGATGGAGGCAAATCCTCATCTAGACTAGTCTTTCTTTCTCAGTATTTGTCTTTGGAATTTTCCTCTCTGAAATCAAAATGATGAGGCCATGCCATTGCTTCTAATTAGGGTGAAACAGGACCAGCTGGTTCAGATCTCAGCGTTTGCATGATGTTTCACAATGTCCCCTTCAGGATGCATGGAAGTTGACTTTCCTGACCAAGATCCTGTTGGTGTGCCAGCTGGACAGTAATCTACACCAGGATGCATCCACAAAGTTTCCACAATGCAATGTCCCTGCAACTCTGAGTAATGATGCTTGAGCTGATTCCATGGCAGATCAGTGGCCATGTGCAGGGATATCAATAAACAGATAGGTTTTAGATAGACTATCAACTTCATGGACAAATGTCAGCAACTGTCCAGTAATATGGGAAGGCTTGTTTTGTGTTCTATATGTGGGCCTGTTGTGAGATGGTTTCAGCTTTACCCAGTAATTCAAGGACAGGGAATTTGACAGTGGAAGATACTGTCTTGAAGTGTGATGAAGTCATCTTTGGATGGCTATCTGTCAGGAATGCTTTAATTTCTGAATGGCAGGGAGTTGGGTCAGACGTCCTTTGTGGTCTCTTCCACTTCTGGGATTTGATATTTTTATTCAAAATTAATCCATCCCACAAATTTCCGTTGTTATGGATGGCAAATAGATGAATAATCAAATTCATGACAGTTAAGCCTGTTAAACCCAAGGTTTGACTTTAATAATGTTTGCCATCTTGACCACACTCTGATTGCTTAGCCACATTTATCTCAGTTTTTATCTGTGATATGTTGGAATGCATGTGACAAGACTCCTCTTCAACTAGTACAGCCATTCATGAGAAAAACTGGCAGTTAGAGACAAACAAAAATAGAAGCATACGAGATGTATGTTGCTACACATGGTGTAGCAATAAAGCCAAGCACCAGATCAGGGGTGTCAAACTCATTTTCATTGAGAGCCACATTAACCTTATGGTTGCTTTCAAGAGACCATTGAATCCATGGATGGAGAATCCATACAGAGGGCCAATTATCTATATATTTACATAATGCTCTTTAGTTTTTACTCAGTTTAGATTCCTAGATGTTATTGAATAACAACTCCCATCACTTTTGATTATATGCAATGTGGATAGAGGATAATGGGAATTGCAATTGTGACTCTGAGACTGGGGAAAAGTTAAACATCATGCCTCATATTTACATGCCTTGTATCTAAATTGAAACCCCACAATCCTAACTAAACAGAACAAACTAAAGCTTCCCAATGTTAATGTATCACAGCTCCCATCTGCTCTAGCCATTATGTCTAATGGTGAGAAATACAGACGTAGTCCAGCATCTGGAAAACCACATAAATGGCATGGATTTGTGGTCCTTGCATTTGACACATGTGCACTAGACCTTTATCTCTTGTATCACAGAATTTCACATTTGCACACTCCTGGGTATAAATTTCACTTCTGCTGTTTTCCATATGTTTTTGCTTCCGGCTTCTCCCTCCTCCTTGCAACATCTTGACCAAGCCTCCCACATAAAAGGTCCTCATCATCAGGAAAATCCTGAACCCCTCCCAAAATCTAGCTAGGCCTATTACCCAATACTTAAACAACACCACTGTTTCTTCTCCTGGTGTCAGCTTCCATACAAAGAGGTGACTCAACCTGTCCTGCTCTTTCTCACAGGCTTCTCTAGGATAATTTACTCAACCTCTTGAATTTCTTGGGTGAATTTGGGACAGAGAAGTGTAGGATGAACATGACCAGAATTTTTGTTTTTTAAACTGCTATTGTCTTTGAATGATAGACTGCACCCATACATAGGCACATAGGAAGTATGTTGAAACATTGGTGCAAGGGATGATGGGACCTTGATGACAAATGGGAAAAAATAGGAATTTCAGGATGTTTTCATTCTAGCTCTTAGTCTGAATTTTATAAGGGTATCCCCACTCCATTGACGTAAAAGCTATAAGTTCCCACTAGAACAACTGATATCTTTTTTTTTAAAATCATGTTTATTAAGTTTCAAATATACATCATATTAAAAAGAAATTGGGAAAAGGGTGAGGGGAGGAGTGGAAGGTCAGGACTATGGAGCAGGTAGGGATGAGAAGGAAAAAGAGGGAAAAAGGGGGGGGGCAAGGAATAAAGAGGGGAGGGATAGGAGGAATTTGTTGTCTTCCATTCTTCTTATTAAGGTCTTCTTATTAAGATCTTATTAAGGAATTTAAGAGATGACCCAAAGATTATAGGTATGAAAATAGATAAACAAATACAAAATTAGAGTATTCGCTGACAATGTAATTTGTATAGTAGAGGATCCAACAAACAACATATTAAATGGGGTAAAAAAAACAACAACTAGTGTCTTAATTTTGGCATCCTTTGAGGAACAAAGCAAGGTATGATCCCAACGGTTCCCAAACCTTCACCCTCCAGGTATTTTGGAAGTCAATTCCCAGAAGTCCCAATCAGCATGGCCAACAGTCAAGGAATTTTGGGAGCTTGAGTAAAACAAAATCCGGATGATCAATGCTTGGAAACCATTAACGTAAGCATTTATTTAATTTAAAATTGGTGTAAAGAAACAGGAATTGATCTAAAAACATCAGACTTCTTCCTTTTAGTAGAAGGAGAAGTGAAAAATACAATGTGCAAGCTCATTCTTTATAGAGGCTTTTCTTAGATGTTCATGACAAAAAAGGCTTTATTGGTAGCAGATGAAGTGCCCTCCTCGAATGTTTGCCCTCTTGACCACACTTTTGACCATGCCTTTATGTTGCTTGGTCACATCCTTTGGAATAAATCCTCATGTGGCTTAGCTGCACAATTTAGAAATCTATACATATTCCCAGTTCCATCTGTGAGACATTGGAGGTAGTGATGAAATCTATAGTGTGGCTTCTTCAAAAATGCTATGGCACCATCACTGATCTCATTGCCTATAACAATCCAATTTGTTGTTAATTGCCATCAAATCGACGTCAACTTATGGTGACTTTGTGTGAATGAGAGATTACAAGTCATCCTGTTCTCAACAGCTCTGCTCAGCTCTTGCAAATTCAAGATCATTGCTTCCTGGATTGTGTCTAGCTTCCCGTAATGATGTCTTTTCCTGCTGCCTTCTATCTTACCAAACATTATTGCCTTTTCTAATGAGTCAACACTGCAGTCAGTATTTAGGAATATAGCTGTGTGACATACAGCAGTTTAATGACGCTTTAACTGACTATGTCATTTGGTTGGAAGTTCTCTGCTGGGGAGCTAGTTAATGGAATCCAGAGAAGTACATCAGAACTTTCTAGCAACGAATCCTTAGCACCCCACCCACAAATCCCAGATTCCCAATTGTGGAATCAAACTGCTGGAACCATATATAGAAGACTTTCAGTTAGCTGGCAAGTATGGGTATTGTTACGCCTGAGGCAGCTGGAGCACCGAAAACCAAAACAAAGACCAATAACAATATAATATCTTTATTAAAACAAATAAGGTTCCAAAAAGAATTAAGCAGCAAAGTTGAAGAAGCAATTGACCTTTCAGGAAAGATCAGTTTTTGTCCAATAAGTATAAGTCTTATGTCCAGTATTAGAGTTCAAAATCCAGAAACCCAAACACACTCAAACTCCGCCTGAGTTTTGAGTGGGGAAAAAGAGCAAGTAGCAAGAAAAGTTCTCTTGATTAATGTCCAAAGACAGGATTTCAGGGCAAGGCATGAACTAGGAGTTCTGGAGCTGAAACGCAGTCCAAACTTGGCAAGGAGGTAGACTGGCGCCCGGTCTACTCGAGAGTAAGCGCATCGTCAGGCCGCTTTGAAACCAGGAGCTCGAGACGATGATGTTTCTCAGTGAGATGTAAAGTTGTCACCGCAAAGGCAAGCTCTCAACACAACACTTTTATTGAAGTTCATAAGCTCCCCCAATCAGGTGCTTAACTTCCTAAAACTTCCCAAGAGAACTGAGCTTGTTACAGTTTACCCCAGGTGCCTAACTCCCCAATTCTTCCCAAGAGAACTGGGCTTAACCATAATCACCACGCTCCGCTAATCTGGCGCTCCTCCGGAGGCTTTGTCTATTTGACCTGTCTGAATACACAAATGCCCTTCTATCAAACGCCAAAGTTTTCCGGAGAATCTGGGAGAGCCGGCATTGTTTCAAGGGCATCCTTAATTGGCTCTGGCTCGGAAATGTCAACATGAGGCATCTGGAAGGGTGTCGAAACTTGCTGTCTTGGGAGAAAACACAAATCGTCTTCTTCCTGGTCAGGAAATGGCACAGGGTCCTGGGTCAAAGGTGCCCTAGGCATCACAGGTATTGATAGAAGCCAGATAAATGTAGTGTCTGGTTGCTTGAGAGTTAACATTAAAAATAGGCCTAATACTATACCCCATATTATACCATATTAAACTTTGCATTGACTTGATATTATTATTGAAATACAACAATTCAAACAAATTAAGACAAAGAAACATACATTTTTGATAAAATTGATTTATTTTTAATTTTAAGTATTATTTCTTCCATTATTTTGCCAATGGTAAGAGTTTCTGCTGAGAGTCTGCTGTATGTACTCATTAACTCTCAAATGTATTCATTAACTCTCACAAAATTGGCTAGATGATGATTAAATACATGTATCACTCTTATTTACCAGGAAACAAGGGTACATTTGCAATTCATCCAGGAATATTTGCTACACCAGAGACTTGCCGGAGACTTACATGCTCCTAAAGAAAAAGCACGCACTCTGTAATCAGATGCATGCAAGCTGTACACTCACCTTGGCTTGCAACACGAACTCCTAGCATAACTCAGGACCAAATTAGAGGTAATAACTTCCACATCTTCAGCCTTATGACTCTTACTTATTAAAAATATGTTGCCACTTTTATTATGCGATGGGGTGGATGGACCAGAATTGTGGTTGTTTGGGAAGGAAGATGTTGGAATTTTTCCGCCTTCCTGTTATTAGCTGAATGTTACTCAATTTACACGTGGGGCTAACATCTGTCTCACAAAGGCTGAGAGCAAAGCATTACCAAGCATAGCTATGGTCCATCCTTACTTCATTGATTTATTGGAATACAGATAGGCAGTAGCCCCACATGCAGCCACCAAGAGGCCAGATAAAGTGCTCTAGATGTATGAGGAAAATATTATTGTCTTTAATGAGTCCGCACTGCCAGATAATCTGGGATAAACAGAAAACCTGGGGTCAGATCTTGGGATATAGGGCCTGTCTAGAATGGCTCTCTGGCTGTAGCCTCTCCTACTTGGTTTGTTCTTCCCTCATAATAACTTCTGCCATTTTTGCCTGATTTTGCCTGGCCATACATCTTTCAGTTATCATCTATGAGATGTTGGAGTTTTCAACGCAAGGGGAATCTAATTCCATGGTTTAAGCCTACTTGTACCTATCTGACATGTATCTCCTTTTCTACAAGTTGTCTATTTTGTTTTATTTTATTTACATATTTTAGTCTATCTGGGCATCTATTTACATCTTGTAGACCAGTGGTTCCCAACCTGTGGTCCATGGACCACCAGTGGTCCCCAAGACCTAAAATATGGTCTGCAGCCTCACAGTTACTACACTGTTGCAACAAGAGCAACTGGTCTCGTGAAACCCTCTTCTAGTGCCAAGGCAATGGGGATGTCGGGAGGGAAGAGGCTGACTACCCACGAAAGATGTGACAACAAGCCTCCTGGCTGCAGCTTCTCCTCCTCCTCCCTCCCCTGAGTGGAGTCATTCCATGTGGCGCCTGGAAGCAGGGGCACCTTGGTGACTTTGCTTTCAGGCCTGTTCCTGGGGTTATTTGGGGTGCTGATTCAGAAAATTGCATTTAATAGACCAGACTACATGAGCTCTAGATTTTTAAATATAGTTTTCTGTGGGCGAGCATATGGTGACTACTGGATGGCATTTGTTCTGTATCAGAAACTAGAGCTGATGTGGTCTATTCAATGCAATTTTCTGAATCAGCACCCCAAATAACCAAACCAAATCTAAAGTTGACCAAAAACTGATTCGTAACCCTTTTGCTACTGATGTTGGAGAGTCCCAGGTCAAAGTGGTCCCTGGTCAAAATGGTCCCTGGTCAAAATGATTTCTGATTTAAAAAAAATGGGGGGGGGAGGGTTTGGGAATTACTGTTGTAGACAGATAGATGTAATTTTGATGGTACTCAGATCTATCCCTCCCACTAAGCAAACTCATCTATATGAATATTACTCAGGAGTAAATTCTAATGAATTTAATTTGATTTTATTCTCAGCAAAAAAAAAAAAAAGGAATTGGATTCTGGCTATAGCTGGCTCCATCTGACACCCACAAAAAATAAAAACTCCAGAAGAATACACAGACAAAGGCAAGACAAACCAGTTCATATATAACTTCCACCCAAGTAACTGGGCGACTTGTAACTATTTAAAAAAACCCTGCACCTGTTTTCTTAAGCATGAATAGCTTGTATGCAGGGATGTAAATTATTGTTCATTTGCAACCAACATTTCCCAGCATTGTGTTGTGTAATTTCTGGGAATGGAATATGGTTCATCTGGGATTTATTTGCTTTTTGTTTTCCCCTTCCCTTGTTCTGGCAGGATTCTTTTCAACAGGTTCATCACTGGTTAAAATTCAGCCGCTTAAAGTTCAGCAAGTTTCTTAAATTTCAAAAGTAAATTAAGAAATAAATTGTTTTATTTTGAGCAAGCCTATAGTAAAACACACAAACACACTTCTAAAGCCAAATTAAAATATTTTTTTTAAAAAAATAAAAGAACAGCATGGCACATGAAGACACCCTTCTGTCATATGAGTTAAGAGAAAAGATCCACCTGAACAAAAAAAAAGACTTGCTGGTGGAAAGAGAGTAGAAATGGATCTTCCATGGAAGGGAACAGCTGTGCAAAGGTGCTCTCTCCTTGTGCTACAACAATGACAACTGGGGTTTAGGTGACGAAGAAACTTCCCAGAGTTGGCAAGTAGCTTGCAAATTTTTATCGTGTCAGAAGTGACTTGAGAAAATATTGCAAGTTGCTTCTGATGTGAAAGAATTGTCTGTCTACAGACACGGGAGCTCACCCTGTCTCGCGTATTTGAACCGGCAACCTTCAGGTCAGCAACCCAACCTTCAGGTCAGCAGTCCAGCTGGCACAAGGATTGAATCCCTTGCACCTCCAGTAATGCTTGCATTTGCGTACATGTACATAATGAGAGATCTTGGAGATAGGACCCATGCCTAAACTAGAAATTCATTTCTACTTCATATGCATCTTATACCCATAGCCTGAAGGTAATTCCATACAATATTTTTAATCTTTTTGTGCATGAAACAAAGCTTGTATACCTAGCAAAAGCATCACTATCTCAGCCACCCATGTGGACCATTCTATGTCTTGGATTATTTTGGATTTCAGAATATTCAGAAATATGGGATGTTTAGTCTGTATATGTTCAGCCAGGGCTATGAGTGAATGCTCTGTGCTTACATATATGGTTGTACATGTTCTGGCATGTTCAGTATATGTCTTGTGGCTCTCTCAAGTTGGAAGCAAAGGTAGGTGTTGAATCAGCACTGATATGAATGCTGACTCATCAGCATGACTTTCGATGGTAAAAGTGTTATTCAATTTTCTCATGTTATGTTACCCTTGGTGAACATTAATAATAAACCATGATACAGGGTGGTGTGGGACAGGGACCACTCCTACATCTGAATCACCCAGTTACATGACAGAGTTTTCCATTTGTCTTTGTTGTTGTTTTGCCTATCAAAACCATACCAACTGTCTCAGTTTGGCCAGAACAATCTCAATCAATCTTCTGTCATCTCATTTTTTCAACTGCTTTTAAAAGGTTTATTTATTTATTTATTTACAGTATTTATATTCCACCCTTCTCACCCCAAAGGGGACTCTGGGCAGATTACAATGCACATATAACATAGAAAACATTCAGTGCCATTAGACATACGACATATAGACAGAGAGGCAATTTAACATTTTCCAGCTTCTGGTTTCATGAGGGTATGCTCACTTCCGGCCACAGGGGGAGCTGCCGCTTGTGACACTGAGTCCTTGATGGTATTACTTCCTCATTCCTTTCCACGCTCTGCTGGCAATTCTATGGTGTTGTAAATTAGTTAAATTAGCCTCCCTGCATAAAGCAGTACTTACATTTCCTATGGGAGCCCCGGTGGCACAGTGTGTTAAAGCGCTGAGCTGCTGAACTTGTGGACTGAAAGGTCACTGGTTCGAATCCAGGGAGCAGAGTGAGCACCCACTCTTAGCTCCAGCTTCTGCCAACCTAGCAGTTCGAAAACATGCAAATGTGGGTAGATCAATAGGTACCACTCCGGCGAGAAGGTAACGGCGCTCCATGCAGTCATGCCAGTCACATGACCTTGGGGGTGTCTACGGACAACGCTGGCTCTTTGGCTTAGAAATGGAGATGAGCACCAATCCCCAGAGTTGGACACGACTGGACTTAACGTCAGGGGAAACCTTTACCTTTACCTTTTACATTTCCTACTTGATAGATGCAACTGTTTTTCAGGCTGTTTAGGTCAAAAACGAGCTGGGCCGTTAATGGTCGGGGGCTTAACCCGACCCAGGCTTCGATCTCATGACCTCTTGGTCAGTAGTGATTTATTGCAGCTGGCTACTAACCAGCTGCGCCACAGCCTGGCTCATAGGTTCCAGATTCCAGTTCTTCTCCTCACTTCCTCTTTGTCTTTGGCTAACTTCAGTTGCTCCAAACTGAGTTCAAAATCCTGATGTGATTGTCATCAATCAACTTGCAAGGGCAGAGAGGCCACGAGAGGAAAGGAAGGAATCCCTTCCCAGTAGGTTCAGTCAAAAGCAAACTACAGCAGTTTCCTAGCTTGTAAGTTGTTCCTCATTAATGACTTTTGCCACCTAGACCATACTCTGATGATGCTTGACCATATATGTCTCAGTTTTCATTTCTCCGCTTCACACACACATGTAAAGGGGGCAAGATTGATCTCTGTGCTATCCAGCATATATACAAGCAGCTTCCAAATTATGACCAACATAACTTGAACTATGAGTCATTTGTTCCAGTTGTAACTCGCGGACTGCCTGAATATGAAATAGTTACTGTTCTGATATGATAGTGATGATAATTTCAGATGTTTCTTGAAGTAAGTAACTTTCTTTATTTTTCTATCCTGCCACCATCTCCCGGCTGGGACTCGGGGTGGCTAACACGGGACAAAGACCCGAAAACAATAACCAAAGTACAACAATTAAAACATTACAAAGAGTAAAAACACAATAAAACGACATTATGCAGAACAATACATCAATCCATAAAAACTCATTTAAAACATAAAATGAGTAACAATATAATAAAATAAGATGGACCACCAATTTGGTGGAGGGGGGATAGCATGAAGGGGCCATTTTGTCAGACCCCTGGCAGCAGGGCACCAAGAACCATACACGGAGGCCAATCTCTATCTAATATCTTTATTAAGGAAATGTATAAATGCAATAAAAACAAGTGAAGAATATAGTTCAGAAGCAGACCTTTCAAATGAGGTCAAATATAGTCCAAAAATGTATTGTCCAATAAATGATATTAGAGTTCAAAGTTTTTATCCAATACCGAAACACACACTATTGCCAAGCAATAGTGTGGGGAAATGTCTGAGTCTCAGGAGTCCTAGGTAGCTTGACAACAAGGCTGGAAACAAGGCTGGAAACAAGGCTGGATACAAGGCTGGATACAAGGCAAACAGTGATTCTTAGAACAAGGTCCGTGGTTAAAAGCAAAGCGAGGCAAGTCTTGAATACTTAATCCGGGAAGCAAGGAACTGGGGTTACGAAGTCCACACACGATCTTACTCCTGAAGCTGTTCTGTTGACTCCGCAAAGATTCTCCCGCGTCAGGCACCTATATTGGGGTCTCGTTTTCCCGCCAACAACCTCTTTCCCTAGAGAACGGGAAGCGAAACCCAACTTTGTCCAGATGCAAGACTCCTTAGAATTTCCCAAGGGAAGCAGGTCTAATCAGCCTGTTGTTTGGCAGCAATCCGTAAACTCCTGCGATTCTGTTCCCTGACTCCTCTGTCAGCACAGTAGGATTCTTTTCTAGGGAACGGAGGCGAGGAATGTCCAAGGTCTGTTTTACTGAATTCTTGGGGACAAACATCAACATCCGGCAGGTGAAAGGACTCCGGCTCTTGTTGAACCGGCAAAAACCCCATGTTTTCGTCTTCATCTGCCACGATGGCACTAGGAGCAGGACTACAAGGCCCATGAGGCATCACACATTTAGACTAAAGTGCAATAGTATGGTTATAAAGTGCTTCGGGGCAAGAGCACAAAGCACAAACATATCTCGACCATTGGGAAGGGGGACAAACGTCCAAATTAATTATAGGAGAAGAAAACAGTGTGAAGGAAAATGTATTAATTTAAATTTCGATCATGGGGACTAAGTTATTCAAATGCGCAATGAAAAAACCAAGTTTTTAACTCCTTTTTAAAGGATGCAAGGGTCAGTGCATTCTTGAAGACTTGAATGTTGCCTTTCTTTTCCCCAACATTCCCACACATAGAGATCTGTTTTCCGGTCTCATTGATTTAGCAGTAGTATTGAGATTTTCCTACCCTTTTCTGCCCTTCTTTGGAAAAAGGACCCCCAATACACCCAAAATATGTGAAGCAAGTGGGAAGAAATTCCTATCCGGACATCTGTACAATGTCCTCTCTTTGCAGGTTTTCCAGGTGGTGCTCGCTGCCCAGACTTGCCTGCAATTATCTTCTCCTGCCTTGAAGCCCTGCATGAACGGCATCACAAATGATCCCTCAACTGGCTGTTCAAGTTCCTGGCGGAGGCGTCACCCCAATAACCATCCTCAAAATGCTGAGGAAGGGAAGTGATGGGCCCTGGCTAGTTAGGATACATGCACATTTAAAAAAAACCCTTCAAGCCAACATCAGGGCATTGAAGAACAAAGGCCCAAAGAGGTGTGTCTCACCAAGGAGGCAACGGAGCCCCACCCCAGCTGTCTGCTCATATTTAATGTTTGAGCTTCATTTTTCAGACACTGGCGGCAGCAGAACTTTCTCAGGACTGCATCAAGACTGGGATTTAGCAAGCATAGCAATGGGTACCCATCTCCAGCTCCATAGCTGCCTCCCTTTCCTTCTGGTGGGATTGGCGTTCTTCGTGAAAGGTATGAGTTGGAAGAATCATGTTGATGTTGATAGTAGCTGATCCTAGTGGGATGATGAAGAATAGGCACAGAGGTGGTCTGCATGCATGACTATTTTGACAACCTCTGTAATTTTTATTTATTTATTTATTAGCTACATTTATATGCCGCCCTTCTCACCCCGAAGGGGACTCAGAGTGGCTTACAAATTAAATTTACTTACAATATTATATTAGCATAGTACAATACTGGTAATAAATTACTATATTGTACTGTATCAATATATTGTAATATTATTAGTAATATTACATGTAAAATATAATATATAATTAATATTATATTGTATTATTAGTATTATATTGTATTACAATATAATATGAATATTATATGTATATACAATATGTTATAATTATTATATATTATTGTAAATTATATTGTATGTGTATATATACACACACACACACACACACACACACACACACATATATAAAACTAGCATAGCATGTTATTGCAGGGAGGGTCCTCCAGCTGATGCAAAGAGACAAGATGGAACTCTCTAATAAACCTGGATCCCTGATAGAGCAGAGTAAACTGTGGAAAGGAATCCCAAATGTCATGTAGAAGATGGGGCAAGTTTATTTTCTGCTACATGAAATACAGTAGAGTCTCACTTATCCAACATAAACGGGCTGGCAGAATGTTGGATAAGCGAATATGTTGGATAATAAGGAGTGATTAAGGAAAAGCCTATTAAACATCAAATTAGGTTATGATTTTACAAATTAAAAATTACAAAACACCATGTTATACAACAAATTTGACAGAAAAAGTAGTTCAATACGCAGTAATGCTATGTAGTAATTACTGTATTTACGAATTTAGCACCAAATATCACAATGTATTGAAAACATTGACTACAAAAATGTGTTGGATAATCCAGAACGTTGGATAAGCGAGTATTGGATAAGTGAGACTCTACTGTAATGGATTCAGATAACAAGAAAATTCATTCCGTTTAAACATAGGGGAGACATCGTTACCATAGGGACTGCTTGATAACAGAATAAAGTGGAGTATGGTTGGATTGACTTCTTCTAGGAGTGTTGCCATTGCATTTTTCTGCATGGATGATCCTTGAAACCTCTTCCAACTCTATGATTTTATGACCTTTCTCCTGGTTTTGATGAAAGAACAGCTGTCTTACCATCACCTTTAAAAGGGAATCATGGTGGGATTGGAAGCTGGGCAGTTCAATTGCTCTTTGGTTTAGCAATAATGTTTCCAGTATGAAAGAAGGAAAGGTTATATTTTTACACTGTGGAAGAGTAAATTGAGAGATATTTGAATATGTATTGCTTAGGACTATATTTAGGTATAATATATATGTGGTACAGAGAGCTAGATAGATCCTCAGAAGGAAAGAAATCTCGTATGGAGTTGAAATGATTGATTCAGCCTGATGAATTGATGTTAGAGGCAAAACAATAGCTCGCAAGAAAGGGAAGAGAGAATACTTTGGTGTTAGAGCTATATCCATAGGTCAACCTGGGCTGTATTGGATAGGCACACTGGGATCTTCCCTCCCATGTTTTAGACCAGAAGGTTAGTCTTCCAGATGTGTTAGACATCAGCTCCTACAATACCTCATCTTTGGCTCTGGAACTTCTGGAAGAGATGTCCAAGACATCATGATGAATACAGACCAAGAGCCCTTGTTTTAGCCAATGCACCAACACCATGCCACAAGCATCCTCTAAGAAAAAATTCTTGCCTCCCCCCACTCCACCCACCACTCAAATTGATCTAGCTGTTAATAATGTAGCAACTCTACTAAGTAGAAGAGAGTTTTATCTTCTCTTCTACTGTTTGTAAATAAGGCATTGAATATTTGCCTTTGTCCACTCTATAGATACTGTAAACCACTCTGAGTCCCTCTGGGGAGAAGGGTGGAATATACATAAAGTGTATTATTATTATTATTATTATTATTATTATTATTATTATTATTATTATTATTATTATTCTGTCAGTTCTTGGAGGTTGGAAGGCAAGGAAACAAATTGGACAGGAACCCATGTGGTGTAACCTTTGAAGTTGGACTATTTTTGAAAGTTTTTAAAAGTAATGTATGAATGAAGAATGTAGTAATGAAGAATGCCACAGTTAAGTAACATGTTCTGGGTTGCTCATCCATTCTTCATTGCTTTTCCACTGCTTTTTAAAACAAGGTTTGGGAATGACAAGAGCATGACAAAATTCTGTTTCAAGAGTCTCTTTCAAAGGAAGCCAAAGACAACTAAGAAAACTTGATTCATTAGACTGTACGAGTTTGTAACTGAATTGTTAAAACATTATTTCCATCTTCTGTATACCATACTCAGCAAACCTGAACTCCTATCTTTCTTCAGCAATAAAATCCATTGTCTGATCTCAATACAATCAAAATTTCTTCACCTAACAGACCTCACTGGAATAGCCTCACCCAAGCAATTTAAAGGAACAGCAGAATGGAAAGGGTAGTAATTTACATACATCTTGATTGAGGGCACTACAATGAAGTATATTTATATATATTTATCCCTTTGCAAAAAGGCTGATTATATATATATATATATATATATATATATATATATATATATATATCCTTTTATTTTCACAACTACCTTTGTAAAGGTGCAAGGACTATAGATAGCTATCAACAACTGAAAACAGCTGCATAGGGACCTCTTCAAAACACAAAGTGTTTCAAAAAGATGGACACGATTTGGAATCGCAATATCTTTGCAATCACAAAACACTCATGAATGAAACTCATATTACTTGAAAGGGTGGCACATAGAGTTTCAAATGAATACTGCTCGATGCTTCTCCCAGGGCAAAAACAGCCCCTGGCCTCAGTCATTCACAAGATGGTGACCTCACAACATAAAGCATTTCAGAAAGACTGAATCTTTAATTGTGGTGCAATGTACATCTCAACTGTGTTTGGACATCATCATCATCATCATCATCATCATCATCATCATCATTATGTTTATGTAAGAGGAAGAGCACAGGGTGACCATTCATTTCAGAGAAAAATATGCAAGTCCACTTATTGTGCAAGCTAAGAACTTGCAATCTCTCTTATGACTGTCTAGTGCAGTGATTCCCAACCAGTTGTCCATATTTAATATGGTTTTCTTTGGACGAGCAGATGGCAACTACTGGATAGCATATGTTTTGAATCAGAAACTAGAGCTGATGTGGTCTATTCAATGCAGTTTTCTTGATCAGCACCCCAAATAACCAAAAAGAATCTAAAGCTGACCAAAAACTGATTCTTAACTCTTTTGGTACTAATGTTGTAGAGTGGTCCCTGGTCAAAGTGGTTCCTGGTTAAAAAAAAAGTTAGGAACCACTGGTCAAGGACACATTTCATCATGAGGCTATTTATACCTTTGTGCAGGTGGCAATAGAAAGTGTGTAGAATATAGTGGTGCAATGTTACAGAACAAAGAAGATGAGATCTTCTTACTACATTCGATGTATAGTGATAAAGCAATGTTTCATCCTAGTCGTAAAGTTAACCATCACAATGTGTGTATAGGGGAACATATTCAACAATCATCTCATATTGTCTCTACAGTTGGTTTAAAACACACAGAGCATTTATAACATGGTTAGTAAAACTTGATAATGCATTAAACTGTTTGCAACTTTGTGTGTAAATGTAACATTGTGAAATATATTGCTTTGAAATTGGAGCCATCATTTTGAAACACAGTTATAGTCCTAGTAAGCTAAAGCTAAAGGTTTTCCTTTGACATTAAGTCCAGTCATGTCTGACTCTGGGGGTTGATACTCATCTCCATTTCTAAGCCTAAGAGCCGGCGTTGCCTGAAGACACCTCCAAGGTCATGTGGCCAGCATGACTGCATGGAGCGCTGTTACCTTCCTGTCAGAGATGTAGCTATTGATCTACTCACATTTGCATGTTTTCGAACTGCTAGGTTGGCAGAAGCTGGGGCTAGCAGCAGGAGCTCACCCCACTCCCCAATTTGAACCGCCAATCTTTTGGTCAGCAAATTCAGCAGCTCAGCGGTTTAACCCACCACTGGGGGCTCCTATATCATATAATCATATAGTCCTATGATTCCACTTTTAATGCCATGATTCCATCTTATAAATTTCTGGATTTGCAGTATAGAGATGCTTTAGAATGACCAACTGTAGAATTTAGGCTTTTGTGTCAGCATCATCTCCAGCATTTCACAAATGAAAACAATGACACATGTGGCCAAAAAACATCTGTGCATGGTCAAGACATCAAATGGAATTATTGAGGAAAAATAGATAAGCTGGGTTGCTGTGAGTTTTCCGGGCTGTATGCCCATGTTCCAGACGCATTCTCTCCTGATGTTTCACCCACATCTATGGCAGGCATCCTCAGAGGTTGTGTGTGAGTCAGACATGGCCATACATTCCAGAAAACTCACAGCAACCCAGTGATTCCGGCCATAAAACCCTTCAACACAACAGATAAGCTGTTTATCATTTCTCTGGATGGACAGGGGGAAGGTGGAAATACCAGTTGAGTCAATATTGTTTCAAGAGGCATTTAAATTAATAGCATTGTTTGTTGTTAACTTCCATCATGCCAACTTTGACTAATGGCCATACAATGAATGAAAGAACCACATCCTCTGTTCAGGTCTTGCAAACCCAGCTTTGGTTTCCTTCATTGAGTCTCTCCATCTGGAATGTGATATTCCCCTTTTTCTATTATATTCTCATTATCAAGCATCATTGTCTCTTCTAATGAGTCATGTTTTCCCATAATATGGCCAAAGCATAATAGCTTCAGTTTAGTTATCTTGCCTTCGAGGGAGAGTTCAGGCTTGATTTGTCTTTTTAACTGTCAGTGGTATCCCTAGAAGTCTCCAGTGTGCACATGTCAAATGAGTTGATTTTCTTCCTATCATCTTTCTTCACTGTCCATCTTTCATAACAGGGAAATGAGGACTATGATGGCATGACCTATCCTAACTTTAGTGTTCAATGTTGTAACATTAGGATCTTCTCTAATTTCTTCCAGGCTGTAGTTTCTGATTCCCTGACTGCAATCTCCATTCTGATTAGTGTCTGAGCCAAGGAATGCAAAACCTTTCACTGTTAGCTACATATACCATAGCAAAATTAAATAACTTGAAGGAAATGAGTGTTTGTGTTCTCATAAAACTAAAGCACAGTTTGCTTGTATGGAATGTTAGAAGAGTTGAACTCTCAGCTCGTCCTCTACTGGGTTGCTGTGAGTTTTCCGGGCTGTATGGCCATATTCCAGAAGCATTCTCTCCTGATGTTTCACCCACATCTATAGCAAGCATCCTCAGAAGTTGTGAAGTCTGTTGGAAACTAGGCAAGTGGGGTTTATATTCCCCCAGGTAGAGAGAAGCCAGGCTTGGAAGCTGAAAGGCCATTCACTGCTAATCAAGGTGGCCAATTGCAACATTCACACTTGTCTCAAGCAGTTCTTTCTCCCGCCCTGGACATTATTCCACAGATATATAAATCCCACTTGCCTAGTTTCCAACAGATCTCACAACCTCTAAGGATGCCTGCCATAGATGTGGGAGAAATGTGAGGAGAGAATGCATCTGGAACATACAGCCATGCTGTGAAAACTCACAGCAACCCAGAGAAAGAACCATTTTCATTCCAGTATGTTTCAGATATCAGATGAAAGCCATTCAAGGGTCAGTATACAAATTTCAGCTGATTTTGGAACTCACCAGAAATTTGTCTAAAATAACAGGAAAAAGGTCATTTGTATGATTAAAAACAAGAATGGCAAGCAATAGCCCAATCACCAAACACATTTGCCTCATCTGGAGGAGAGTACAGTTCTGTATGTTAGATAGCATCTGTTTTGGCTCTCTATGCAGTGCTTGGAAAGTACATTTCTGCTGGGTGACCCAGTATGCATCACCAAGTTTCTGGCCCTGAGAGAAACCTAGAAATCTACCTATTCAGGCTCTGTCGCAGGCTGGTTAGTAGCCAGCTGCAAAAAATCACTATGACCAAGAGGTCTTGAGTTCGAGGCCAGCCCATCAGAATGAGCAGCCAACAATTGAAACAAAAAATAGCCCTGCCCATTGTTGACCTAAGCAACCCGAATGAAAGTTGCATCTGTCAAGTAGGAAAATTTAGGGACCGCTTATGCAGAGAGGCTAATTTAACTGATTTACAACACTGGATGAGGAAGTACTCCATCAAAAAGGACTCATCGTCACAGTGGATGATGAAACAGCAGCTCCTCCTCTGGCCGGAATTGAGCATACCCTCACAAAGCCAGCAGCTGGGAAGTTAAATAGCCTCTGTGTCTGTCTGTCTGTGTGTTGTTTGTCTAAATGGCATTGAATGTTTGCCATATATATGTACATTGTGATCTGCCCTGAGTCCCCTTTGAGGTGAGAAGGGCGGAATATAAATACTGTAAATAAATAAATAAATAAATAAATAAATAAAATATTCATACATTAAGAAATATGGAAGTTTCAGAAAAGCAGCTCCAGATACCTGGGAGAGAAAGGGCCGCTTCAGCGGAGGCAAACTATGCCCAGAGGTGCTCTCACTGTTGGGAGTATCTCTCTCTTAATATTGGCCTCACCCTAAGGTGGGGTCAGCCCTAAATGTGGTGAGGAGGGTGAGAAAGAAGAAGACGAAGAGACAGGAAAGGAGACAGAGGAAAGACTGTGCTCAGATTGTATGAGGACACCGTAATGCAGTGGGTGGGTGTGAGGAAATCTTCAGATTTACTGTTCTTCTGTATCTTTGTCATTTCCGACATATGGCAACCCTAAGGCCAAGGGGTTTCCTGGGGCTCAGAATGTATGACTCAGCCAAGGTCAGGGTGGAAAAGGGCAGGAAAGATGCTAATCTGCATTTCAGAAAAGTTGCAAAGCTCAAAAAGAAGACGAGGCACAGAGTGAAACTTAGGTTAAAGTAGTTCGGGTTTTGCTTGGGAAGTGCTGAGCAAAAAAAGCTCCCCATTGAAACTCCCTACAGGCCTGAACATGCACTTATACTGATGCCCTTGGGTACCACCCATGATTTGCAAGCCACGAATTCCTTCTCAGGTAGTGCTCTATCCTGATACAGCTTCTAAAAACCCTTAGTGCTTTTTTAAAATCCATTTTTGTAATCTCTCTTCCCCTGGGAATCCAATCATGGTGGAAGAGACAGTATACACAGGGAACTGCAGGTACTGTACTATATATTTTCCACTCCTCACATATATATGGATAACTTGTCTCCGTATGGCAGCCAATGCCACACACAAGCAGCAGGAGGAGTTAAAACACCTTTATCCATACAATACGTTGGATACAAACACAGTCAAGCTTCATTCCCATTAAACTCAAGGTGAATACTTAGAAAGAATGTGAGTGAAATTAGATCAACTCCCTCCCTCCTGACCTTTAGAAAGAACCTAAAAATGTGGATGTGGGACCAAGCCTTTGGAGAGTAATTCTCAGTACAATAAGGGAATATGGAATAGAGCAATTTATGACTAGAAGGATGTGTGGACTATGCTGTTGGATTGCATGGTTTTAATCATTGCTTTTAAGTTTGAGAGGTTTTTAGCCTTTTGGTTTTAATGTATATCTTTTATTTTATTGTATGTATATGCGGCATCAAATTGTGCCTTTCTGTAAGCTGCTCCGAGTCCCCTTCAGGGATATAAATACAGTAAATAAATAAATAACACTAAATATCCTTATTAAAGTAGAGTGAAGGCATTCTATACAAGTCCATCTTTAACACAGCAGAATGGTACTATATTTCAAGTAGACTGAGTTTCATTTGGCAGCACCTCTAGTTGAGATTTTGAAGCTCTATATTCAGGGCTCTCTCAATCTCTATCATAGAATGAGGAAAGCATTAGAGATAGAAGAAGCCGTGCGCAAGTGGCAATGTCCTAGCAATTTCTCCATCCTGTCCTGTTGTTGGTTTTCAGTTTCGATTTCCATGGGAAATCTGCCATTTTGACCTTTTCCCTCAGGCAGCAACATATCTTGGGGAGGTTTTAACTATGTTCTAATCCAGTTTTGCTTTTTAATTATTTAATATTCTTTAAAAAATGTTGGAAGGATTAGAAAATCTGATGGGAATATGAAGCACATAGTGTCAATGGTTCAGCCAACTGAAATTCAGAGGTTTCTCAACATAAATACTGAATCAGGAAGCATGTCCTTATGTCAACTCTGCCACAATGAAAATAATTGTGGTTTTGCTGGGTATATTTGGGAAGGTGGGTTCACAGGGAAACCAAAGAATGTGGCATCCAGCCTCAGAATAATGAATGGCCCGTAGTTTTAAAATCCCGTCAGAGGCTTCATTGTTTTATTTAATCCTGTGTGAAATTTGTTCCCAACACTAATGTTAGTTTATAAAGTTACCTAAGTCAGACATTACTTACCTCTGAGCACAGTAGTTTTCTACATCTGCTTTGGTTGAGCAAACAAACTAACATTTCACACATGTATACCAGAATGCATGTGGCCAAGATAGTAAATATTATTAATGTAAAAGAACACTAGGTAGGAGATGCCGCATTTTGCTTTTGCCTGAGTCTACTGGAAAGGTGTAATTCAATGCATTCCCCTCCTCTCTATGATGTTAACTGAGTGCCAGACTTTCTCAGTTTCGAAGACCAGAATCAGCACCATGAGCTGAATACAAATAAAATATAGTATATTAAATACTTTTGGGAACAAGACTTCAGAGGCAGCAGGTGTTTTCAAAGCTGGTAGAGTTAATGATTCTGTTCCAAGTTTAGAGGATCTATCCAAAGTGCTGGATCCAAGTCCCTCAATAGGTTCCTTGAACTTCCACATCTTGTTGAAAGTTCAGATTAAAATTTGGGCAACAAATGTAGGAGCAACTAACTAGTCTTCATGGCTAGAATCTACACCATCATTTGAAGGTATAATATAGTGATTCTGATGCTGATTTGGTGAGCTGAAATTAAACTTGCAGCTGCTTTTTGGACTAATAGTCAAGCTGTATTCAAAAGAGCAATTTAGAATGACTTTCTTCTTTTATGAGAAACATCTCTTTTTCCTTGCCAAAGAATGGCTGGCATTCTGTTAGTGACATGTACATATATAAGGTGAGGTAAAGGTTTTCCCTTGACATTAAGTCTAGTCGTGTCCGACTCTGGGAGTTGGTGCTCATCTCCATTTCTAAGCCGAAGAGCTGGCGTTGTCCATAGACACCTCCAAAGTCATGTGACCATTGGTACCTATTGAGCTACTCACATTTGCATGTTTTCGAACTGCTAGGTTGACAGAAGCTGGGACTAACAGCAGGAGCTTACTTCACTCCCTGGATTCGAACCACTGAACTTTTGATCAGCAAGTTCAGAAACTCAGCAGTTTAATCTGCTGTGCCATCAGGGGCTCCTACATATATAGATCTCCGTTAAGACTTTGCCTGGGACACTGAAGTTGTGGATCATCCTTTCCTCCTTCCACAGTGTCCAAAGGTCACATCCCCTAAACATACAGCATCTGAAGCCTACCAGCAAAGCATTGTGGGATCTGGGAGGTTTAGAGCAGTAGTTCTCAACCTGGGGTCCCCAGATGTTTTTGGCCCACAACTCCCAAAAATCCCAGCCAGTTTACTAGTTGTTGGGATTTCTGGGAGTTGAAGGCCAAAAACATCTGGGGACCCCAGGTTGGGAAGCACTGGTTTAGATATACTTCTGGCTATATACCCAGAAACCAGAAGCAAAATAGTCACAACCATTTTGAGACCACTGATGGCGCCCACCATATCCCAATGCCATTGTAATCGCTTTATATGGGAGGGAGCTTCAAGGCTGCACACTAATTCTAGGGGAAGGTGTATAACAGCCTAGTTTAGGTTTGTGTTTACAACTACTACAATGCCTTAAGCCATATAGAACTGCAGTCATAAAGAATTTAAAGGAATATTTATTGTTATGCAAAATTTAGAATCACACTATAAATGATACACTAAACTCATATAAATTGAAGTCCAGTACACTATTAAACTTGCATAAACATATTTGTCGGTGTTCCTTTTTCAGCCACCTATAGTATATTATAGATTCCATGAAGAACCAGCAAAGACCGTGAGTGAGATTTATCAGCATGCGATGAGTTTCAATTCTCCTTCCGGCATATATCATCTATAGCAATAAAAAGGGGGATATTTGAGTATCTGTCAGTGGCAGCCATAAGCCATTGCAATAGCATGTTACTTGCTTTTTGCTCTGGTATAAGTGTTTTGTTAATTGCATTTTGGACAATACTTTTTTTCATAAATAAGTGAAGAGATGATCAAAAGCCAGTTTTCCCCATTCTGTTACCAGTAATTGTGTTTGGATAAGAAAAGAATGACTTCCAGTAAATAAGATTAATAAAATCCATATTTTTCTCCTAATTTTTCCTCATTACTTTCCCCCCTTCTCTACAGGTGCCCTGACACTAGAATGCTACAGTTGTGTGGACCGAGGAGATGGAGGCTGCAGTACAGAGAACATAAAGAAAGTGAAGTGCCCATCGTCCACCCATGTCTGTGTGGAAACCGTGGCAGCAGTGGAGTGGAGTGAGTTATCAACTTACCAGATCTATTTTCTAAATGTAGAAATCCCATAGCAGTTCTGCATGTCTTTTGCATAAAGGCACTGGACTGGTTTTAATTGGGCAGTGGTAAGGAGAAATATTTTGGACATGCTCAGAGGAACTCAATTATTTTACACCTTTAGCCTTGCCACTAAAAGCCTATTCTGAGCTAAAATATCTGATTCAATTGAAGCTGCAATAAAAAAAAATCAACAATGCTCAAGGAAAGATGTAGAGTTTAATCAAATATAGAGATTAATTATTCCTTCAGAAATTTTGGCTTACCATTCCCATCAGTTCCATTCAGCATAGCCAAGGATAAAGCTGAAGTCCAAAAGTTCTCCATCCCAGATTAGAAGATTTTGGTAAAAAGGGAGATGCTTAAGAGCTTTAGTTTCCGACCTCTCTTTATTCACAAGTCATATACCTAGTTTTATATCCACTGTGAAAGTTAAATTATGGAACCCACAACCTAGACGATATGATATAGCCAAGAGGATTTAGCAAGTCAATAGAGGATGAATTTACTGATAGTTCTTTGTCTTGGTGGAGCCAACATGTGTTTGATCATGAATACAAAATAATCATGAATGTGTATTTCCAGATTACACATTCATAACTGTATCGGAGTGCATCTGTAGGCCAAAATACCTGGGAATTATTCTGGACTATGCTCTGACTTACAAGAAGCACTGCTTGAATATCAAGCAAAAAGTGGATGCTAGAAATAATATCATACAAAAGCTGACTGGCACAACCTGGGGATCACAACCAGATACCGTGAAAACATCTGCCCTTGCGCTTTGCTATTCTGCTGCTGAATATGCATGCCCAGTGTGGAATACATCTCACCACGTTAAAACAGTGGATGTGGCTCTTAATAAGACATGCCCAGTATTGTATCACCTGAAAGAACCAAGGCATTGACATCTCAGGCCCATCCTCTGTATGGATATCAGCCAACATCTTAAGTCAAGAAATAGCTTTCTAAGATCTACAGAGATACTCGCAGAAACACCTTAGCAAGCGAGAGTCCAAAAGTGGCAGGTTAAAAACCAGAACGACAATCAGTGGCTGATACCAGATGAGAAACTCCCTCCTGAGCACACAGAAGACTGAGCAACTTGGAAGGCACTGAACAGACTGCAAGATGCAGAGCCAGTCTTAAGAAATGGGGCTACAAAGTGGAGCCCACGACATGCAAGTGTGGGGAAGAGCAAACCACAGACCACCTACTACAATGCAACCTGAGCCCTGCCACATGCACCATGGAGGACCACTCGAAGTGTCCAGCTTCTGGTCAAAGGAAATTTGGTACAATACCAAGTTTTTAACTTTGTTTGTGTTTTTTTTATACATTATAACTGTATTCTCAATGTAGCTTCTGATAGGATAAATAAATATAAAAATCGGAGTGCATTGATTAATGTGAACTCTTTCTCATTATTTCCCTGTGTAAACCCTTTCTTTGTCCTCCCTTTTTTGCAGGTCATGGGAAGTTCTCAGTTGGGGAGAAAGGCTGCGGCTTGGGCATGGCAGGCACCAACGACAAAGCAGTAGTCGTCCATGGCATCTATGCCTTCTCTCAGTTACACCAGTGCAACAAAAGTCGCTGCAACAACAAACTGGACATCAAAAAACTGGAACTGCAACCCATGGGTGAGAATATGAGTGATGAAGGCTTATGTGGGGAGATGCAATTCTTTGTAAATTTTGTTCCTATATACAACCATAATGTTTCTACTTTTTCCCCACTATGTGAAAGCACTCAAAAACTTTTTTTGGGATGGGGATCGGCCTTGACTCAAACAAACCTGCCCATATTTTGAAATCTCCTGGAGCAGCCTTCTCCCACCATCTGCACAGGGTCCATCTAGTGGGGACCTTCTCCAGGGCTGCTTCCAAGCTCTGAAACTCTTTTCTTAGAGAGTTTACATTGGTGCCCTCCCTACTACCTTTCCATAAGTGATTTTTTAAAGTGTGGCATGGCTTTGGAATCAATAATTAAGGAGAAACAGATGCGTCTTGTAATGTGCTGAACTTTTATTTGTGGTTGTTGCTTTTAGAAGTTGATATTGTAAACAAGATTGTACACTGTCATATAATGATATTGTAAACAAGATTGTATGTGTTTACATTATATGACAGTGTAGATGAGACTTCTGACAGTCCCTCCTTATAGTAGTTTCTTATCTCTCTATCTTTCTCTACTCAGTCTCAACACATTTTTGACATATTGCTTTTCTTACTGATGACATTTGGTCCATTGTTTTTGGCACCATAGGTGTAACTTTCCTTGGTTAAATTTAGTAACTGTAATTTCTCCATTGGCAAATAATTGATCTCTATGGCTCTTGGCCTCACACCTGATTGTATGATTCTATTTTATGAAACCAAAGAACAAAGAATTTTCTGGTCACATGCACACAATACATCTTTCGCAACATTCAAAAAAGCCAGAGTCTGCGTGGAGACAGTCTTTCCATCAGCACTAATACCAGCCTTTTCCTTGGTTGACAGATAATGTGACAGCCAGAGTTCCCAATGATGTGGAGTGTTACAGCTGTGCCGGCGATGACTGTTCCATTAACAATTCAACCATAGTCAAGTGCTACAACTCTTTCCAGGGATGCTTCCATGGCAATGTCACAATGAAAGCAGGTAAAAAGTAATGTGTCAGACCAGGGTGAAAGACAGCTGCCATTCAATTTGGCTAGTATGGTTAACTAAGGGATTAATTATGGTGGGGGGAAATCCTAAGAGTTCGTTACCTACAAGCCAAACTCTACCCATGTTGCATTTTATTGGGTTATGTTAAAGGTATATTGGAAAGAGGGAGAAGAGAGTGGTAGTTCCTTGTTCGGAGGGGTCAAAAGAAAGCTGGAATAAAGCTGTTTTCTGGCATGATCAAATTGACACAAATCATTGACTGCCTGCACTATGTAACAAAGCTCACATTTGTCTACCACTAAGTCATGATATGACCAAAATGTGGACAGTAAGAAATTGAGATTTACATCACCAATCTTACATTATACTCAAAAAAATGCACATTTTCTGCATATTTTAGATGGAAATAATAGGAAGAAATAGGAAGTGAAACTCATCTCCCTTTTTCCAAGGTTTCAACTGATTTACTCTTTGAACTGAACAAAATCCATTACAGTATGAGCCCTATATCCACCTCATCCTTGGTTTGATTTACTCACATCTGACAAAGTTTATAATCTCTAGACATTTTCTAGGCAATTCTATGGTAGACTTCCAACAGAAGTTGTCCATAGAGTTTTGTTGGAGAACCTAAAGGTCTCTAGAGAGGTATAATCTCTAAACATTTCATATGTCTTCAAGCACAGTTCTATGGTATGGTTACAACAGATACCACTTGTTCAATAAGATTTGCTGTTACTTACAGTTTTGTATATCAGATTAAAATAATGTATCCTTTGTAGATATGGGAGTTGAACTGTACTCTTCAGGTGTCTCCTCAGTTTTCATCTTCCTTTTAATCTCTTCCAGGCAACTTCTCGTTGACCAGACCTATCAAAGGCTGTGTGGAGGATGAGGACTGTACTAAGGTATCCAAAGGAAGCCACGCCATCTCTCTTGTGGGTTCCTGTTGTTCCGGAAGCCTCTGCAATGTGGACCTCTCCAACAAAACACACTTTGCTGCCATGATCCCACGGCTAGAGTTCCTTCCTGTGCCGGATTCCAACAGTAGTACAACTGCTTCTGCAAGTACTCATGCCAACATACCAGCCTCTTCCACTATCAACAAGCTTACCCGGTCCGTTACTTCGAGCCCATCGCTGTCCAGCCATCCTGACCATGACCATGACCATGACCATGACCATGACCATGACCACGACCATGATCACGATCATGGTGATAAAGAATTCACCTCAGTGAGAAACGGAGACATTGCCACAGCTGTAAAAGTTGAAGAAAGACACAACCAACAAGATCAGGGCACAAAAGGGGGAACGAAAGGGGGAGCAGTGGGTTTGGGGGGATCAGTCTTGATGGTATTGCTATTGGCTGGCTTGTTCATATGAAGAGGTTTGGCCTACCTATCTTTGACATCTTGTTTTGAAACAAACACAATGTATTTGATCCTATCGATGGTAAATGCCCTTTTACTGATCACATGAATGGTCATACCTTTTGCATAGAGAAAGGCTGTTCTCACGTGTGCACTTCTCTTTGCCTTGATTTCCTGCAGCCATGTTGTAGAACATGACAAAGACTGTCTAGAATGAGCCAGCATCATACAGGGCAAAGATTTGTATTATGTTGTTGCTATGTTTATATGTATCAAAAACCTGTTCTGCTCTTATGAAACCATTTTCTTCTGTGTGTGAGACTTATTGTGTCTTCATTATGTAACTTGGACACACTTGGTGTGAACTCTTCCTTTGTGCATCCTACCAGTTGTTCTCAGCCTTTGGTTCTTCAGATGTTCTAGACTTCCAAAATTCCAGAGCAGTAGCCATATTTGCTGAGACTTCTGGATGTTGTACAAAACACCTGGAGGACCAAAAGTTGAGAACACATTGCTTACCAGTTGAGCTTTCACTTGACATTGAGAGTAGTCTGATGTATTACTAGCTAGAATGCCAAGTTTCTGCTTGGCATTTGATTCTGTACAAGGTGGTTATCCTTATACTTTTGCTAAGCAATTGGTATGCTACTTCTTCTATGGAAATAATTTGTCATACAATAATAATAATAAAGACCCAAGGGTCACTGACACTGTTTCCTTTCTTCCCATAATAGCTTTAAATGTTTAGACATGTCAACTTTATCATATTTGATAGCACCCCGAGACAAAATGCATTTTTCAAGAAAATAAATTAAGTTACAAAGGCAATGAAATTCAAAGAATGAAGGCAATGAAGTCCAAAAAATAAATTGCTATCTGGAACCCAATGACTTGGCGCAATCAAAGCATTTTTGAAATGGTGCATTTCAAAGTATGGCTGTAATCCAGTATACAAAAGACTGGAACCCACTTTAGATCTGAATGAAAAGACTGGCAAGATGAAGCTAAGGGCAATTTTCCCATGTTGGACTTTGATCCTGGAAGTTGACATTTGAGTTTGGGAATCAAAACCAGAAGTTCGAATGACATAGCTCTTTATCTTTGCAAAGATCTCTGTCCTTCATGGCTCTGTAGTTGAAAAGAGCTAGACTACATTTTATTCCAGTTGGTTATAAATCTGTGTAATGCCAACTGGTCCAACTGTTTGCACCAACAAACAGAGAACGTTTTAAAAATTTACCTAATTAGCACAGGCAGAAAAGATTTATCATCAGATTTGTAAAGTGGAAACTATATGGCCAGAGGAATCAATTCCAAATGGATTGCTTGCTATTGATTCTATCCCAAATGTTTAGTTGGATTTCAGCTGCTAAACTTTCAGGTGCTTTTTCTAATCTGCAAAACTCAAATTCTAAATTTAGAATTAAAAGGATTATTAGAAAAATCATACTTTTTTAACAGCCAACTGACACAAAGATGTAGGAATGCAGAGCTAGGTTTACTTTTTCCAATCAAGCTATTGTTATACCACTGCATTTATTTTATTTAATACATTTATATATCATGTCACAACGTAACAGGGCATTCAAAGAGAAGTGCAATAGGTAGATATGCTTTTAAATATTAAATGCACAATAAAAATAAATATGTGACCACCTTCTGTAGCCACAGTTCCAATACTGGGTTGTTGTGCATTTTCCGGGCTGTATGGCCGTGTTCCAGAAGCATTCCCTCCTGACATTTCGCCCACCTCTATGGCAGGCACCTTCAGATGTGGATGAAACTTCAGGAGTGAATGCTTCTGGAACATGGCGATACAGCCCGGAAAATGCACAACAACCCAGTGGTTCTGGCCATGAAAGCCTTCGACAACACATAGTTCCAATACTGATTGATTGTCCTCAGGTTCTTGACTGTCAGAAACCCATGTGACTGTTATCGATTTAGTAGGGATCAACCCTGAGAGGGAGATCCGATCCGTCTCTCAGATGAGGGAATGAACCTTGGCAAGCCGACCGAAAAGTAGAAAATAACCCGGAATATAATTTACCTGAGACCGAAAGGAAAAGGCTCTGCCAAGTTGAAGGAAAAACCGTCAAAGCGTTTATTAAAGCGATTCAGCTGAAAAGGACATCAAGCCGCGATAGTTCGACAGGCAAGATGTAACAATACAGTGCCATTTTATACATTTCCAAGTTTGAAGTCTGCTTGAATTTCCCGCCCCATTCCTCCGCCCATCTGGCTACTGATAGGTCGAGGTTTCCCGCCCTGTGCCTTGGCTAATGAGGAACAACCTTCGTCTCTGTCAGGGCCAATCAGGTTGAGGGAGGCGGGAGTCAGCTAGACAATGGATTTTGGTAAATGAATAATTGGAGTTATCTTATGCAAAGTGACTACCTGAGGCTAGCGCCTTCTAAGATAATCTAAGATTATTGCTGTTTTGAATAGAGCCATTTGGAATGTCCGGGGTTTTACGCACATACACAGTTCATGAACACCTAAGGTGTGGTGGAGGTGACAGCAAACATTGATAATATGGGGTTATGGTGGCAGGACCAGCCTGCCACCAGGAGCCTTCCTATGGCTCCCCAGGGGTCCAGGTGAGTTAGTGATCAACATTACCATATGAGATTTAATCACCCGGGGGACTGCTCCGATCTGGGGTGGCTCAATCTCTCGCTATGGGCCATGCAGATGCAAAATAGATTAAATTTTATGGTGACAGTTTATCCTCTTTTGTGTGTGAAGCCCAGAATACAGGGTGAGGGAAGGCGGGAATTTTCGGGGTTAACTGGAGTTCAGGCTATGCCTTCATTGATTAAAATATACCGGGGAATGATATCTAAAGTAACAATTAAAATAATATCTAAGATATGCCATACATTCACCAAGGGGAAGTTCATGTAAAGTATTAGGGGAATTCAGTGTGTGTGTACCAGCAATTCATAATATAATCAAAGTTCATGTACAGAGTTCATAGACAATAGAGGAAGTTCATAGACATGTGGTTCATAGTTCATGAAAAGTTCATAAGCAGCTCAGGCACCTGGAAGTTCATAATAATAATAAAGTGAAAGGATTCAAGTTGATTTCTGTCCTTGGGAGCCCGGCAATTCATGGAACTGTAGGTAAGTATATGAATGAAGAATCCGGTCATTCATAAAAACGAATGAATGAACAGAAGAAATAGAGATCACAGCTGGTCCTTGGAGAAACTACATTTCTCTCCCAGGGGGATGGCAGTCCACCACCAGCAGCCCTGGGGAAAAACCCATGTTCTTGCGGAGGCAACCCACCAGCCGCGAAAGCTGAGGAGCAGCTGTGGCTGAAAAAGAGCATTCAGAGCCGGCTTTTTGACAGTCAGCTGATTCGGAGCTTTAAACTGGACCGATTCGGGCGCTGTTGGTTGTCCCGGAACCAGGAGCCTCAAAAAGTGTTGGATATAAAAGATAGGCATGCTTGGAATATTTTCGATGGAGTTATGGGTCAAATTGTTCCGTCTGCCATGTTACTCAATGGCAGGGAGTTTGAATGGCAGCGGGGTTAGTGGAGGAAAAGAGAGAAGTTTCCCTTGCAGAGGAGTCAGAAAAGGGATACAAAATAACCACTTGAGAGAATTACAAGTTAAATGAAAGGATACTTTTATTTAGGGATTAGTTACATTGTCAGGGCTGGGGAAAAGTAATGAAAAGAATTTAATAATAATTTGTTGTGGTCAGAACACTTTCCCACTTTACTGGCGATCCGGATCTGTGGAACTCCCCGCCGCAGGTCAGATGAGTTTAAAAGCGGGGGTCTCCGCTATCATGACTTCTTTCTTCTCCAAGTGAATATATTATATTTTTATCTTTTGACCTTTTAACCTCCTAATTGAAGGCTTCCATAATCTGGCTGTGATGGCTTAGCTACAGTTCTTAATGTGTGGGAGTAGGAAGAAGAGGAATTGAGGAACAAGCAGAGTAAGGGGTTCTGAAACCAAGCAGAACAAAGACATTGCAATCAAGCCCAGCCTGATCCAAAAGCGTGTCTCCTATTTATAGGAATGTATGTGGTTAGCTGTTGTTTACTCAGCCTCCAGTTACACATGACAATCATGTGTAGTCCTATCCTCTCATGTCTCAGTCTAACACAATGAGACAGTCTCAAACTTAGGGTTCACCCATGGGTGGGAAAAGAGACCACTGTCCCCATGCAATGTTCTGCTCCCCCACCGTGAAATTTTTTCAGTGCCCAAATTTCTAGCATTGCAGTAACTTCAATCTTCAATTGAACACTTAGAAATAGAGTCCAAGAATTCAAAGAAAAAAGGTGGGCAAAGGTGATGAAGGAAAGGTGAACACAACAAATGCAGTGTGACACCACTTTAACTGCCATATCTCATTGCCATGGAATCCTGGGAGCTGTAGTTTTACAAGGTTTTTAGCCTTCTCTTGCAAATAGTGCTGGTGCCCCACCAAACTGCAATTCTCAGGATTCCATAGCACTGAGACATGACAGTTAAAGTAGTGTCAGGCTGCGTTCCTTCTACAATGCAGACGTACCCTAGATCTACTCTTCAAGGGGGAAGGGTGTTCCGATGCTATCTGTGGATGATGGAACATGTCAAGACCCATCCCTTCTTAATGATCTTCAATCCAGATTTGGCGCAGGCAGTCCTTCAAAAAGAACAGATCTATAAATAGAGGATTCTCCTGAGGCAGCTATTCAGACTAAATATTGTCTATACAGTGGGACACATGGCCATTGTATTCATGTACATCCATTTCCTGTTCCAGAAAGATGATTCTGTGAAAAAGAAAATAAAAAGAAGAGGGATAGTAGGCGGTGTATTCAATTACAACAACAGGTCTTTGTTTCTCAATGATGGAGAGGATACATTGTTGGGAAACAATTTCTTTGTTTCTCAAAGAAATTTTCCCTTACTCTCCAATTGCCTTTCACTCCAGAGAGTGAGACATTTAAAAAACACTCTCACCTAGAATATCTTTATTTGCTGTGTCTGTTCATACTCTTTGACCAATGGGTTTCTTTTCTATGTATGCCTTAACTGTATTTCTAAACTCTATTGCTTGATTGAGATTTTAAGTTACTGCCATGCTACAAATGTAGAGATTGGAGGAAACGTTCCCTTGGAGGGCAATATTTTTGGGGAGTTTCGTATCCCCCAACCATACCCCCCCCCTCTCTCTCTCCATCTCTTTCACACTCCATTTTTATTTGCTGCCTATGAGATTACAATTGAGCTTAATGGTTACTAGAGAGTAGATTTCATTGAAAATTAAAAGACAATTCTAGACAGTAAATGCAGTTTAGCTATGGGACCACTTGCCCAGAGGGATGATGGGATCACCTTCTCTGGAGGTCTCCAAAAAGAGGTCGAATAGCTGTTTTGGATGCTTTTGTTGGAGATCCTCAACTGAAGTTCAACTTGATGTTTAATAAGACCCTTCCAAATCTCAGATTCTATTATTCTGTCTCTCCCCACCATTCCATCCCCAAAGTTCTCCTTGCTATTTTGGGTATGTCCAGCCAGGGCAGATGTTTTGCTGACTTGAGTCCCCAACATCCCTTTGTGAAGCCTCTCTAGAAAAAACAAGGACCTCTTAGCTAAGGACATGAAAGGGGAAGTGGCCATGATGTTGTTTCCTGGAGAGTGAAGGTTACTCAGAGTGAGACTGAGATGGAGCAACCAACGTCCTTTCCTTTCACCTGGAAAGTTAGGGGAAACACAGGGAGAAGAATGTTGTCGCTGAAAGTATGTGTAAGGGACATATTGGCAAATAAACTTACCAGCATTTCAATGGGAAGTGTGGGCCTGCTTTTGGCCAATGAGATAGTTGAGTTAATTTTGATTGTTCTTGTGTGTCTTCAAGTTGTTTCAGACTTAGGGCAACCCTAAATCTAAAGTTTAGGTCGGGAGCTGGGTAAATGATGTTGGAGGTCCGCATCCAGTCCACGGACCTTAGTTTTGGACCCCTGTTCTACACAAATATTTTTAGATGACATTTTTTGCATACCATTGTCCTCTTGTTTTCAGTGATAGATTTCTTTTTCTTTGAAAACTTGTAGGTAGGTAATGCAAAGAAGGATGCTGACTGGAGCCAAGCTGAGACAGACACTTGTTTCCTGAACATAACGTAATTTCTAATTATCTAAGTAGCAGTGGTATTAACAAACTCTGACCCCATCTACAATGCCATATAATGTAATTATATGGCAGTGTAGACTCATACAATGCAGATCAATGCAGTTAAACTGCATTGTATTGTTGTAAAACAATGTTTTTGGCTTGGAAAGATTAGCTGTTTACAAGAAATGTTGCCCAGGGGAAGCCCAACTGTATTTTATTCAGTCTTCGAGGAGGTTCTTTCCATGTCCTCCCTTATTTATGCAATGCTTTTGAGACTAAATAAATAAATAAAACTGCTTTATATGGCCATGCATTTGGGACCCCTGAATTAGTGAATTATGAAGATACGTATCAGGACACTGGCAGAAGTGTGCAATGTGCATTTGATGCAATGTACATTGAAGTGTGGTGTGCATTAGTGTGCCGTACAATGCACATCAATGGACAGTGTGTACTGGGCACGTTGCTGGCTTTGTTACATAGGAACGTAACAGCAGCTGTGTCCTGGATACAGCCATTATGAAACTATCTATTTCTAATTCCCAGAACTGTATATTCATGGAATTATATAGCCTTGTAGATGGGACACCTGTTATCGAATGATGAAGGAGTGTATCAGGACACTGGCAAGTGCACAATGTGCATTTGATGCAATGTACATTAGTGTGCACATCAATGGCCCGTTTGCACCAGGCATGTTGCTGGCTCTGCTACATAGGAACATAACAACAGCTCTGTACTGAGTACGGGAACTACAAAACTAACTAATTCTAATTCCGAGAACTGTAAATCCATGGCTTTATATAGACATGTAGTTGGGACTTCTGTTGTTGAATGATGGAGAATATCAGGACATTGGCAAAAGTGCACAATGTGCTTTTGATGCAATGTACATTGATGTGTGGTGTGCATTAGTGTGCAATGAAATACATATCAATGGACAGTGTGCACTGGGCACGTTGCTGGCTCTGCTACATAACAACAACTCTGTACTGAGTACGGGAATTACAATACTAATTCTAATTCCCAGAACTGCAAATCCACTTACAAAGACATTAAGAACCCAGCAGTACTCTGGCCATAATCTCTTATTGAGCTGATGAATATATCAGAGAAATTTTAGAGAGCCCAGTCACTTTCTTCTTTCTACATCATGTGGAACTTCCAAGTTACACTATTTGTTCATTCAGAGTGAGAATGTCTACTCCAACTGAGCACAGATCCCTGGTGACTCGTGAGCATCACTGTGGTTCCACTGGGCAGAATTTGTGCACATGACTGGAAATGCCTCCTTAAAAGGTCAGTGAATGAGCATTGGGGAGAGAAAACCACGCAGCCTCCCAGCAGCTTGTTGCATGAAATCGTTGCTGACATATACAGTGGTTTAAAAATAGGATTCACGAGGAAGCCATATTGTGGGAAGTATCTCATAAAGAGATCTGTGTAGGTTGTAAGAGACCTCTAGGCTTGAACTTAGAAGTTGACTGTTGGGACCGCATTTAAAAATTTGGGTATCAAAGTGTTTAGAAATTTGGACCTCCAAGTCTAGATCTCTGGTTCAAACCTGACCCTTCTTTTTCAGTCTTCAGAAAGAGACGGAGACATTTCAGAACCAGAGTGCATTCACTTCATTTGTTAAGAACTGGTGTTTTCTAGTTAATTCCCATAGTGTTTGCAATTGTGATTGATTTTTAATGCATCATGCATAGTGTTATCATTGTCATCATAAGAGATCTTTCCAGTTCTCAGGTTCTGATGCTGAAATTCAGGGGCTAGGATAGTTCTTATCTGGTAACCTTAGGCCACAAGGGTGGCACTAATAAGGTTTTGAGTTGGCCTACATTGGTATATAAATGCCCCAAATCAGGGTCCAAAGTGGAACTGCATCTGCTTGTTGTGTGTCAGCAAGTCCATTGTGGGAACCTATGCTAGATATAGAAAACGAGACATCTGAACACAGCCCTGATGTGGTTCATTCAAAGAAAAAAATGTACATATGTTGCCATTATGCAAGAGGCCAAAAGTTAACTGAGAATGTGGTCTGAAAATGCAGACCTTAAAAATCCCATTGCTTGTTCTACCTTCCTGCTAGGTAAAGGTAAAGGTTTTTCCCTGACATTAAGTCTAGTCGTGTCCAACTCTGGGGGTTGGTGCTCATCTCCATGTCTAAGCCAAAGAGCCGGCATTGTCCATAGACACCTCCTAGGTCATGTGACCAGCATGCCTGCATAGAGTGTCGTTACTGCTAGGTTGGCGGAAGCTGGGGCTAATAGCAGAAGCTCACTCCGCTCCCCAGATTCGAACTGCCAGATTTTAGAATCCAGATTTTTTTTCTTGTCATAGCAATTGTATAGTTTTCAACCGAGCATGTATAGCCCTACCAAAGCTCTCTTCTACATTGTCTTGTTTATAAAAAAAACAACTGGCCTTTTGGGAGAAGGCAATCCTCATGAAAACATACATCTGGCAAAGGCTTTGTGTCCTATGAGTCACTGACCCTACTCTAAGAGAGTGACGATATTTTATTATTATAGTAATAATAAATCTCCCTCTCTTTCCTTTTCTTGGGTCCTGGGTTTAATGACCGCATGCCTCAACTTGGTTTTGTCCTGTGATTTTTAGGCAAAACTTCCTTAACCTCGGCATGATCTTCTGCATTTCTCCCATCCGCCACACAAAATTGAATAACCATCTCACCAAGTTCCTCTTTTTCTCAAGAACTAATCTTCCTTTTGGACAGACACCAAGATCTCATCGGGGTAAACGCGGCAAGGAGCAACCGAGACATCTTTCAGTTTCCCAGGAAAGGACACCGGTGAAAGACACGAGAGCGCCTGATCCCTGTGTTGCATCTGACAGGTAACTTTCAAACTTACATGTCACACTCTTTGTACCTCATCACACTACAGCTTGGATCCACTTTAAATCTACTTTAGGGAGGGGGCTTTAAACAATTCAGCCAGACAGGTCCTGAGCCTCAGTAAACTACAAACCCCAGTATTCTGCAAGAGACAGAAACCGGATTTCAAGTGGATTCATGATCTAGCATGATGAGGCAGTTTATCTCCTCTATTTAAATGTTATGCCCATGAGACCCCAATGATCACTTGGCTTCTGCATTTTTCCTGTTTGTTTTCAATTTACAAAAGAAGACAAGTGTGTTTGTTTCCCGAGATTGACGCTCGCTGGCATTGATCCAGGCAGGTTTTGTCTCTCGGCTGTGTTTTGTGGTGCTTACAATGGCACTCTGTGGTTAACATTGCAGCCATGTGTCACTGCTGTGTCTGGGCTTGTGCATGATAGATCCTGGCGTGATTTCGATGCGAGGGTTTGAGATCTCAGAATACGTCTTGTTTTACTGAATATGACTCTTTCCGTGAGCACATCTCTGGCCAAATTCAGTGGTGAGTTACATGAGATGCACATGAAAATACCTCTGTTTCACCCTTAGCTTTTCTGCCTTTTGCTAAAAGGACCTCAGATAGAAGAATTAAGAATAATCTCTGCAAAAGAATCAGGAAAGTTTAAAGAAAAGTTAGAGGATACTGTGGACATTTGTATGCTTCAGCTGTATTGTACTTATATTAATTTTTAGGAAATTGAGAGGGGTATAAATAAAGATTATTCATTGTCATCATCCTAGCATCACATGGCTGTCAGATTCTGGGGACTGCTGTACAAAAAAGCAATGTTCCCTTTGCAAAGACATTGATCCTCGCTGTTTTCTCACTGTTTGCCAAGCTGCAGCACACCCTTTTTCTAAGAAAAGAAAGACAAAGCATCTGGCATACTTTCACTATGATTCCCTGAAAGTTTTGTTTGATGAACATACAAGACCAAGAATAAGTTTTAAAAGTTTTGTGGCACTTAAAGATCAGCATGTTGTATTTTGCTTAAGCTACTGGAAGTGATGGGCCCCCCGATGGAGCAGTGGATTAAATCACTGAGCTGGTGAACTTGCTGACTGAAAGGTTGGCATTTTGAATCTGGGGAATGGAGTGAGCTCCTGCTGTTAGCCCCAGCTTTTCCCAATCAGCAGTTTCCAGCACATGCAAATGTGAGTAGATCAATAGGTACTGCTCCGGAAGGAAGTTAACGTGGCTCCATGCAGTTATGCTGGCCATGTGACCTTGGAGGTGTCTACGGACAACGCTGTCTCTTTGGCTTAGAAATGGAGATGAGCTACAACCCCCAGAGTCAGACATGACTAGACTTAATGTCAGGGGAAAACCTTTACCTTATTGAAGGTGACTTCAGATGTGTCTGATGGAGAGCCTTCTCTAAAAGATAACTTTTGGGCTTTAATGCATTGGTTCAATTCTCTCATAGCCAATGCCAGGAAAGGACATAGTTCCATTGGAATTCCATTAAAAGAAGGAGGCAAGCTCAAAACAAGAGGTCACGCAGAGATGCATTGGGCAGCTTCCTCTGTAGATTGTCACTGAAGTCTCATAGAAGTGTGATATTAAATTAATTTACACCTTCCCCAGACATGTAAAGAAAAACTACTTCTTTTAGTGTTCAGGAATGAAGACATGAATAAAATTAAGGCAGTAGTTCATTTGACAATACACCTGTCTAGAGGTCACTGTTCAAGCTGGATGGTTTGGCATCAAAGTTCTAGAAGCAACAAGGTGCAAATCATAGGAAGGTTTTGGACATATATTAGCCAATTTTTCAACAGCACTCATTAAGCTGTAATGGAAGCAAGCACTAAGTGAAAACAAATTATTTCCTTTTCTTTCTATTTCAAACTGTTATTATTAGAAAGTGCCTATAAGATGATGGCAGGGGCAAAGTGCTCTGCAAATGCTAATGTTCTTTTTCCTTGAGCTTCCTAAGAATTTACTAACAGCTTGTCGAAGATATTTTTCCTTCTATCTGACTTTGACCTTATGGTCACCCTTTATGTGCATGGCACTGCCAACACTGCTGTGGAAATCTTGTAAGCTCTCTGCAAATATAAGATTAGCATTGCAACCCACACAGTCTTCTCTGGCTACACTGGAGAATTAATACAGTTTGATGCAGCATCAGTACTCATTGGCCGTGAAGATTAAATGCCTTGTAAAACTCTAAGTCCTATGATACCATTGCTTTGAGACATGGCAGTTAAAGTGGTGTCACAATCCAATAATTTTACAGCATAGATGTATCCTTCATCATTTCCTTCTCTTGTCTCCTGGGCTGATATTGTGCCAAGTGAAAAGTGGTTCCCAAACTTTCTTTTTGGAAGAAAATTTGTATGCTGATGTACAGATGGTATTATTTACCACCAAAGACACTTTCTAAAATGTGTAATGGCAACTCTAACACTGCTGAAAATGCGAACACAATGTTGGAACATTATTTTATATGTAGTCATCTTATGGAAAGGCTCAGAAATATTGCAACTGATGTTGGGAGAATACTGTTAAAGTTAAACTAAAGGTGAGATAGGATTGTTATTTGTTGGGAATGCTAGACCAGGCATGGGCAAACTTCGGCCCTCCCAGTGTTTTGGACTGCAACTCCCACAATTCCTAACAGCTGGTAGGCTGTTAGGAATTGTGGGAGTTGAAGCCCAAAACACCAGGAGGGCCGAAGTTTGCCCATGCCTGGTCTAGACAATCATCTAGAAAGGAAAATTGGGATAATATTGCAATATTATGCTAATGCTAACTTAAGAACTGTATATGCACAGAAATGGAACCAGTTATACCAAAGCAAGAGGAACTGATGGTGAAGATCTATGAAATAACTAAAATGGACAAATCGACTGCTAATTAAGGATAAACCTTTGACTAACTTTAAGAAAGACCTGTTGATCATGTTTTCATGACAATGATGGGACATTTATCAAATATGGGGTTCATGAGTCAATAGATGATTGTTTTAAATAGATGTGTCTTTCATAGAATCATAGAATCATAGAGTTCGAAGAGACCTCAAGGGCCATCCAGTCCAACCCCCTGCCAAGAAGCAGGAAAATCACATTCAAATCACCCCCGACAGATGGCCATCCAGCTTCTGCTTAAAAGCCTCCAAAGAAGGAGCCTTCCATTAGTGTTAAAAGTATGCAGACTAATAAGGGACAACAACTATCAGAGTGAGAATGAGAAGTTTGTAGTGTTTTGGGTTTTTTTTTTAAAAAAAATAGTTATTAATTATAGTTTAATTGTAGTAGTGTGTCGTGTACTTTTGGTAGTTTTATATATCTAAAATGCTTGTTTGTGTGTTTCATTTTGTCTTCTTTAAAAAAGTATTTAAAAATAAAATAACAGCAAACTCAAAGTTAGCTTTTTGAAAAAAGTTTTGGAATATTTTCAAATTGTGGATGATTGAACTCGTGGGTAAAGAATTGAGGGCCAAATGTAAGTGTGTTTGTTCCAGAGGGAACCCATTCGGAATTGGAGTGAATTCACACATCATTGGAGTGAATTCACACATCATTATTTCTTATGATTCTTAAAAAAATTGCTTGGGAAAGAAAAATGGGATTGTTAGCCATTCTCTCTCCCTTTAGTATGCGTATATTTGTGTGTGTATGTATATATGTATGTATGGTATTTATTCTCTGCCCTTTAGCCACAAGCACATTCCCATTTTAGAAGAATTTGGGTTGTTTTCTCAAATCATTTAGAGCTATGAAGCCCCAGTAGGGCAGTAGATTAAGCCCTTGTGCTGGCAGGACTGCTGACTTGAAGGTTGGGTTGCTGACCTGAAGGTTGCTGGTTCGAATCCAAGCCGGGGAGAGTGCAGATGAGCTCCCTCTATCAGCTCCAGCTCCATGTGGGGACATGAGAGAAGCCTCCCTCAAGGATGGTTAAAACATCAAAACATCTGGCTGTTCCCTGGACAATATCCTTGCAGACGGCTAATTCTCTCACCAGAAGCAACTTGCAGTTTCTCAAGTCACTCCTGACACACACAATTTTTTTTGAGCTATGCAATTCCTGCCACTGTTTTTATACTGAGCTATTTCATTGTTATTTTTACATCAAGCCTGTTACCCAAGATATTGAAGAATTATATGCCTAAAACAGGCTGCCATTATTCCACCTTTAGGACTAGTAGGTAGAAGGGCAACTGGGTATAGAAATGAAACTTTGGGTTCTCTTTCTTCTAATTGACATCTACTTTCTCTCTCTTTCTAAGGTACCATCATGGAGGTTAACACCACTGCCTTGTGGTCCAGCAGTGCACCTTTGTTGCTTTCTTCTAAGTCCAAAACAAACGTGAGCAACATCATGGACATGATCCAAGTCTTTCTCTATGGGTTGGTTTTCCTACTTGGTTCCTTTGGCAATGGAGTTGTGATGTGGATCACCTTCCGCCAGGTCTCGCGCACCGTCAATTGTGTCTGGTACTTCAACCTGGCCTTGGCTGACTTCCTGTTCTCCGTCACCCGCATCATCCCACTGCTCAAGAATGCCTTCTATGAAGAATGGCCCTTTGGAAACTTCTTGTGCCGGGCAACCAGTTTTGTCAAGTACCTCAACATGTTCTGTAGCGTCTTCCTCTTAGCCGCAATCAGTTTGGACCGGGCAGCTTCTGTGGTCTACCCGGTTTGGTCCAAAAACCGCCGCGGGCCACGCTTGGCATGGTTGGCTGCCATCTGTGCCTGGTTCATTGCCGTGACCACCAGCCTCCCATTCTACCTTTATCGTAAGGTTGTGATTGACAAGAGCAACAAGACTAAATGCTCCCTCACGTTGGGAGATGGAGAAGCAGAAAAACTGGTTCCTTATCTGCTGAGGTTTGTGTGTGGGTTCCTGGCTCCTTTTGTCATCATTGTGGTTTGCTATGGGGCCATTGCTGTGCAACTAAGGCAACGGCAAGCCACCTTCCGTTCCAAGAAGCCCTTCAAAGTCATCTTGGCCATTGTGGTTACCTTCTTTCTCTGCTGGGCCCCATACCATCTCTTCCTTCTCCTCAAACTGGGAGGAGTGAAGAGCCAGGCAGTTTCCATTGGGCTTCCTCTCACTTCTTGTCTGGCTTACCTTAACAGCTGTGCGAATCCCATTCTTTATTTCTTCATGGGCCTGGATTTCCACAGGAAGTGTTTTAACCTACCAGGGGCCTTCAGGAGAGCCTTACTCGAAGACAGTACACACTCCATTAGGAAACCCAGCAAATTTACAAAAGAAGCTGCTTCTTCTATCAATGAGCTGGAGGACTCCACAGTGATCCATAATGTGGTCTGAAGAAACCCAAGATCATAGAGGCCTTTTGGATAATAAGATCCATGTGCAGTTGCGACTGAAATGGTGTTTTAACCAACACAGTCTTTCCTGGGCTATGACATTTTGGGCTGTGCTTTAATACCCTTCCCAAATCTGAAGGGACATTGTATTTGACCCAGAGTGGGGACATTTTTAAACCACGGATAATGGTTAAAGCTAAAGCTAATAGCATCCAAACACAGTGCTATCATGCTTTGGTCCCAATGACTGGCGATAAGTTTTCCCTCCTAATCCAACTACTATTGTTATGGCCTTTGAGAGAGAAAACATAGCCAACATTTGCTGGACTTCGTCCCTTCCCAAACTGCCACCTCTTTCCTTGTGTTTTACAAGTGTTTTTAGATTACAAGTCCGAGGGCAGGGAATTGTCAAGCTGATCATTTAGAAACTGCCATGGGAGCTGAAGGGCTGGTTGTAAATATATAAATAACACTATGCAACACAATTTTTGTTCCTGGATTATAAATGTCATTTTCTAATTGGTTCTATCATAAAGACATGAAAAAAGGACATCCTGGCTGCAGCACATTTTGCTATAGTTTTTCAATTAATATCTCATTGAGTTTCAACCAATTCAACATAGCTGTGGCAGCCACAAAGACAATCTTTTTGGAGTATAGCAACTAGAGTACTTTCAAAGTAAATATCACACAAATAACACTTTCAAACCAGGAACAGAGTTTTTGTTTTTTGTTTTTTCCAAATTTTGTTACATAGTGTAATCTTAGGATGGGGAGTAGGAACGTTGGGCAGTTTATACTTCTAACAGTGAATGAAAAGATGAGAAAACTAGACTACAGCATGGGGAATGGATTGAGGACAAAGAGGAAGGCGTTTCCCAAGTTCATCTTCCCAAAACTGGAAAGCCAAGACTGTTGAAATCCACATGTGAATGTTCATGGATTGCTCCATTCTCCTATTCCCTTGATCCATGAGACATTCCAGGACTGGGATTTATCTGGGTTTGGTTGCCTTTGGCTAATTGGACTACTGACAGAAAGTCGCTAATATATGCTTGTAATATATGCTTAATTTACAAATATATAGGCAGAACATAATTGGAAGGTAAACATCATTTTCGCTTCCTCTCTCACAGAGAGAACAAACACATACAACCTTCCAGTCACCCTCCCTAGGTTTCACTGTTCATTTCCTTAAAATTATTTTAGATTATCTCCTAAAGTAGTCCAGTTCAGTATTTACAGACTCTGGATTTACTGGTATGTGGTGATGTCTATTATTTCATTGTGGTAACATAAAATTAGCACATCTCAAAATGCTCCAAGGAGATTGTTTGGAATAGAAATATATGTTTTTTTCCTGCATAAAAATATTTTGGTGCTGAAAACAGTTTTCTGTGTAGAAAACATGAGTTAATTTTTTTGGCATACATGAAATTTTGCACAGAAAGAACATACGCGTTCTTCTGTGCAAACGACTCTCCTAGAGCAGTGGTTCACAACTTGCAATTCCCCAGATGTTTTGGCCGTCAACTTCCAGAAATCCTAACAGCTGGTAACTATCTGGGATTTCTGGGAGTTTATGGCCAAAACATCAGGGGACCCACAGGTTGAGAACCACGGTCATAGAATCACCAATGAATACCAGGTGCTGAAGGCTACATTTATTATTTGTATTTCACTGTTTCTCTCTTAAAGAGACTCAAGATGTCAAAAAGACATTTCAGAGGAAGGAACTGGCAAAGCCATCTGTGTGTATACTTTGCCTATAAAAATGTTATGAAATTCATTAAGATGACCATAAATTTCTAAGTGTCTTGAAGACACATACAGAGTCACACATCCTCCAAGTATTCGGATTTGGCTCCAAGGTTCAGCACTTTGGATAGCTTTTTTTTTAAAAAAAAAAAAAGATCAGACAAAAATCCAGAATTTGAGACTGCAATGACTTGGAAAGCCACAAGCTGCCACTGCAGTGTTAGAATACGACTAGGGCTGTGGACATAGGTCAAGAGGTAAAGGTTTTCCCCTGACATTAAGTCTAGTCGTGTCTGACTCTGGGGGTTGGTGCTCATCTACATTTCTGAGCTGAAGAGCCGGCATTGTCCAAGGTCATGTGGCCTACAGGCATGTCTGCATGGACTGCTGGTGCCTTCCTGCCAGAGCGGTACCTATTGATCTACTCACATTTGCATGTTTTTGAACTGCTAGGTTGGCAGAAGCTGGGGCTAACAGCGGGTGCTCACTTCATTCCCCGGATTCAAACCTGTGGCCTTTCAGTCCACAAATTCAGCAGCTCAGTGCTTTAACACACTGTACCACCAGGGGATATGAGTTCAAGTTCTGATCCATCTATGAAGCTCATTGGGAGACTTTGGGCTCAATACTGCTTCTTAGTGTAACCTGCCTCATGGGTGGTGGGGGGGGGTGAGGATAAAATGGATACCATGCACATGAAGTATCCTCAACATTGTTTCTCAAACTTACCTATCTCACAAGGTTGTGGGGAGGACAGAATGAATACCATGCACATGAGGTAGTACCCATATAATCTGGTTCTTACACAAAGGATATATACATACATACCACATATGTATCACAATTTTTATTGTTTGCGGAAAAACTCTCTTCCCCTTTTCCTGGTGCGAGGACAATGGCCAATTGTCTCAGGCCCTGAGCAAGCGCCGCCTACAACAAAACAGCTCACAAACCGAGCCATTTGGATTTATGACGAAGAGTGTCTGTCTCCTGTTTAGGCTGCAAAGCTGGATGAATAACTTGTTTTGAGTTATTGGAAACATTGAGAAAGGCCGTGATTTAATCCTTGGCAGAGGTGTGTCCCTTTTGTGTCTCGTTTAACCATCGTGGGATTAAGAGGACTATTTTACGACTGTAATGTAGTTAATGAATTTTATTTTGCAACCACTTTAGAACCATTTTTGAAAGAAACAATAATTACAAACCTTCCTTGCAATAGTTCTTTACAATGGCTTTACCATCACAACAGGTAGAACTAGGAGGGAAGTCGCAACAAGCTGTGAAGCAATCTGTGGTGTCTCTATTCAGATCCTAAATCTATTCAGAGCAGGTGTGCCATTGCCTTCCTTTTAATCTGAGTGCAATTTCCCTGAGGTCACCAGTGGGTTTCCATGGTTAAGCAGAGATCCAAGCCATTGTCACTTGGAGACCTTGCATTCAAACCACTACACCACATGAGTTGGTTTCAATTTTACAAATGGTGCAAAGCCCCGCATTCAGTTTTCAAACTTATTATGTATCGCCTACCTTAGTTCAGCATCTTGAATGAGTCCTTCAAATTTCAGGCTATGCTCCACAGCAGATTTACTACTTCCCTGACATGAGTCATTGGTCACTGTGGCTCTATAAGTTGCTAATGAGACTGTCCCTTGACTCTGGGTTTTGTGTAGAAGTGTAGCCATGGGAACAACTAGAAATTAAATTTCATGGGCTCCACATTTTTCCAGCCAGGGACTGGCACTATTCCAAACAGATGCAGACAAACAAGATTCCGTGATGAAAAGTTTTGCAGAGAGCAGAGGAAGGTGGAGATGCAGTATAATAAATGACAATCATCCAGGGGTCATAGGGAGGTATGGCTCAGAATGAAATATTGACAGGGATGGGCTAGACATCAGCACGTTCGGACTGAGAAGTCTTACCGTATAGACCCCTGAATAAGCTGACCTCACGTATAAGTTGAGGGATGGTTTGGGGGCCAGAGCGAAGAGGGGGAGCCAGGAAGACAGTTCCATCTTGTCTCCTGTGTCATCAGCTGGAGGCCAATCCCCCCAGTAACATGCTTTGCTAAAAAAAATTATATATTAGGGGCCTCCAGTGGCAAAGTGTGATAAAGCACTGAGCTGCTGAACTTGCAGACCAAAAGGTCGCAGGTTCAAATCCGGGGAGCGGAATGAGCACCCGCTGTTAGCTCTAGCCAACCTAGCAATTCGAAAACATGCAAATGTGAGTAGATCAATAGGTACCACTCTGGAGGGAAGGTAACGGCGCTCCATGTAGTCATGCCAGCCTTGGAGGTGTCTATGGACAACACCGGCTCTTCGGCTTAGAAATGGAGATGAGCACCAACCGACTGGACTTAACGTCAGGGGAAACCTTTACCTTTATATATATATTGTATACAATATAATATATAATAATACATAATAATATAATTTATTGTATATACATATAATATTGATAATATTATACTAATAATAATACAATATAATAATATTTATATATTACATGTAATATTACTAATAATATTACAGTATAGTGGTATAGTACAATATAGTAATATATAATGCTAATATTGTGCTATGCTAATAATATAATATATTATATTATATCTGAAAGACTGCAAATGCTCCCTCTATCCCCCTCCAGAGGATCGATATTTACTATTAGCTGACCCTGCTAATAGTCTGCTTTTAATTTGTTTTTATTATAGCATGTTTTTAACTTGCTCTTTTATCTGACTTTTATGGGAACTGCGATTCCCCTTTCGGGCACCTGTGCCCATTTCTATATATTCTGGTCATAGACCGTAATAAATTACTACAATCTACAATAATATATTATATGTACATATAATTTGTAAGCTGCTCTGAGTCACCTTCAGAAGGGCAGGATATAAATGTAGTAAATAAATACATAATAAATAATTGTGGATTTTGTTGTGACCCATGGAAAAGTTGTGGGTTATTCTATGGAGATGGGAAAACACTAGGGCCAAGTCATCCTTGGCTGCGGTCACCATTTCTCCATCCAGACATCCAGAAAGGCCAGTGATGCCTTTTCAAAAGTAGAGTGGGTCAGGGCTTATTTTAGGTTCTTCCAGAATGGACTGAGAATCATAGAATCATAGAATAGTAGAGTTGGAAGACACTTCATGGGCCATCCAGTCCAACCCCCCCGCTAAGAAGCAGGAAATCACATTCAAACCACCCCCGACAGATGGCCATCCAGCCTCTGTTTAAAAGCCTCCAAAGAAGGAGCCTCCACCACAGTCCGGGGGAGAGAGTTCCACTGTCGAACAGCCCTCACAGTGAGGAAGTTCTTCCTGATGTTCAGGTGGAATCTCCTTTCCTGTAGTTTGAAGCCATTGTTCCGCGTCCTAGTCTGCAGGGCAGCACAAAACAAGCTTGCTCCCTCCTCCCTATGACTTCCCCTCACATATTTATACATGGCAATCCTGTCTCCTCTCAGCCTTCTCTTCTGCAGGCTAAACATGCCCAGCTCTCTAAGCCGCTCCACATAGGGCTTGTTCTCCAGACCTTTGACCATTTTAGTTGCCCTCCTCTGGACGCTTTCCAGCTTGTCAACATCTCCCTTCAACTGTGGTGTCCAGAATTGGACGCAGTATTCCAGGTGTGGTCTGACCAAGGCAGAATAGAGGGGGAGCATGACTTCCCTGGATCTAGACACTATACCCCTATTGATGCAGGCCAGAATCCCATTGGCTTTTTTAGCTGCCGCATCACATTGTTGGCTCATGTTTAACTTGTTGTCCACGAGGACTCCAAGGTCTTTTTTGCACACACTGCTGTCAAGCCAGGCGTCCCCCATTCTGTATCTTTGATTTCCATTTTTTCTGCCGAAGTGAAGTATCTTGCATTTGTCCCTGTTGAACTTCATTTTGTTAGTTTCGGCCCATCTCTCTAGTCTGTCAAGATCGTTTTGAATTCTGCTCCTGTCTTCTGGAGTGTTAGCTATCCCTCCCAGTTTGGTGTCATCTGCAAACTTGATGATCGTGCCTTCTAACCCTTCGTCTAAGTCGTTAATAAAGATGTTGGACAGAACCGGGCCCAGGACGGAGCCCTGCGGCACTCCACTTGTCACTTCTTTCCATGATGAAGACGACGCATTGGTGAGCACCCTTTGGGTTCGTTCGCTTAGCCAATTACAGATCCACCTAACCGTAGTTTTGTCTAGCCCACATTTTAATAGTTTGTTTGCCAGAAGAGCTCTTGCCTTTTGCCACACTACTCAGAAAAGGAGATGTAGGAGTTAAGACACAACACACATTGACCTGTGGATAAATTGATGCAGTTTTTGGGGTGGATTTTTTGACTAAAATTTCTAGATGTAAACATGTGAATAAAGGGTAAGTGTAGACAGATTTGAAACATGAATTTGGAAATAGGAATGAATGGCATGACACTCATGTGTGTTTTCCTAGAGAGCTTTATACAATAAATAGCCTACCATTTTATACCTGAGTGCTTATTTTAAAACAGTATTCCCAGGTAGTCACAAAAGAGAGAGACCCAAAACACACAATAAATACAAGAAGAAATACACAGTATGGTCACTGAACTTGGTGAAAGGTGTTGGAGTCCCAGTAGGAAGTTTCTCCCACATCTTCCAACAACAACAAAACTGTATTACGGTCCATGACCAGCACAAAGAACACATCATCCAATAGTCTTCCATTGGCCAGACAAGCACTGTGCCAAAACATAATGGGAAAAGTTGCAAGTGGTGGCAAAAATATAAACAATGTTGTGTTGACTTCCAATGGTTCCTAACAGGAAGACAAAGCTTCATTTATCTACGTCAAGTTGCACTTTGTTCTTCCGTGCTTTCAAGTCAACTCCCATTTATGCTGACCCCCTCCTAAATTTTCATGGTAAGATTTATTTGTCAAAGCAAATCTGCCATTGCTTTATTCTGAGGCCGAGATGATATAATTTGCCCGACGTTATGGGTTTCCATGGCTATGGTTCAAACAACAGTCTTTCAGAGTTGTGATCCAAAACCCAAAACCTGGACTTATAGGAGTTAAAATTCACAGAACCTTCTCCCTTTTCTTAGGATATGTTGCTTTTTCTCAAAGATGCTGTCCAAGAAACACAACTTCTGATTCAGATTCCTTGGAACTGAAATCATACTTTACAAAAGTGGCTGGAAAAGACACCATCAATGTTCCATCTGGTCTTCTCGGATGTGAAGAATCTGGCAATTGTTATGAACAGTCACTGCCAGCAATTCTATATATGGACAGGCCCCACTTCTTACCTAGAATCTCACCCTGTCAAATATTGGTGGACCAAACAGCATTCTGACCAAACAGAAACATAGTCAAGCCTCTCCCGTTGTCTATCATGATGCCAAGCTATAGTTTAGCAAAGGACGCTCCATGGGGAGAAGCACCAGGTCCATAGCTGAGCATGAATTGTAGTCTACGGCATGGGATGCTCATCAGTAGCGAACATTCTCTTCTGCTGCTGTAACAATAGCGTCCATCCAAATGCGCATCGCCTCCGAGGTGGGTGCTACCATGCAGAAGAGTCGGTCATAGGTCTTGACGCAGAAGGTCATTTTGGGGCTGGGGCTCTGCCAAAGAGGAGCAAAGAAGTCATTAGAGTGGAGAAAGGCTGTAGTAACACATTAGTTAATAACACTATGTGACACAATTTTTGTTCCTGGGTTATAAATGCCATTTCCTAATAGATTCTATTATTTAAAAAAAAGGTGTTATTTAGAAAAGGTGTATTAAACTGCAAAACTTTGTTTTTACGGAACATTCTGCAGCACATTTTGCTATAACTTTTCAATGAATATCTCATCAAGTCTCAACCAATTAAACCTAGTTTGGGGCAGCCACAAAGACAAAGTTTCTAGGATATAACAACTACTTTCAAAGTAAGTTACAAAGAATTAAACAGAAATAACACTTTCAAACCAGGAACAGAAATAATTACATAGTGTAATTACAGAAAGTACAAAGTTACTTCTTTTAAAAAAAGTAAATCTGTTCTTCCAATAATAATCATCATTGTAGTCATCATCTTTATTTATATCCCATGCCCTCTCCCCAAAGGGATTTGGGGTGGATCACAATACAAAAACAATATACATAATATCAAACAAAAGACTGTGAATCAAAAACAAAACACAATAAATGAAGGACAAAACAATAAATGTAGTTAGCAAAGGTAAAGATTTTCCCCTGACATTAAGTCTAGTCGTTGTCTGACTCTGGGGGTTGGTGCTCATCTCCATTTCTAAGCTGAAGAGTGTTGACACCTCCAAAGTCATGTGACTGGCATGACTGCATGGAGTGCTGTTACCTTCCCACCGGAGCAGTACCTATTGATCTACTCACATTTGTATGTTTTTGGATTGCTAGGTTGGCAGAAGCTGGGGCTAACAGCGGGAGTTCACCCAGCTCCCCGGATTCAAACTGCTGACTTTTCAGTTAGCAAGTTCATCAGCTCAGTGGTTTAATCCACTACACTACCATGAGCCAATAAACATACTGTATTTAAACTTAGTTAAAACAGCTTGTGGTCATTAGACCCATCACTATAAATATCAAACAGTTTCAGAAACAGAAAAAAACTCTGGACAGTATACAAAGTTCTTTTCCTTGTTGTTCTTGTTTGCCTTCAAGTTGTCTCTGACTTAGGGAGACCATCTCAAAGGGTTTTCTTGGAAAAATGTATTTGGGGGATGTTTGCCATTTCTTTCCTCTTGGGCTGAGACAGTGAGGTTTGCCTGACGAGACCCAATGGATTTCCATGGCTGAGCAGGAATTTGAACCCCACTCTATCAAAGCACAAAACCACACTGTTTTTCTTGTTCTTCCAACCCTTTTTCATTTTATCCTCATTATTTTTCTTTGGAGTATGTTACACTCTGAGGCAGTGGAATAACTTTGAACAGTAACTGCGATTCAGTCATAGAACGTGTGAAGTCACAGATTCAGTTCCTGGCAACACCAATTGAAAAATAGAAACAAAGGAATGTGTAGCTAAGACCACAGTCCATTTGGGATATGCAGTTCCCTAACAGAACCCAGAGCCCAGTGTCAATCTGTGGGGATTATGGGGTTTCATTGATAATAGAGACAAAAGGGATTGGTGTGCGTACCTTGAATGCACTGCGGAGATGGTCATAGTAAACCTCTTCAATGGCCTGGAAGTAAATCACGCCTTTAAGCTTGGTTTCTTCTTTATCTGAGATGAGAAAGGAACAGAAGAACTTTGAATAGGTTGAGCAGAAACTGTCCCAAAGGCATACACAAATGAGAGATGTACAAACATAACAATAACAACAATAATATATTTATTATCCACCTCTCCTTACAGCTCGAGGCAGGGCACGGCACAGTTAACATGCATCCATAAAAGCAATATGAAAACATTTATATTAAAATACATGAAGCAAAAGTTAAAACACAATAAACCTAGAATGTGATTTTTGAAATTCATAGTTAAAACGGAAACTTCTTGGGAATATTTCTTTGGAAATCCTGTTTTAACACCAGCACACATCCAACAAAAACACAAATACATACACGCACATACTCAAAGAGAAGTTGTGTTCTTGTTGTGTGTCTTCATTTTTTTCCAATTTATAGCAACACTAAGATAAACCTATCACAGGGTTTATTTGGTAAGACATTTTCAGAGGGTCTTTGCATCAGAAAACAAGAGCAAACTTTACAGCACAATTGTGTGTGTTTTTTCCTCTTTCTTATTCTCCCATTTTTCTTACCTACGTAGTATGCCAAGACACGTTTCTGGCGATCAAAGGTGAACCAGCGTTTCTTCCAAGTCTTGATCCTACCTCCCATCTTGACCAGATACCCTTTGCAAGACTTGCTGGTCACCCGCACATGTGAACAGGTGTCCAGACTGTGTCCTGATGCCTCCAGGTGTTTCCGCAGGTCAAATGCAATTTGTTTGGGTTCTCGGATCTCCACTGGACGGGGAATCTGTAAGGTAAGCCATTGGGTAAGGTCAAATTTGGAAATGGGTTTGTGAATAGAGGGAAAAATTGCTCTTCTGGGAGCTACCACTTTTAATATATATTTTTTTTCAGCCACTAGATGCCATTGGGCATCCTGGAATCATGCAACAGTTGATGTGGACAGCTGAAGACAAGCATGGCCTATGTACTCTTACAGTCCTAGTACAGACTACAAAAAAGTTACTTTTTTGCAAAATTTCGCAAAATATTCCTGACCAATATAGCCATGGACCATACTTCTTACAGGATTTTGAACAATGCTGCTCTGAAATATATATCTATATCTATATTTATATCTGTATCTATAAGGTAAAGGTTTCCTCCTGACATTAAGTCCAGTCGTGTCCGACTCTGGGGGTTGGTGCTCATCTCCATTTCTAAGCCGAAGAGCCGGCGTTGTCCACAGACACCTCCTAGGTCATGTGGCTGGCATGACTGCATGGAGCGCCGTTACCTTCCTGCGGGAGTGGTACCTATCGATCTACTCACATTTGCATGTTTTCAAACTGCTATATAGTCATGGACCATACTTCTTACAGGATTTTGAGCAATGTTGCTCTGAATTTATATATATATATAAGTGATGGGGTCCCGGCGACCAACAAAACAACAAAACTAAACACCCCACAACCTCGAAAATTGACAACATGACCTCTCATCCACGCCTCTAGTTTGATACAACAAAAAGAAAAGAAAAAGAAAGTCCTAATTAGAGGGAGAAGAATAATTGTTTTTATCCAATTGCTGTCAGTTAGAAGGCTAAGCTCCGCCCACTTGGTCTCCTAGCAACCCAATCAGCCCAGGGGACAGGCAGAGTTAGGTCTCACTTAGGCCTCTTCCACACTGCCTATAAAATACAGATTATCAGATTTCAACTGGATTATATGGCAGTGTAGATTCAAGGCCTTTCCACACAGCTATATAACCCATTAAGAATCTCCTATTATCTGCTTTATGAGCACCAACCTCCAAAGTCAGACACGACTGAACTTAATGTGAGGGGAAAACCTTTACCCTTTACCTTAACTACTACCAATTCCTCAATACTTTATTTCCCATACCACCAGACTTCGCCACAGCAATGCGTGGCCGGGCACAGCTAGTGTGTGTGTGTGTGTGTGTGTGTGTGTGTGTGTGTGTGTGTGTGTATATATATATATATATATATATATAGATGCAGATTACTTGCTTTTCCTGCAATGGGATCCACTTGTGAGGGGGAAGTTTCCCCTCCAACAGAGGTATTGAAGAGATAGTTCTACAATTGCAGAATTTTTAAAAATAATCTTCAATGTATTCCAGACCACCTCTTACTGGTTGCAAATAAGGGTGAATTTCCTATATTGGAAACTTTAAGGAGCGGCATTTCACTTTTAAAATAGTTTAGTAAGCCTTTCTCTCCCATTTAATATAAAAAAAATATTTTTTTGCTCAAAGCAAGATGTGGATTTCTGAACACTTTTGGTTTTCTGTTGCTTTTAAAATGTCCTAACGTTTACACATCTCCTCCCACCTTTCCTCTTTGTCCTCAGTTCATATCAATTGTTGTAAGCTGGGTTAAAGGGGAGAAGTACTCAGAATCCTGCCCTTCCTAGGATGCTTAAGGAAAAACAAACTTTCCAATCTCTCCTAGATTGTGTGTCCTTCTTCGTTGATAGCTTTTGCCCAACTTTGCCAAATTCTGCTTTTGGTTGGCCAGATATGCTATAGTTTAATCTGTGAAATGCTTGATATGGACCCACCATGACTCAAAATCAACCAGAAAGCACATAGACATAGCAGCAACCCCAACCTCAAAGCCCTACCCTTTGGGAGTATATAGTAGGCCCATGGTATCTACTGGGGTTTGGTTCCAGGTTTTCCATGAATTCTGCTTCATCAATATTCCACTCCCATCAAATGCAATGTTGTAAAATTGTGTCCATTATATAAAATGGTCAGACAAAAGCAGAGTTTGGTAAAGACGGGCAAAAGTTATTTTTCTTTTTGTTTTCTTTTTGGACATTTTAAAAATATTTTTCAACCAATGGATACTTGAGTGCATGGATGCAAATTCTGTGGATACAGGGACCCAACCAAATTCCAGCCTTAATATTATAAGGTTGTTGAAAAGAATGGAAAGATCATCTAAACAACCTGTGTTCCCCTAGAAATTAATAAACGTATCCTCGCTTCACCCTTCACCTGTGGCTGCTCAGGCTGGACCTTTTGCCTTTTGCTTGCTGACACATATAGGAAGTTCTCTTACCTTAGTTGATGGGGGCAGCTCCATGGGTTTTGCCTCCTTGGCTGCTTTCTTAATTTCCTGCAAAAGAAAGAGTTTGAAAGAAATCAGATGTGGAAAGCATGGAATGTAAAAAGCAAGCTCCCAACAGTCCCAGACACACCTAAGCACACGGAGAGACACAAAAGCAAGACACACGTTGCCCACCTACCTCTCCAAATCTCTCCTTCATGCCATCTGCATGAATGCAGGCAGCTGACAAAGTGAAACTAGCAACTTCCTTGTTCAAGGAAACTCATGTGACAAGTGGTTGCAAAAGAGGGTTACTCTGGGTGACAGCACAGGCCAGAGCCAGGAGTCGTTTTTTGCAAGGAATAAAGTGATTAACAGCTGCTAGTTAGAATGGATGTGTATCTTTTCCAAAACTAATAGCAGCATCATGAGCATTTGTGATCTTTTCTGCCAGTCTACTCAATGTCTTAGCCCAGATTTTGAATGAATTATTTAAAATGCTGAACTTGGATTCAGGACTTTGGATAAAGGTAAAGGTAAAGGTTTCCCCTGACATTAAGTCCAGTCGTATCCGACTGGGGGTTGGTGCTTATCTCCATTTCTAAGTCGAAGAGCCGGCGTTGTCCGTAGACACCTCCAAGGTCATGTGGCCGGCATGACTGCATGGAACGCCGTTACCTTCCCGCCGGAGCAGTACCTATTGATCTACTCACATTGGCATGTTTTTGAACTGCTAGGTTGGCAGAAGCTGGAGCTAACAGCGGGCGCTCACTCCGCTCCCCGGGTTTGAACCTGAGACCTTTCGGTCTGCAAGTTCAGCAGCTCAGCGCTTTAACACACTGAGCCACCGGAGGCTCCAAGGACTTTGGATAGCTCCAGATAAAAACATAGAGCAGATTTACCACCCTACTGACACAAAAATTATCGCGGGTAGGGAATAATTAACTGAATACCATCAGGAAAGTATTACTTCATTGTCCCAAGTGGGAAAGTGTTACTTCATTTACATCCTATTTGTGTGCTTAATAATAATACACTTTATTTATATTCCCCTGTATTTTCCCAGAGGGACTCAGAGCGGATCACAGTATACACATATAAAGCAAACATTCAATGCCTTTTACACAGTGAACAATGACATATAGCAACAAAGGTAAAGGCCATCCTCCTTTCATAGACATCTGGAGGCAATGCCCAGTCCAGCCATGGGGAGGTGCTCTTGTTCCATTTTTCCATGCCAAGGAGCCTGCTGTCCATAGACATCTCCAATCATGTTGCCGGCAAGTCTGCATGGGGTGCCTTTTTACCTTCCTGATGAGGTGGTACCTATTTATCTACTCGCATTGCATGCTTTCGATCTGCTAGGTTGGCACGACTTGCAGCTTCGAACTGCCAACCTTCCAGTCAGATTTCCTGCAGCTAGTGGTTTAACCTGCTGCGCTATCACGGCCCCATAACCAACTGGTTGACATAGGGTTTTTGTTTTTTTAAACTATATGGAAAGAATGCTGGATTTGATCAGCCTTTGGTCTGAACACAATGTAAAAATAATGCTACACTAGATAACCATTTGGTCTGATCACATATGCTTCTTCTTTTCATTGACCAAACCATTATCTCAGGAAACCACAATGTTCTCTCAAGGGAGGAAGTGGGGCTGCATGGAAAAAGCTGTCTAAGAGATGTCTGGGTTTTCTTACTATTAGCAGATACAGAATTGTTTCAAGGGACAATGGGAAGTGAGGGAGGACAGGAGAGTGACCTCTTGCATTGTTTGCATTCCTGTACCTAAAAATTATGAAATGTGGCTTGATCAAAATTTCATTCCAGCACTAGACCATACCCAAAGAGCAACTTCAGGAGTGTGGTTGACAACGAGAAACTATATTTAGGGGTTCTCTGCAATGATTTTTTTATTGGAATGGACTGGATTGTAAAGATATCTTCATTTTGAACCTTGTTTTTACACTTTAGAAGGCAGACACAGATTTTATACATATACCCAGCCCTGAGTATACAGCTTACTTTGGATTATTCTGAAAACAAGGAAAAACTTACCATCCAAAACTGGAATGGGTTCTCTACGGGCATTGTAGCCCAGGGAATTGCCCCCTACCACTCTATGCGTTTCACTCTTTCCCTATACATATACACACAATAAACCGTTATTTTCTTCTACGGTCCTTCTCAAAATGGTGATCAGAAGTCAGGTTGTGCCACTTCCAGTCTCCATTTTGAACGAGGAGAGAATTAATTAAAGGTAAAGGTTTCCCTTGACGTTAAGTCCAGTCGTGTCCGACTCTGGGGGTTGGTGCTCATCTCCATTTCTAAGCCGAAGAGCCGGCGTTGTCCGCAGACACCTCCAAGGTAATGTGGCAGGCATGACTGCATGGAGCACCGTTACCTTTCCGCCAGAGCGGTACCTATTGATCTATTCACATTTGCATGTTTTCGAACTGCTAGGTTGGCAGAAGCTGGAGCTGACAGCGGGTGCTCACTCCACTCCCCGGATTTGAACCTGGGACCTTTCGGTCTGTATTTCTGAATTACTTTTGCATATTTTCACCTGTTGGAGGAGTAGGAGTTCTAAATGATTTATGAACACAAATGTTTGAAAATGGCACTGAATTATTTTTTTAAAAAATGCAGGGTCTATGGAGACTGACAGGGAGCTTTGCAAAAGTAGGTCCACAGGACTCACTCTTCCCACCCAAGTCCAGGAGCCCAATGGGTTAGCTGCTCACCCTCTCCTGCAGCAGCCGCTCTCTCTCAGCCATGGCCTCCCGCACCCTTCGCTCCATCTCAGCCAACTTGGTGACGCAGGTCCCGAGGCTGTTGAGAAACATGTCTGGTTAGTGTCCGTGCTGATGGAGATGCATATGGATCGACAGTGATACAACATGAAATGAAAGTGTCTCTGAGTAGGACAACCACTATCAATAAGATCACAATTTGGGGGGTTAAAAAGGAAACTTTGCTTTTATTGCTATTGTATTCCTTGAGATTGTCTCCAAATTATGGCAACCTTTTTCAAACAGCTTTTTTCCTGATGAAAATTACTCAAATGAGATTTGCCATTGCAGTCTCTTTAAGGCTGAGAGTTTAAGACTGAGAGTAACAGTTCCTACATGAAGTATTTCCTTCCCATGAATAAATCTGAAGTTCTGGTAATAATAGGCACTTGGCTTCAAGGCTGTGCGACATTCAAAGATAAATAGGAAAAGTTACTAATGAACACAGCCAGCATAGTATTAAAGTTTGAGTGCTAGAAACCAGGACAAGTCACACCCAGCTTCAGAAAAAGGCAATAGAAAATCCTCTCTGAACCAATTTTGCCATGCGATCCAAGGGTCACCTTAGGGTGATGTGAAGGCACACAAAAATAACAACAACTCTATAAAATATTCATGTAATGAAATGTATCTGTCTTAACACAACCCATGAATTTCAAAGGACTTTCTTAGAAAAGGAAAAGTCAGAGGCATTTCTTTGCAGTTTCTTATCCAAGTACAATCTCGGATGGTCCTGCTTAGCTTCCAAGATCAGACAGGATCTGGTGCCTTTAGGGTATTTGTCAAGAGAAGGAATACAGAGTTGCCTGGCTGGAGAGGATACATATAGAAGCAATTGATGGGACAAATTAATGCATTTTGGTGGGAGAAGTTGAGATGAAAATGGGAAAATCATGACAGCAAACAATGTGGGCTTACCTGTAGGTTTCTTGAGTGGTTCCTCCCAGCTGCCCTACAGCCCCTTGGGCACCAAGTAGCTGATAAAGGGGGTTGTTGAGGCGTGAGAATTGTAAGTTTGGACTGCCCAGGTTTCTGCCCGAGAGCTGTGCTGCAAGGATGCTGGGGTCCAGAGCACCTAGAAGAGATGGGACAATGTTGAATGGGAATGATGGTGATGAGTAATGACCAGCTTCTGTGCAACTTCTACAAGCAACAAGCCATCTGGCACCACTCCAGTCCATACCATGCAGGGAGAGGGGGCGCTGGGCACTCCTGGGTGGGAGGCGATCCCCACGTCTACGAGGGAGACTCGCTGTCCGCTGTAATCCAAAGGAACCCTGGACAGAGGAAGGAATAGGGTGAGGACCAGAACCCATGCCTCGTCCTTTATAAAGGTCATTCCTGTTTTAAAGGAAATTATATCTAATACACAATGGCAGTTGGTGAAGTCATTTCAGGTTTTTCACTCAAACTTTAGAAGAGGTGTCTGAAGTGCTGAACCTACTGCATGATAGGTTTCAGAACCCTAGATATCTCTTTTAAAGTTTAAGTTAAAACCCAAGGCAGATCCATTGCCCCGCTGTTGTAGAAGCCACAAATTAGCATTGCTAATACAAATACAGTACATGTGCTTATAGAGACTCACGACTTCATCCTACAAGATGGGGAAAGCAATGGGAGTCATGTTCTTATCATTTCTATTCACTTTAAATTTGATGGGCTTCCCAAGAAGCCCATTCTGATGAATTTTGTCTTTAAAGTGCATAGAAACAAGACTTGTGAAGCTGGGGAGGAATCAACTCCATTGATTTTCCGGCACATAGAAATGGCTGAAACCAGATATTTAAAATGGGTGATAAGATAATGAGTCTCACTTATCCAAGCCTCGCTTATCCAAGTTTCTGGATTATCCAAGCCATTTTTGTAGTCAATGTCTCAATATGTCGTGATATTTTGGTGCTAAATTCGTAAATACAGTAATTACAACATAACATTACTGCATATTGAATTGCTTTTTCTGTCAAATTTGTTGTAAAACATGATGTTTTGGTACTTAATTTGTAAATTCATAACATAATTTGATGTTTAATAGCCTTTTCCTTAATCCCTCCTTATTATCCAAGATATTCGCTTATCCAAGCTTCTGCCGGCCCGTTTAGCTTGGATAAGTGAGATTCTACTGTATTGCTAAATTCTTCATTTCCTTTGGAAATGGAAGGCCACTGAATGCCTCACTTAGAAGATGATTTCCCCTGCTTTCCCTCACTTCTGGGACGAGGTCCATAGGCAATATTGTTTTCAGTGTATAGGAAATGTAGGTCCACTTAGCTTTGCAGTGTCCACTCTAACCAGAGTTTTGAAGAGTTTTTTTTTAACCACAACTCCCCATATCTCCAAATTGCCATGTTCAGTCCTTCCCAACAGCATATGAAGGGCCACAGGTGAAGTTAGATCACAGCTTGTGTTGTCATACTGCAGTATCTTACAAAAGGTTGTCACCTGTTTCATAATTGTGGTTGCGGAACCTCAAAGTCTTTCTGAAACCTATCACACATCCTCAGTAAAATGAATGGCACAAAATGACAAGCTTTTCTGAATAACAGCTTAACAGCTCCATATTTATCTCCTCCTACCAGGCCCATAGCCAGGATTTTGATTCGGGGGGGGGGGGGGGGCTGAGTCTAAGTGAGAGAGGATCTACCCTAGCAAACCTTTTGTATCGTTATCCCAATACCCCATGCCTATGGGATATATTGAGCATGGCGATCAGATCATGATATGAGTAAACATAATAGTTTAAATAATAAATGTAAAGCCTTATTGCGGACCACCCTGAGAATTTCATGCTTGCCTCCTACCATAGCTAGTATTAAAGAAATGAATATTTCAAGGTGTTGTCATTCCCATTTTTAGTTCCATGGAACAAATGCTCCTAAATTCATCTCTGCTTCAGCATTTCGTTAACTGGATTTCATAATAACAGACCCAGCACTACCACTAAGGACATTGTGCCAACTATCCATCTGAGCTCTGATGGACGACCAGACTGCTATGTGAGCTGCATCTCTTGTTTATTGCTCATCAACAACTTGCTGGAATTGACAGTCTTGTCCTTTATCCCAGGTCACAGAATATATCAGGTTGACCATCTTCTTCTCAGGTTACATAATATGTCAGGCTTATCTATAGTCTCCAACAATAGATGCAAACTCTCTGTGAATTATAAACTGGAGGGAGCTGGTATAATTAAAATCCTAGATTACACAAGCCACTGACCAAACTGCCAGTTAAACACGGATTATGCCAAAGTGACTTGGGTTTTTTTTTTCCTACACAGAAAGGTTTGCAAAATGTCTGGTGTGATACTCGCATGCTACAGAGTCACTCTCTAGCATGGTGCTAACACTCCAGATGCTTTGAGAGCATTTGGGGCCTTCCCAACTCCAGCAACCAAGGTTAACAAAAACTCCTGCTAGGCAGTTAAATTCAGATCTTATCAGTGTTATCCTTGTTATGACTATCACTCCACAGTTAACATGGCTGCTTTTCCAGACTCTTTCAACTTATGTAGAACTCAAGCTACATTCCTTTGGAAGACAACCATCACCTCGTACAACACTATGGGTCTCTGAGTGGCATCTCCTTGTAACTACAAGATGGGGAGCAGACCCCTAATTGTCTACCTAAGTATGTCAGCAGGATAGCTATCTTGTTCAACAAGCTCGGCCAGTATGTGACATGTAATAAACTTTCAAATAAATGCACTGAGGATATTTCCATTCATGTCCATTAGTCATGGGGACTCTATTGGAAGGTAACACATATGCAACAGTAAAAGAAATCCACAAAGGACCAATCCCACCACTATACAGAGGTGAGGAGCTGACATTTGGCAGCAACAGAGCTTGAAAATGTACATGTTGAGAGTCCTTTATTCAGAAATCTGAAAACCTCCAAAACCTGAAACTTTTGCTATTAGTCACACATTTCTATTTTTCTGGAAAGGGGGCTACTTACTCTTCCATGGCTATAGAATCTTTCCTTAAGGAGCCCATGTTCTACCACTGCAAAAATATGATGGAGGAAAGAGAAAGAGGGAAGGACTCTCGTTCTTGTGATGCCACAAGATCCTTTTTTTAAATAAAAGCAGACATCCCAAGCATTTCTTTGGGTGTCACCACATTTTCCATCTGTTTAGCAAAATAACCCTCATAGATGGAAAAAGATCCAAATGGATCCATCTACCAGTGCTGGCAGTTGGATAATATGCCGGTTGGTAGTACACCTGGCTCCACTTAAGACTTTTCACTCCCTTCCTGGGTATGAGAGCCACAGTAGATGAGTGAACCAACAATTGAGTGTGAGTGATGTGCCAGTTAGTGGCACAGTCAGATTCACTTGGATTTTTCCTTTCCTTTCCAACAACAAGGGCTCCAGTGGCCAAGTGAAAAACCAATTGGCTTCTCTGTACTATTATGGCTTCCCTGGATTATTTAATTTAGGATATGATGCAGGGAGTTATCCAAAACCACTTCCATTCCCCAACAGCTGTTAAGCTCCTGGATAGGGTCACTGCTGCTGCTTAACAGTGGATAGGGGACGGAGGAGTGAGGCAACCCAGACAAGAAAGACATAGCTGAGACATTCCTTCTGAAGGGAAGGAAAAAGAGATGGAGAACACCCTCATTTCTTGTCTCATCCAGGTTGAGACCAGTTGCCTCTCCAACTCCTGAATTGCCATTCCATCACCACCAATAAACAGCAAGAGTTTGAAATGTTGGAGGAAGACACTAAATTGAACAGGAAGAGTGTCCAGCTTCATAAACCCAAAGTAGGATCAGTGGTTCTCAACCTGTGGGTCCCCAGGTGTTTTGGCCTACAACTCCCAGAAATCCCAGCTAGTTTACCAGATGTGAGGATTTCTGAGAGTTGAAGGCCAAAACATCTGGGGACCCACAGGTTTGAGAAACACTGATCTAGGTTATTAAGAGCTATATGTTTGTACCTATGTAATTTGATGACAACACCTACAATCTCTCATATTTTATACATGCTTGATTTGGATTATCTTCTTTACATTTTGCAGTTCTGTCACCTTGGGAGGCCCTCCTTGACTTTTTTTTGGTTTGCCAGCCTCCCTTGTGTCTGGTATTTTGGGTTCCACCCTGTTGCTTGGAGCACCACCTAGCACTGAGAAAATCTCTGGAATTGAATGAGGCCCTTAGGGGATAAGAGGGACCCCGCCCTCAAGGAAGGTGCTCCGGTATTGCCGGATTTGTCACTGGCCTTCAACCTGTGCCTTCTTGAACAGGAGCAGATAATCTTGCAGATTTGCCTCCTCTTGATGAACAATACAGCTGTAGAGCAGGAGGATAACATCCACACATGTACAAGGAAGAGACAGAGACACTGACAATCAAGACAGACCAAGAGGACGAGACAGACCTTGACAGAACTGTGGACGGAGAAGACACAGGAAGATGAGTCAGATTGGTCCGAGCCCAAGACAATGAGTTTCCGATCCGTCTTTTGGGTGAAAGTGAGCTGCAGGAGAGACACAGGCACATCAACATGGGAGCATAGCAGAAAGCATGAAAGTGGAGGAGAGGCTTTTTTCTCCATTTCTTAAACACTAAAGCCATCCTCCATTGCTTCAATCATTGAAATCAATCAAGGGGAAAGACAGAAATGAGGTTAAGAGCAGTTACTAAAGGTTTTTGCATTTGTGGCTTTGGGAATATGTACATGACAACACACATAAGTTTCTCCCTCTCCTTTTCACCCACTAACACAATGTTATCCTCACAATAATCTAGAGGGGTTGTTTAAGTGAAACAACTGAACAAATTGCAAATCCCAAGATTCACAGGATGAGCAAACATAGTACAAGTAGGACCATGGTACTATAACTGTATGGCATGAAAGGACCAACCATTTTAGTAAAAGGTCTGTGTGGGAATTGGAGATGAAAGCCATTGACCATACCTGAGTAACACCCTGCCTCTCTTCTGGGGAGTCTTCCTCACGCTCCTTCAAATGTCCTTGGCCCATGGTCATCAGGCGATTTTTTTCCTAGAAACAGACAGAGCACAAGTCAGCTTTCTAGGCACATAAATCCTTTATGTTTTGACTCATGCATGTCCTGATCTAGCATTTTGCCTATGCTTACCTCCTTACCCACCCACAAAACTGTCATGACATGAAGAATATGATGACTTTCCACACAACGACATCCATAGATCCTAGGGACTTCATCACATGCAATAAAATCAGCGTTTCTACACATTTAAGAAACAGTTACCGACACAGCCCATCACATGACGCGAGCTTGTATTATGGGGGTCCAAGTATTTTGCCATTTCTAAAGTGTGTTTTTTTCCTACACTTTCTAAGTTGATTGGCAATTGACCTGTTTTTCAATTCCCTGCATAGAGACGTATAAAAAAAGCCCATTTTAAAATGTGATGAGAATTCCCTCTTGCCCGCTTGTAAACTTAATTATGACATCAACATAGAGGGAGAAGGCGAGATGGGCAATATTGATTCCTTTCTTCCGCCATTAATGTTTTGGGACCGAGAAGAAAGGAACGGTAATTTAGATCCCTTTTTAGACGTAAAATAGACATGTGTTGTTGAAAGTTTTCATTGCCAGAATCACTGGGTTGCTGTGAGTTTTCTGGACTGTATGGGCATGTCCCAGAAGCATTTTCTCCTGACATTTCACCCATATCTATGACCGGCATCCTCAGAGGTTGTGAGGTATATTAGAAACTAGGCAAGGGAGGTTTATATATCTGTGGAAGGTCCAGGGTGGGAGAAAGAAATCTTGTCTGTTGGAGGTCAGTGTGAATGTCGCAATTAATCACTTTGATTAGCACTGAAAAGCCTTGCATCTTCAAGTCCTGGCTGCTTCCTGCCTGGGGGAATCCTTTGTTGGGAGGTGTAAGCTGGCCCTGATTGTTTCCTATCTGGAATTCAACTGTTTTCAGAATATTGTTCTCAATTTCTGAACAAGTTCATATGAGAAATAATCTGACCTTTAACCACTTAAGGCAGTGGTTCTCAACCTGTGGGTCCCAAGGTCTACAACTCCCAGAAATCCCAGGTAACAGAAACAGACCAGCAGCTGGTATGACTGGCCCTACTATAGAGAAATATCAGGTTGGAATGCAAAGAGAGAGAAGTCAGGATTGTGGGTACCTTCCTGGCTACTTTCAGGAGAAAGGGTATTCCTTACCGCATTAAGATTCCTTACAGCTTCTCCCGTCTCCTGTGCAAATAGTTGGCACTCATCCACCATCTGCTCCTGCGTCAAGCGGGCCTGGCCCTCCAGCCTCTGCACCATTCTCTGGAAGGGCAAAGAGAAATCAGGTGTGTCAGAACCCAATGATTTCACAGCAAGGCAAGAGTTCTCCCATTCCCAAAGCTGGGAAACGATATGTCACAAGTAATGTGGTTTAGATGGATAAGGTGCAAAAATGGAACTTTTCCAGATGTTGGCCATCTGTGATCAGTAATGCATTCAGGATAGTTAACAATGTGAAGGCCAGATAGATCACTCTGTCCTCCACCTTGGTTTTAATTAAGTTTAAATTAGCTTACCAAAAAGTCGATTCATCTGCATATTCAGCTGAAAGAAAAATCTCCATACCACTAATAAAAACATGTTGCAAGCTAATCACGTTTGCAGCTTATTTACAAGACCAGATGAATCTTTGCAAGGACTTTACTAGTTGAGATTGGAACCTGGAATGAACTGTCTTTGGGAGGATGCCACAATAAGGAAGATGAAAAAACATAATAAGCTGCATTCCAAACTTAGCATCATAAATGGGAACAAAGCTACTTAACTGGTGGGATGAGTTATGTTTCTAGTTAGTTGTTAGAATATCTTATGAAGGACATTTTAGGTTGGTGTGAGAGGCATTGTCAACAGGAACTTTTCTATTTATTTTGCAAGGGATTTTTAATAACAATCTTGATTATCGAAAACAGAATAAGCTGCCCCGAGTCCCTATGGGAGATGGTGGCAGGGTATAAATAAAAGATTATAATTATGATTATTTTTAAAAAACACTTACAATCTCTGTATAATTCTGTCCATCTTATATACATGGAAGGTGGTATCGCCCATGTCAGTGGAGCAGTGCCTTTGCTTCAGTCCAGGTTTTAGTCTAGAGTTATGGGAACTTTCCAAGGAACTGAATCTATTTGGGTCATGAGTTCAACACCTTGGAGAGTTCTTCAAAAGTTGAAACTAAAATGTGGACTGGATTCACCACCCCACTGACATGAGAACCATCAGCTGCTACTATTTCAGTACAGATTCAGTACAGGACCTATATCCCAGGATCTGATCCCAGGTTTTCTATTTATCCCAGATTATCTGGCACCGTGGACTCATATAATCCAGTTTAAAGCAGAAAACCTGGGATCAGATCCTGGGATATAGGGCCTGTCTGGAAGGGCCCTGAGAAAAACAACCCTAGTATTGGGAACTAACTAAGGAATCATTAACTGATGAATCACCTCCCATTATGTAAATTTAACTTCTAGATGTGCATACTGCCATATAGCAAAATGCAAATGCTTTTGAAAAGCAAAAAATGAAGAACCAAAAGGGAATTGACCTGCAGTTTGATACTCCTTTCCTTAAAGGTGTGGGCACATTTAACAGCATTTAAAATTTAACTTCTTCTTGATGTGCACCTTCAAGTTGCTTCTGACCATCCCTATCACAGGGTTTTCCTGGAAATATTTGTTCAAACGCAGTTTACCATTGCCTTCCTCAAAGGCTGAGAGAGTGCAACTTGCCCAAGGTCACCAAGTGTGTCTTATGACTGAGCAGAGACTCTAGTATCCAGAGTCATAGACTGAGTCTATACTGTAGAATTAATGCAAATTCATACCACTTTACCTGCCATGGGTCAATGCAATGGAATCCTGGGATTTGTAGCTTGGCACCAACATTCTTGACAGAGAAGCCAAAAACCGTGTAAAACTACAGCTCCCAGGATTCCATAGCACTGGGCCACAGCAATTAAAGTGGTGTCAAACTGCATTAGTTCTACAGTGTAGAATGAATCCTCAAACCACTACATCACACTGGCTCCATACCCTAAGGAGTCAATAGTACACAGTCATCAAAACTGATGTGACATGACATTAATGTTTGATCCTATGCATGAATAGCTAGCTTTGTACATTCAAAACTGCCTCCCCTGCCGACCAGCCAATGAAACTTTCAGTTGGTGAATCTCCCTGAATTTATGTGTGCACTCAAAAGAAAAGGGGTTTTTTTTCATGTCAGGAGCAACTTGAGTCGCTTCTGGAGTGAGAGAATTGGCCGTCTGCAAGGACGTTGCCCAGCGGACACCCGGGTGTTTTGATGTTTTTACCATCTTTGTGGGAGGCTTCTCTCATGTCCCCGCATGGAGCTGGAGCTGATAGAGGGAGCTCATCCGCACTCTCCCTGAGTGGGATTCAAACCTGGCAGCTTTCAGGTCAGCAACCCAACCTTCAAGTCACCAGGCTTTAATCCACTACGCCATCGGGGGCTCCAAAAAAGAAAAGTAACTAGACTGGTATCTCAACCCATTTTGCACAGCAGGTCGTGACATGTATTCACAAGCACCTTCTATGTTGTTATTTTTAAAAGAAGTTTTGCATGCATAGACTGCTGCATAGATAGGAATGGAAAACAAGTGGAGTGAGAACAAAGCCAAACATGCTCTTAGATCAGTGATGCTTCTTGCCTTCCTCTTATTGATGCTGTTCTGTAACTGAGTGATTTCTTCAGCCAGCGCCTGGCAAGCGGCCTCTTTTTCCTCTTCCAACCGGCTCTCTCTCTCGAGCTGCTGGAATTCTAGGTCTTCGTAGCATCTTAGGGCTCCTTCCAGCATTTCAGATGTCTGAGAAGACAGAATCAAAATTGACACAGAGTTTAGAGAGTCCATCACTTAGGGGTATGGTTCCAAGTGATTTGGAGCACAGATAGCTCTACTTCACAACTTGCAAAAATGTAGAAAGCTCTTTGCAGAGATGGCAAGACCTTCTGTACAGCCAATTATGAGTTAGAGCAATTCTGAGAAGGTACAATTTCAGAGGATTGGTAGACACAAAATAACTAACTTCCACTACTACTGCTGCTGTAAGAAACCACATAGCCTCATAATAAAAATTTAAGGTTTGCAAAAAAGGCAGGGCTAGAAACCTTCTCTGTGGTTCTCATTTTTTCTCCAAATGCATCTCTATCCATATGTAGTTCTTATTGAGTGCCTTTGAGCCATTTTACTAACTCATGGTAACTCTAGGGCAAACCTATTAGTGGGTTTTCTGGGGCTAACAATATGTGACTTGATGAGAGTCACCCAATGTCAGAGAGGAAATTTGAAGCCTAGTCCCTGAATTGTAGCCCAAAGTTCAAAGCACTTTGCCACATTGTGAGGATCTTTTCAAAGAATGAAACTTTCTCTCACAGACTGGAAATATGAAACTGGAGAATCCTTTGAGGTTTTAGCATGCTCTCCAAGCTCCCATGAGTCAAACAGTATGCACTAATCTCTCAAGAGTTTCACCAGATGCTCCAGTCGCCCAAGCATTTCACCAAAGGCTCCAGTCTCCCAAGAGTTTCCCCAAATGTTCCAATCTTGAAGAGCTCCACCACATGCTCAGGTCTCCAAGAGTTTCCCCAAATGCTCCAATATCCCACACCAAGTGCTCCAATCACCAAGTATTTCCCCAAATGCTCCATTCTCCCAAGACTTTCTCTCAATATTCCAATCTCAAAGAGTTCCACTAAATGCTCCAACCTCCCAAATGTTTCACCAAAAGTTCTAATTCCCCACATGTTCCACCACATTTCCCAGTCTCCCAAGAGGTCCACCAGGCTTCCAAGTCTTTCACCAGATGCTCCAATTTCCCTCCAGAGTAACTTGAGTATGTCCCTGCTCCTTGCTCACCTCCTGCAGCTGGCTCTGCATTCGCTCCCGCATCGATTCGGGTTGGCTGTCAAGGTGAATCTGCGATTCAGCGTGTTGCCGTTGCAACTCTTCTACCTTGTGACGCTCCTGTTGCAGCCGTGCCTTCTCCTGGCAAAAAATAAAGAGGGCAGGGTAGCATCACTACATTCCCATAGGCAATAAATATATCCAGCTACTCATTCCATCCTCGCCTCCCAAGTTCTTGGATGGGGCACACCTTTGATCAGCGCAGGTGATAACACAATCTGTGTGGTTTAGTTTTCACTGATGTGGTAACTCCTACCTTGGATTTAACAAGTTGGCTGGAGGCCTTAGGAAGAAGTGGGAACGTGAATGTGAGGACAAGAGCTCCCAGACTCTCCCAAGCTATCCCAATTTTGACTGGGCATTCCAAGAGCAGTAGTCCAAAAAGTAACTTTTCTACAGTCTGGTGACACATGACCAGAATATCCACTCAGGTAAATTAGCAAAGTGAATGAAGGATCACGCACACTCCTTTCTCATCCACTGGTTGGTTGGGTTTTAATTAGATTTAATTGGCCTACAAGGAGGCCAACAGTCTGCATTTTCATGCTGAAAGAGAGCTCAGGGAATAAAAATACATTACACCCTATTAAGTTGTGTGATTGATTTACTAGAATTGATGAATCTTTGCAAGCCTGAGAAACCTTCTTTACAAAGTCAATGACTTCCATATAGTAACCTTTTAAATAATAATAATAATAATAATAATAATAATAATAATAATAATAATAATAATAATACAACAATATGTCCAAACCAGCACATGGGATAGAAGAGACAATTTGCCATTCTGACTGTAAGCAGGGTGCAGTTTGGTAATGAAGCTTCTGGAGCCTAATTTACTTTTAAGTGTGTCTTAAGATCCCTGTAATTGCAGAAGCCATAGGCACAGTTTCACTTATCCACAAATGAGAAACGTAGTCTCTCTGAGACAGGCATTCTCAAACTCTGGTCCTCCAGAGTTTGGGCCTCCAACTCCCAGAAGCCCTAACCAGCTTGTTCAATGGTCAGGAATTCTGGGAGTTGGAGGTCCAAACAGTTGGAGGGCTTGAGTTTGGGGATGCCTGCTCTAGGAATTTGTTGCATCCTCCAGAAAATTTGATGGTGACCATAGAATGACAGTGGAAAATCTAGCATATCTTTAGAGTGGGATATCTCCAGAGAAATACTATGGTATGTTGGGACTGGAAGTCAGATAACCTAAAGGCATTCAGCCATATCCACATTTTTAGGTAATTGCAGTCTGGCTGAGAATGTATCCCTCTGTGGATATGGAGAGATAGAAAGAGTCTTTTAAAGCTATTTTAACTTCTTTGAATTATTTAATTATCTTTTTGTCTGTTTACATATTTACTCATTTTAATTGTCTAAATTGTTCATATTGTTTTATGTTAGCTGTCCTGAGGTCTCAGAAAGAAAAAACAGGATGAAAATATTGAATAAATAAATATTAAACACATTTTAAACTCACAAGGAAAAAGTTTGTTTAGATGCAATGAACTCTAGTTCCACCTAGTGACTAAACAATACAATGGCATTAAAATCATTCAAGGGGAAATTTTCTTTTTTTTTGCTGGTGGGCTCAGGTTTTGGTCTAATGCTCTCCTCACCCTTTGCATTCTCCATTTGGTAAAAATATATGTTAACAAAATGATATAAAACATGCTCAGAGGATCAAATATAGTACAGCAATGTCTGGAAAAAGACAAAAGGGTTGTGTTTGGTTAAACAGATTTAAATACATGCATTTGGAGGCACAGGAAAGACAAAGTAGCTGGGAAAACAAATGGACAGAGAGGAATGCTTTACACATCTAATGCAATAGAAATGGCCATCTCTACTTTCCAGTTAAATAACTACATCAAGAAAGTAGAACTTTTAAAAACTTTCACTGATCTGAAATAACTGGTAAGATTTTTGCCTGTGGGTTTTGTGTTTTCTGACTTATACAAATAAGTATGTACTTTTTCCAAATTTATTTTCTCAAAGGATGCAATGAGTCATTTTAGAATTTTACTTCTTCCTGCAAGGAAGTATTTGAAAACTGTGCAATTTTCAAAGATTATTCACACTTGCATATAGCTATCCTTTTGCATAATACAGAATTTTCTGTGCAGAAAATGTTGTTTCTGAAATATTCTTCATTGTGCAGAAACTGCTGCTTTCCTATGCAAAAAAAATGTTGCTTTCATTGGAAAACAGATTTGCACAAAATGTGTCTGAAACTACAGGTTTTTCTATGTGGTGCAGAAAATGCGATTTTATGCACAAGGCACCCACATATGAATTTCATGCACAACAAGTTCCAAACTGCTAAGATTCTCATCAGTCTTGAGTTTTTTACATTAGTGTTTCTCAACACTTGAAACACACATTTTCCCACCATCTCTTGCGCATTTGTAAACATTCTTCCTACCCATATATAAATAATGTACCTGAAGTGGTGACAGATGAAGTGAAATTGAAGGAAGAGAGACACCACCAGCAAAAACATTGCAAGAAAGGAAAATTAACAGCAGGTAGATACTGTGATATTTGATAATTCAACTGGGATCACTGGAGCCCCTGAAAGTTGCTGATTCAAATCTGCGAGATGAGGTGAGCTTCCATCTGTCAGCTCTAGCTTGTGGGGACATGATACAGTAACACATCTGGGCGTCCCTGAGCAATCTCTCTGTAGACAGCCAATTCTCTCACACCAGAAGCAACTTGCAGTATGTTCTGAAGTCGCTTCTGACACGATTTTAAAAAACTGGAGCCCCTCGAGGATGCTTAGTATTCCTAATCCAGCAAAATTTTTGAAATGTACTTTTGAAATCTAGAGAATAGTGGCAACTGGGTTGCCTCCTCATGATGGGCCTTCTCCAAGGATAATTGTGAGAAGCCACCCACGCATATCCTCACTTTAATCAGACCTTGCTTTAAAAAAACGGTAAGACTTCGTATCTGCAGATTCCATATCTGCAGTTTCATGTATCCACTGTCTTGGACTTTGGCAGAATCGGTCTCTTCAGCCACCTAAGAACCCATCCCCAAGATGGAAGACAATCGTCCTTGAGCTACGAGGGATTGCCTAAGTAAGTACTTTAGCAGAAAGAACTGCTTCTGTTGCTTTGTTGCTAGGGAGAATGATGGTGAGCCACCTCAACGTCTCCCATTCAGTGAAGCAGAGGGACTCCAGCTATTCTCTCCTCCTCTGAACAGGAGGTGAGCAGACAGGATGACTAACGAATGCTCTATTTTTGTTCCAAATGTAAAAACAGAGGATTCACTATTATCCATAGTATCTGTAAGAAGTCCTCGGGGTCCTATCAAATTCCATATATGTGACCTGCAGTGTTTCAGAAGTCAGTATAAAAACAGGGGTACATTGCATGCATTGCAACTGCAGCTGCATTCAAAGACATCTGGGCACAGACTCTAAGCATGAACCACATCCTGGGAAAGTTTACATACATACATACATACATACATACATACATAACAGAGCAGCTCACCTTTTCCCGCTCGGCGTGGCACTTGCGTTCTGTCTCAAAAAGCCGCCTCTGCAGCTCCAGTAGCCGTTCCTCTTCCCACCTCAATTCATGCTTCTCGTCGTTCAATTCTCCTTCCACCAAAGCACCTTCCAGGTCCATCTGCCACAGAGGAAAGCCATGTGAGATGAATTCAACCAGAACGTCCCAGGAAGAGCATTGTTGTGATGACTGACAGCTCCCAAATCAACCACCCTTTGCAGAGGTGCAAACACAAGTAAATGGAAAGGGGAAAACAGAAAATCCCAAGAATCTGGTGTGGCTTCCAGAGTTTCTTGTGAGGCTTCCAAAGTTTCCCGATCAAATCATTTGTGAATACTCCCCATGCTGTAGGGAGCACCCTGGGAGTCCCTGTTTGGTGAAACCAATAGGTTCTACTCTCTCTCTTTCTCAATGTCACCCTTCCCTGCCTGCCTGGGAGTGGTGCTTTCACAATACTGGTTTGACAGGTGCCGACTGTTCTTCAACAGACAGCCTCTTTCCTGTGACTCAAGGAAAGGTACAGTAAGAAAGCCTACCTCGATATTGAGCTCCTTCTTCCGGTGATGCAGGTCCTTGATCTCATTTTCCAGAGCCACAATCTTGTTCTGATCACGCTGCTCTCTTGCTGCTTCCCCTTCCAAGTGGCCCCCATTTCTTGATGCGCACAGGCTCCCATTCTGGGAAGGAAAAGATGGCATGTTTAGGAGCTACGACTAGACACAAGGTATATTCTCATAATGAAATCCTGTGTCCGCCGCTGATGGTTATTTCATAGTAGGAGCCATGTTAAAGAATCATCAGTGGCGGCAACCTTGGTTTGGTTTAGTTCAAAAAGTTCAATCTGTTTTGGGTAACAGGGTCCAAAACCTTGGGTAGAGAGACAACCTCCAGAATGAAACCCTACTGAGGTTGTGTTTATTGTCCAGGTCATATACATGCTTAAATAGGGATGTCAACCCTGGTCTTAATCCAGCACTCAAACCCTTAAACCATTCAGGACAAGCTGCCCTCCACATTTGTGGGTTTAACTTTGGTGGATTTGATTATTCACAGATTTGATTCATATATTCTCTCAAGGAACTAGGTCCTCCAGTGTGATTCTAAATTCAACTTATGGTAATGCATCGACCTGTTGATTCCTAGCAAATAAGCTTTTTTTTTCTTTCAGCAAGCCATTGAAGACTGACTGCTCAGGAAGGAAAGGACCTTTCAAATACATTGCAATGTTTATTGGTTTGATCATGCTTTTCCAGTTTATTTTCGATGTCTGTATGATGTGGCTTTCTAGCTATATCTGTTTTAACTTTTGTAAGCTGGCTTCGGAAAAAAGGTAGGATGGTGATAATATTACAATATGGCCCCTGCATCTGTGATTTCACTTACTGGTACCACTCAAAAATAATTTCTCTCTAGGCATTTTGTAGGACCTTCAGCATGATCTATAGTATGCGTCTTCTGGAAGTTAACCATAAAATCATGCTACTTATTATTTATTAACAGTATTTATACCCCGCCCTTCTCACCCCGAAGGGTGCTACATACAGCAAGCATTCAATGATGTTATACAATTAACAAGGACAGACAATACACAAAGGCAGGTAAAGGCATTTCCCATCTCTTGTTTCTGGCATTTTGAAGGCTGTGCTCGACTCCGGTCACAGGGGAGATACTGTCACTCCATCTTCCATGCCAAGGAGCGCACCCAGGAAATCAGAATACGTTTACTTCTTGGGAGGAGAGCAATGGCCAACCTTGACAAAATAGTGAACAGCAGAGACATCACACTGGCAACCAAGGTCTGCATAGTCAAAGCAATGGTATTCCCCATAGTAAACTATGGATGTGAGAGCTGGACCATAAGGAAGGCTGAGAGAAGGAAGAGACATGCTTTTCAACTTTGGTGCTGGAGGAAAATTCTGAGAGTGCCTTGGACTGCAAGAAGATCTAACCAGTCCATCCTCCAGGAAATAATGCCCAGCTGCTCACTGGAGGGAAGGATATTAGAGGCAAAGTTGAAATATTTTGGCTACATCATGAGAAGACAGGAAAGTTTGGAAAAGATCATGATGCTGGAGAAAATGGAAGGAAAAAGGAAGAGAGGCTGACCAAGGGCAAGATGGATGGATGGTATACTTGAAGTTACAGGCATGAACTTGAAGGAACTGAGGGCGGTGATGGACGACAGGGAGCAGACTGGTCCATGAGGTCACAAAGAGTCGGAAATGACTGACCGAATAAAGAAGAAGAGAGACATCCTCCCGATCAATGTCCTTAAGGGTGCCTTTTATTACTGCCCCGCTAAAAGCGGAACCTATTTATTTATTTATTTATTTGCAACATTTATACCCCGCCCTTCTCACTCAAGGGGACTCAGGGCGGCTTACAAAAATTGGCAAAATTTAATGCCTAAATTGCAATCATAAAAACAAAACAATATAAACAGATCTGTTAATAACATTGTTAAAACACATTATAAAAACCTTTATTTATCTACTCACATTTCTGCTTTAGATCTGCTAGGTGGGCAGGTGAGCTGGGGATGATGGCAAGTGCTCACCCTGACCTGAGCTTGAACTGACAACCTTTCAATCGGCAGGATTTTCTGTAGCACAGTGGTTTAGTCCATTGTGCTAAGCCCAGCCCCTAGTGGACCTAGAAATGCTAGAGAGAGAGGTTCACTCTTGGCATTTTCTAAGTTCTCCATTGTGATTCTATGGTATGCTTCCATTCATTCATTTCAGAAGGGTTTACTGTAGTAGTAGTAGTAGTAGTAGTAGTAGTAGTAGTTATAACAACAACAACAACAACAACAACAATAACAACAATAATAGCAATAACAATAATACTAATAATAAGATATGGAGATTGATGAAAATAGCGTATGGATGTTAAGGTGTGTAAGAAATAAAATAAGAGCAATTTCCCAAAGGCCACTCACCCCATTCTTGGCACTCTCAGTGCTACTGGCTTCATCATCTATACAGTTGCTAGAGCTGCCTCTGGGACTGGATCCATTTTCTGAAGAAAGGGAGTCACCTTCTGTACTGCTCTGGGTTGGAGATGTCTCCTTTTCTAGGACTTGGTGGCAACTGGGTCCCTCCTCAAGATGGTCCTTCTCCAAGGCGGCTGGCGAAGGGCACAGCTCCGACTGGCTCAAAACTCCCATGGCTTTCGTGTTCTGGAGCACCATTGCTCAGCAGCACATGGTTCCTGTGTCCTGCGGGTGTAAATACGAAATTTGTTGTGATGTCCTTCTGACTCTAGCCTTGCAAACAATGCCACAAAGGTTGCTAGCCTGCATTTTTTCATTAGCGTGTTGAGAGGCTAAGAAGCAGGGAAGGCAGCTATCCAACAGCCAAAAGGAGGAAAACCATCATCAGATAAGAGGAAATTAATCTGCATACAATTTTCACGTGACACCCTTTTTGGCACCTCCCAGTCTACCAGACACCTCTTTGTCAGCTCACCACAGCCGCTCCTGAATGAACACACGAGACTCTTTGTGGTATCACCAGGAACTTTTACTGTAGGAAACATGAACATCAGAAAAGCCAAGAATGGGAGGCTCCGGCCAACCCTCCTTTATATACCCTCCCCCTCATTTGAACAGTCTCTTCCCGCTCAGTAAAACCCCGCGCAAATTCCCCGCCAAGTCCATCAGCCGTTTCTCCTCCGAGTCCTGGGACGCAGGTGTCTTATCAATGTCAGTGACCCTGAAACTCAGAGCCACATCCAGGCTCTAGTAGCAGGGTTCTGACATGGCGTCCTCCTCCCCTTCGTCCTGGAAGGAAAAGATTAAACACAACTATTGTTCTCCGCTGTCCAGAGTTCCTTTATACTTTTTTAACAGGCTGCAATGGAATACCGGGTGTACCTTTCCTAGGTCCTTTGGTAGCCTCAGCTCATAGGTCACTTCGTTTATTCTTTTTGCTACCCTGAATGGCCCTATATAGCGTGGAGCCAATTTCTTGGATGGGAACCCCAATTTCAGGTTTTTTGTGCTCAGCCAAACCAGATCTCCTTCGCCCAATTTGTCCCCCTCTCGGCGCCTACGATCCGCAAAGAGCTTGTACTTCTTTTGTGTTTCCCGCAATGCCTCTACCACGGTTTGCCACCCTTGCTTGATTTTGGCCGGCCATTCCTCATCGGTCTGGCCCTCCCCTTCCTTCCACTCGGGTAGCCTGGGGAAAGGTGCCACCTCCTGTCCGTATACTATTTCGAATGGGGCACGACCTGTGGCCGAATGTACGGCCCCGTTAAAAGCCATCTCAGCAAACGGAAGAAGGTCCGCCCAATCATCCTGTCTATAATTGGTGTACATCCTTAAGAATTGGCACAGTGTCTGTTGGGTACGTTCGACCCCCCCGTTGGTCGCGGGATGAAAGGCCGAGCTCAGGTTCCTTTCTGCTCCTAACAGCTGTAAGAATTTTCCCCAAAATTTTGCAGTAAATTGGACTCCCCGGTCACTAATTATCTTGTCGGGACACCCATGTAGGCGATATACATGCTTCACATACAAATCAGCAAGTTTTTCAGCTGAAGGAAGTTTTGGCAGAGCCACAAAGTGTGCCTGTTTTGAGAATAGGTCCAATATTGTCCAAATGTATCTGTGGCCTCTGCTGGGGGGTAGTTCGCCTACAAAATCCATGGCTACGCATTCCCATGGCCTCATGGGCTCCACCACCTTCTGCAATAGCCCCTGGGGCTTCCCCGGTGGTGTTTTTCCCTCTGCACATAATTCACACTGCGTGACGTACCCCCTGGCGTCTTTCCTCATTCCGGGCCACCAGCATTGTTTGGCCAACAGTTTAATAGTCCTGGTGGGGCCTAGATGACCCGCACCCTTGTTATCATGGTACTTCCTTAACATTTCTCGTCTTAAACATTCAGGAATATACAATTTCTTATTTACAAACACCAAATCCCCACACAATTCTCCCTTTTCTTTGTTTGTTTGTAACCATTTGTCCATTCCATACGCTCGCTTCAACTCTTCCTCCCATATTTCTCCTCCCCCCGTGGAAATGGCAGTACGTTTGTTTTCTTTGGCCGCTTGTGCTCGAGTTAGTACTGCCAGGCCCCATTGCTTATCAAGAAAAATACTCCCTTCAGATTCCTGAATTCCTCCCCCGTGCTGAGGCATTCGAGAGAGAGCGTCAGCGAGTATATTATGTTTCCCCTGGAAGAATCTGAGTTTGAAATCAAAACGGCTGAAATATTGGGCCCATCTAATTTGCTTCGCTGATAGTTTACGAGGGGATCTTAGATACTGTAAATTTCTATGGTCAGTCCACACCTCAAACGGTGTTCCACTTCCTTCCAGGAAGTGTCTCCAGCACTCTAGTGCTTTTAGAATCGCTAAGGCTTCTCTCTCCCAAATCGGCCAGTTTTTTTCTGTATCGCTAAACTTTTTTGACAGATAGCCACATGGCTTCAGGTTCCCCCCCTCGTCTTTCTGTAGCAGAACTGCCCCATATGCCCGGTCTGACGCATCGCAATGTAATACAAAGGCTTTCGACATATCAGGGTGCTGTAGGACAGGCTCCTCCGTAAAACGCTTTTTAAGGGCTTCGAAAGCTTCCTGGCATTCTATTGTCCAGGTCAGTTTGGCCCCTGGGGCCTTCACTTTGGCTGTTTCTCCCCTGCCTTTAGTCTTTAACAAATCCGTTAATGGCAAAGTGAGGCGCGCAAAGTCCTTGATAAATGTTCTATAGAAGTTTGCGAACCCTAGGAAGGATTGCAGCTGCTTCCGTGTTTTGGGGGCTTCCCACCCCCTCACGTCTTCTACCTTCGCAGGGTCCATCGCCACTCCCTGGGAGGAAATCCTATACCCCAGAAAGTCTATCTGGTCTTTATTGAACTCGCACTTGGCAAGCTTCGCATACAGTTTTGCTTCTCTCAACTTTTGCAGGACTTCCCTGACTAGTTCTATGTGTTGCTCCTTAGTCCGAGATACTAACAATATGTCATCTAAAAAAACAAAGACTCCCTTGTACAACAATGGATGCAACACTTCGTTGATTAATTGCATGAACGCGGCGCCTCCGCCGCACAAACCGAAAGGGAGCACACGATAATTGAATAATCCGAATGCACAGGAGAAGGCCGTCTTCCACCTGTCCTCTGGTTTAATCTGCAATTTATGGTACGCTTCAATTAAGTCCAATTTAGTGAATATCTGTCCTTCCGATAACTGGGCGATCAAGTCCTTCACTAAAGGTAGGGGGTATTTATTTCCAGAACTGATTGCATTCAGGCCCCTGTAGTCAATGCAGAGCCTCAGCGTTTGGTCCTTTTTGCGCCTGAACAACACAGGCGCCCCTAGAGGGGAATTTGAGGGCTCTATGAAACCCCTCGCTAGGTTTTTATCAATGTATTTTCTCAGTTCCTCCTTTTCCCTAGCCGACATTGGGTATATTTTTGCCTTAGGAAGCTCTGCTCCTGGGACTAGCTCTATCTTCACTTCAACTCTCCGCTTCGGTGGGAAACTGTCTGCTTCCTTCTCATCAAATACGTCCACAAAATCCCGATACTCTGGGGGTAATTTATCTGCCAGTTCTGCTATCCTGATAGAGTCTTCCTCCCCCCTTTTCCCCGGCTCCCTTTCCACTTCCTGGCTCCCTCCTTCCAACTTCATCCTGAAAATCATGCTCTTATCCTCCCAGTTGATTTGCGGGTTGGCCTGCCCCAGCCATGGCATGCCTAGTATAACATTATAGCTGGCTATTTGTGATATCACAAATGACACCTTTCCTTCCCAACTCCCTATCTTACACTTTACATCTTCGGCACTGTACTTAGCTAATGATCCCGATGCTGTGGATCCGTCCAACTGCGAGAAAGCTATTGGGGATTCTAGGTTCGTTCTTTCGCATCCCAATCCCTCGGCTAATTCAGGGGAGATGATGTTCCTGGAACATCCACAATCCACAAATGCTTTGCAGGTTGCTTGTTTGCTGCCACTTTCCAGCTGAATGGGGACCACTATCATGGCTTTGTCCTGACTTACCAACCCCCCCGAGTGGTGCCTCATCGGTGGTTCTTCCTCGGCGCGTTTCCCTGCCACGGCTCTTGGTTTGGGCGGGCCTCCGCCTTCCCCTTTTCTCTGCCAGCACTCGGCAGCCCTGTGGCCCAAACGGCCGCACACGAAGCAGCCCCTCCTGCTGGCGCTCACGTTCCCTGTCGGCTCCGTTCTCCTCCCGGCTGGGGTTGATCCCTCCTTCCGGCTCCCCTCTTTCATCTGCGGCCGCTGCTGTAGCCCTCCTCGGTGCCTCCTCGCCTGGGCCAGCGATGTCTCGATGCGCCCCGCCAGCTGAATCCATCCGCGCAGTGTGTCAGGCTCATCACGATGCACCGCCCAGGAGAGGATCTCCCGCCTGAGCCCCTCTTTGAAGAGTTCTATCTTTGTCACTGCAGACCATTCCGGCACCTTTTCAGCGAGGCATTGGAACTCCTCCGCATACTCAGATACCGACCTCTGCCCCTGGGAGACGGTCTTCAACTCCTCCCTCGCTCGGATCTGCTCCAGTGGATCTCGGAAACGGGTCTCCAGGGCCCCCATAAAGCGTCGGAGTGACCCCAGACATGGGTCGCGCCGCGCGTGTAGTTGAACGTACCAGCTGGCCGCTCCCCTCTTCAACACTGCACCAATGGCCCGTACCCGGCTGGATTCCGTTCTAAAAGTGTGGGCATTGTCCTCCATATAGCCCCTCACCGTGGTCAGGAAAAAATCCAGTTCAGAGGACTCTCCCCCAAACTCGATCCTTAGTTCCTCTCGTCTCGGTAGGGGTCCCTGTGGTGGCAATCCCCAATCCTCCGCCCGTCGCAAGCCCCCTTGCGGGCCAGTGGGCCCCGCTGCTGCTTCCCTTTGTCCTGTGCCACGCCCGGCATTCGCCAGGGGCACCAGGGTCTCAGTTGGGAGCATAGCCGGGATTCTCGGAGGCTTTTCCCCTTCGTCGTCACTCTCCTCCACCCGCGTCAGGCTCGTTTGGATCTTGGGCCGGGCACCGGGCTCCTTTCGCATTTCCCTTCCCTTCGGTGCTGGGAGGTCTGCAAAGCCCTGGCTGCTTCCCATGCTCACGTCCCACATTGAGCTAGCCCGGAGTTCCCTTCCTCGCTCCGGCTCCGCCAAAACCGCCAGGCGCTCCATCGCCCTCGACATCACTGCCAGGGTGGTCTCCATCGCCGACATCCTCTCCTCCAGAAACACCATCTTTTGCGGGCCTGGGGAAGGTGAACCTTCCTCTCCTCCGGTGCTATCTCCCCGCACCACTCCGCGCCTCTGGGTTACCCCATTTGGCTGGGCATAAGCGGTGGATGACGCCAGGGCCGCCAGCTGGTGGAACTCAGCGTCCGTCTCGGGAGTGGCCCTTTCCGACCTTCCTCCTCCGGCGCCCAAGAGCTCTTCATCCTCCACTTGCATGTTACACCTCACCGCTACAGCGGGATGGTGTCCGTATTCTTGGCTTAGTGTCAGCTCACCACAGCCGCTCCTGAATGAACACACGAGACTCTTTGTGGTATCACCAGGAACTTTTACTGTAGGAAACATGAACATCAGAAAAGCCAAGAATGGGAGGCTCCGGCCAACCCTCCTTTATATACCCTCCCCCTCATTTGAACAGTCTCTTCCCGCTCAGTAAAACCCCGCGCAAATTCCCCGCCAAGTCCATCAGCCGTTTCTCCTCCGAGTCCTGGGACGCAGGTGTCTTATCAATGTCAGTGACCCTGAAACTCAGAGCCACATCCAGGCTCTAGTAGCAGGGTTCTGACACCTCTTCATTTAAGAAAACTCATCAAACCTCAACCAAAAAGTCATGCAAACTATGAACAAAATGCAGTAGTTGAAGGAGCTGGCTGTGTTCAGTTTAGTAAAGAGAAGACAAAAGGGAGAATACATTGAGGCATCTCACAAAAAAGATGGAACCTATTCTCTGCTGCCCCAGATCACACGTCGGACACTTCCTAAGTGTCTAGCCTATGTGATGTATCGGTAAATAATGTGTGCAGGTCTGAGTAGGGTGGCCTCTTGCAACTGACAGATAGTAATTTTGTCAGCACCAATTGTTTTCAAGTGCTGTCCAAGGTTTTTAGAAACTGCACCCTGTGGGCTGATTACCACTGGGATCACCTTTACTGGCTTGTGCCAGAGTCTTTGCAGTTCGATCTTTAAATCCTCATATCGTGTAAGCTTTTCCAGTTTTTTGCTTCTCGTCAATCTTGCTGTCGCCTGGGATTTCACCATCGATGATCCATACTTTGTTTTGTTTTTTTCACGATCATGAGGTCAGGAGTGTTGTGCTCCAAAACTCTGTCAGTCTGAATTCGGAAGTCCCCGAGTAATTTGGTGTATTCATTTTCTGTAACTTTTTCAGGCTTGTGATCCCACCAGTAGATGGTATTTGTGGCACAAATAATAATAATAATAATAATAATAATAATAATAATAATTATTATTATTATTATTATTATTATTATTATTATTATTATTATTATGACACAGCAAACAAAATAGATATGCTGGATTTTGTATCACAAAATCACAAGTTGAACACTTCCCAAGCGTCTAGGACTGTATGATGTATTTTCGGATGATGCGTGCAGATCCCAATAGGGTGGCCTTTTGCAGTTGGCAGATCGTAATTTTTTCAATGTCTATTGTTTCCAAATGCCAGCTGAAATCTTTTGGCACGGCACCCAATGCGCTGATCACCACTGGGACCACCTGTACTGGTTTCTTCCAGAGTCTTTGAAGTTCAATCTTGAGGTCCTGATAGCGGCTGAGTTTTTCCTGTTGTTTTTCGTCAATGCGACCGTCACCTGGGATGGCAACATCAATGATCCAAACCTTTTTCCTTTCCACAACTGTGAAGTCTGGTGTGTTGTGTTCCAGAACTTTGTCAATCTGGATTCGGAAGTCCCACAATATCTTTGTGTGCTCATTTTCCAACTTTTACAGGTTTATGATCCCACCAGTTCTTTACTGCTGGGAGGTGGTACTTGAGGCATAAGTTCCAATGAATCATTTGGGCCACATAGTTGTGTCTCTGTTTGTAGTCTGTCTGTGCGATTTTCTTACAGCAACTGAGGATATGATCAATGGTTTCGTCAGCTTCCTTGCACAGTCTGTATTTTGGGTCATCACCTGATTTTTCGATCAGATTATTATTATTATTATTATTATTATTATTATTATTATTATTATTATTATTAAATACATTGAGACTGCTACCTGCCTACTTTCTCTCTTCCCCTCATATACATGTCATATTTCTTTCCCAGTTCCATTACAGGGGGTCACTTCACCTAACAACAACCAATCCAGTGGTGTCTCAGAGAGCCACTTCACCTAGCAACAGCCATTGTGATACCAACAAGCAGACAAACATAAATACATACTTTGACATATATGTACATAGACAGAAAGTATGTGAGAGGGAAATTTTTATTTTCCTTACATTGTACCTAGTTAGGAGACCAGTCGTATTCATGGCAACTCACTATCAAACAAAGGTCTAGCCTTCCAGAGTCTTTTCTATGCTGGAATCAGCATCCAATGCTTGTGTGTTGAATGCCACAGATTCACACAATGTGGGACCCCAAGTCTCCTGTGTACTTTAAGACACTGAACTGGTTCCATCACTCTTTGGAATCGAGCCTCCTGAGCGGAGACACCCCTTGAACATGGGAACACCTTAGGATTGGGGGCAGAACCAGACGTACAAATTGCACTACTAAATTGAGAACAAACTCTCCCAGTTGTAGGGTGTGATCTGAAGCTGGAGGCTACAAAGCGTTGGCTGATACACTTTCCCCATCAGGTATGATACCTGCAAAAGCAGGATTTCTTGGGTGTTTTTGAGAAATCTGTCTTTATCTTTAGAGACTGAGGTGGGGCTGAGCAGAAGGCCAACACTGGAATTTTCCAACTTCATGATTAGTTTAGGTTTGCATGATTGAAAACACATTTTTATAAGATTTTTGGGCTTTTCCACCAAATAAGGCTGGTACCCCATTAAACTACAACTCCAATGATTCACAGCATTAATCCATGGCAGTTAAAAGAGTATCAAACTGCATTAATTCTATAGCATGGATGCAACCCAAGTCTTCTTCTAATTTCTTGGATGCAACCCCAATTCTGATTAATAAATGAGAAAAGGAAAATCTTTAACTACTTATTTATTTACCACATTTATCCCCTGCCCTTCTCACCCTGAAGGGGACTCAAAGTGGCTTTACAGTAGGCAACAATTCAATTCCACATTAATACATACAAATAGATAAACAAATACTTTGAAATCCCACAATTAGAAACATTAAACACAAATCATTAAAACTACACAGTCCAAAATCATAATCCAGAGCCATTCCATTCATCATTGCACTATTTCATATTCACTTATTGCACTCATCGAAAGTTACTGACCAAAAGCTTGGTCCCAAAGCCACGTTTTTAGTTGTTTCCTAAAGGTCAGGAGGGAGAGATCTGATTTAGTTTCATTGAGGAGGGAATTCCATAGACAAGGAGCCACCACTGAGAAGGCCCTGTCTTTTGTCCCCACCAACCACACCTGCGAAAGAGGTGGGACTGAGAGCAGGGCATCCCCAGACTATCTTAACCTCCAAGATGGATCATAGAGGGAGATATGTTCAGACAGGTAAGCTGGGCTAGAACCGTTTAGGGCTTTATAGGTTAAAGCCAGAACTGAATTGTGCTCGATAGCAGACTAGTAGCCAGTGGAGATGACGTAACGGGGGTTGTATGCTCCCTGTACGCCGCTCCAGTGAGCAGTCTGGCGGCCACCCATTGAACCACTTGAAGCTTCTGAACAATCTTCAAAGGCAACCCCACGTAGAGTAGCCTATTTGGGATGAAGCAAGAGCGTGGACCACCAGAACTACATCATTGTCTTCATCTTTTCATCTTTTAAAATTACATATATTGTTTTTGGTCATTATTTTTGTTTTCTTAACCTTGAGTGTTTTGTAAGCCACCCCGAGTCCCTCTGAGAGATGGCGGCGGGATATAAATAAAGTATAATAATAATAATACTTTTGTATAACAAAATCACAAGTTGAACACTTCCCAATCGTTTAGGACTGTGTGATGTATTTTCGGATGATGTGTGCAGATCCCAGTAAGGTGGCCTTTTGCAGTTGGCAGATCGTAATTTTGTCAATGTTTATTGTTTCCAAATGCCGGTTCAGATCTTTTGGCACGGCACCCAGTATGCCAATTACCACCAGGACCACCTGTACTGGTTTCTGCCAGAGTATTATTATTATTATTATTATTATTATTATTATTATTATTATTATTATTTTATTGTATGACATAGCAAACAAGATAGATCTGCTGGATTTCATTTCACAAAATCACAAGTCGAACACTTCCCAAGTGTCTAGGATTGTATGATGTATTTTCGGATGATACATGCAGATCCCAGTAGGATGGCCTTTTGCAGTTGGCAGATCGTAATTTTGTCAATGTTTATTGTTTCCAAATGCCGGCTGAGATCTTTTGGTACGGCACCCAGTGTGCCCATCACCACCGGGACCACCTGTACTGGTTTCTGCCAGAGTCTTTGAAGTTCAATCTTGAGGTTTGAACTTCAAACGGTAGCGGCTGAGTTTTTCCTGTTGTTTTTCGTCAATGCGACTGTCACCTGGGATGGCAACATCAATGATCCAAACCTTGTTGTTGTTGTTGTTGTTGTTGTTGTTGTTGTTGTTATTGAAACCTCACTTTTGTATTTCTTTCATTAATCCTTCCAATCCCTTGCTATTTTCTCCTAGTAGCATAGCATCACATGCAAATCTTAAAATGTAAATATTCCTTCATCCACTCTTTACTCCTTTCTCTAGGCCAAGTTTACATTTGGCACACATTTGTAGTTAAGGGGGGATTTTTGGTCAGGATACTCTTCAAACTACAAATCCTAGGCTTCCACAGGATGAATTCATAGCAGTTAAAGTGAAATAATTGTGAAAGAATATGAAACAGCTAAGACAATCTTGTGATGTGAAATGCCGAGGCTCTTACGCCATTCCTAACCTAATAATGGCAGCAAAGTCCTTTCAACTCCCTGATAAGGATCGATCATACTCCACTTTGGCAACCCACATAGTTGTGACTCTTTATCTCTGCATGCCTCCCCTTTCTCTCCACTTGAGATGCTTTCACACCGGACGAAAATAACGCCAAGGTCAAAGTTTTCCACAGAACTGGGGAAAATGCCAGCAAATTAACCGAGGAAGAAAAAAAAACCCAGGAGATTTGCTGAGGCAGTAATATGCATGCTTGCATGTTTTGGATACTATACACAAAACAAGGAGTGGTGTTGTGGTTTACGTAGTTTGAAGATCTGAGGGGAAAATGGCCAAGCCTGAAGCTGGGAAATATGAAGCCATCAAAAGCAAACCAAAAAAAGGAAACGAGGGGATTTTCACAGCATAATATCTTAAGATTTGTACTTTGGAGTGCTACTTGCAATTTGCTCTCTTTTGTACCACCCTGCACAGCCCTACTCAACACATCCCACACAAAGAACAATAAAAATTACTGGTAATCCATAAGTCCCGCACTCCCTGCCTGATGGTTTTAATTTCTCTATTTAGTGTTCTTTTGAAATATCCCTATATAACCACGCTTCTGCTTTTAATAACACTCTTCTAAATCAGAAAACCAATCGATTTTCTACAAGGGAGCTCTAACACTTAAATTTCAAAGAACTCTACAAAACTACAATTCTCCCCCAAGGAGCTATAACACCTCATTTTAATCAATGTGATGTATAGTCAGGCCTCTGTGGCGCCCCGGATGGCGCAGTGGGTTAAACCTTTGTGCCGGCAGGACTGCTGACCAACATCCTGGCAGATGGCTATCCAGCTTCTGTTTAAAGACCAGTTCCTAGTTACATGTAGTTAAATTGAAAACATTCCTAAAACTCAGTAGATGAAGAAATCTTTCTGAAACCTTGCAGGGTTGGTGCCCTGCTTATGTTGTGTTATTGTGCATAAATTCAAGGAGATCCCCTCTGTGGTATTTTCTTTAAAAAATAATTTGTAAAAACTTCCTAAATATCAGCAGATGACCGAAAATCAAAAGGTACATCCATCTCATTTGTATGCAAATGGGTATTTCTATTCAGTAAATGGTCAAATTATATCTATGCCAAATAATTGTTTTAAAATAAATTTTCTTTATGATTTTACATCAGTAAATATTTGAGTTATATACAGTGATGCCTTGATGAGTTTAATTCATTCTGTGATCAAGCTTGTAACTCAATTTGCTCATATGTCAAAACAATGTCCAACAGGTAGATTGGTTTGGTGTGGGGGGGGGGGGGAGGCTGGAACTGATTAATTGAATATCAATTCATTTCAATGCAGAAATTTGCTTTGACATATCAGCAAACTGAGTTATGAGCTTGGTCACAGAACAAATTAAATTCGTCAAGGCATCACCATATATCAATTTCCATAAGCCCTTGTGCCATCTCTTTCACTCAGTACCTTATCCCAACAAAAGGTGGGACCTGCCTAATTAAATCTTGTTTTTCCAGAGGGAGGAATGGGAAGCAAAGCGACGGAACTTGCAGTTTACTTATTACTGAAAAGGCTCAAAACGGGAGTCTGGTTCCCAGCAGGGGTGGCCATTTCCACAGTGCCAAAGCCAAAAAGAAACAATCATAATTAAGAGAAGAATATGTGGAATTGCATATGTATGGCTCTTTGTCTGTGTGCATGCAAAATTGAAAATGATTACTCTATTCTAAATACAAGGAATCTCATTACAGTGTGGGAACTGTGACCAGGGCCTCTTTCACATTAGACAGTTATCATATAATAGAATCATAGAGGTGGAAGAGATCTCATGGGCCAGCCAGTCCAACCCGCTGCCAAGAAGCACTACAATTCCTCTTTAACTGGCATCCTATGAGATCCTGGGATTTGAAGTTTGGGAGCGCACTTGCATAACCCTCCAACATTTCCCCAATGAAAATTACAACACTGTGGCCAAGCAGCAAAAAATAATTGCCAAGATGGCAAATGTTAGTAATGAGAAAGGATACAAATGCTGGAGAAGACTGTAGCAGTTTGCTTTTGTTGTATTGTTTTGTATTCTTGTATTGCCTCTGTTTAAAATCTAATAAGAAATATAATTTAAATAATCATACAAGGAGCTATACTTGTAGATCTCCTACATTGGCAGGGTTTTGGACTAGATTGTTTCGTGGACTGCTTTCAATATATTACTCTATCCACTATTTCAAAGTATTGTTCTAAATAACTCAATAAAGGAGCCCCCGGTGGCGCAATGGGTTAAACCCTTGTGCCAGCAGGACTGCTGACTTGAAGCTTGGGTTGCTGACCTGAAAGTTGCCAATTCAAATCCAGGGAGAGCACAGATGAGCTCCCTCTGTCAGCTCCAGCTCCCCATGCGGGGACATGAGAAAAGCCTCCCACAAGGATGGTAAAACATCAAAAAAAAAACATCTGGGTGTCCCCTGGAAAACATCCTTGCAGACAACCAATTCTCTCACACTAGAAGCTACTTGCAGTTTCTCAAGTCGCTCCTGACAAAAAAACACACACACTCTCTCTCTCTCTCTCTATACTATGTGTGTGCATGTGTGTGTGTGACTCTGTCCTAATAGCACAGTTATTATTATTATGTTCCTTCCTCCTTTTTTGTTACATTTCCAGTTTCACCAATGCAGCTTACGACAACCAAAACAACATCAGTTTATTGTTGAAGGAGTTCACGACCGGAATCACTGGGGTATTGTGTGGTTTCTGGGCTGTCTGGCCATGTTCTAGCAGCATTTTCTCCTGACGAGGTTCATCTGAAGATGCCAGCCACAGGCAAAACATCAGGAGAAAATGCTGCTAGAGCACAGCCATACAGCCCAGAAACCACACAACACCCCAACATTAGTTTGACAGAAACATTTTGAAAAGGTACATACTCAACTAAAAGTAAAAACCACCAGCAGTCATGCTAAGTATACAATAATTTTGCTGCCATAACAAAATATTAAAATATTCTCCAACGTTACTAACTACTGTATTTACTAGACTCTAATGTTCACCTTTTATGACTAAATTATCTACCCAAAATTGGGATGCACATTAGATTTGCATAATAGGGTAAATACTTTTTTAGGTTTCGGGATTTTGAAAATTGAGGTGTGCATTAGATTTGATGGTGCATTAGACTCGAGTAAATACGGTATTAGAATTTTCCCTAACTTGAATTAGACAAAATTCCAACTAATACATATCGTTAATATTACATTTGCAACCACTTTCTTTTAAAATCAACTTCAATGTGTTATGCTGAAGAAAAAAAACCTTCTACAACTCCATCTACGTTGTTCCAAATATAAGCAACCTATAATTATGACATATCATTTGCACCAGGTGTAATTAACAGAGTCAACACTGATGGGACTTAACAAAACCACCTCAAAGGGACACAGTTGACCAGCCAAACTAGTCCATCTTTCAGATCCTATGTCGTTCCTGGAAGCGATTAACGATAATTAACAGCTTTGCATGTGGTCCCCAGAATATTTTTATAGTCGACCCCTGCAGATTTCTTGGACTGCCCTTTTCTGGGCAAAAGACAGATTGTCATACTCAAGACAGAATGCAACTCTTTTCATTGAAACACGCAGCAACGGCCAGTACAATGGAAGACAAGGGCTAGTATGATACAGTGGCTTGGGTATTGGATGAAGATACTGGGGGTGCATCTATAATACAGAATTAATGCAATTTGCATCACTTTAACAGCCATGCTATGGAATCATGAGGACTGGAGTTTGGTGAGGCAACAGCACTCTTTAGCAGAGAAGGTAAAAGCCCTAGTAAAACTAAAACTCCCGTGATTCCATAACGTTGTGCAATGGTAGTTAAAGTGGTGTCAAATTGCATTGATTCTACACCCTGGAGAAAAAAAAGGTTCAAATCTCTGCTCAGCCATGGAAACTCATTGGATGGCCTTGGGTAAGTACTGTATATACTCGAGTATAAGCCTAGTTTTTCAGCCCTTTTTTTAAGACTGAAAAAGCCCCCTTCGGCTTATACTCGGGTGAGGGTGCTGGTTGGGTCAGCTTATACTCGAGAATATATGGTACATTTATTATTTTTCTCTATTATTATTGGTATTATTACATTTATTATTTTTCTCTATTATTGTTGCTACTATTACATTTATTTCTCTATTATTATTATTATTATTATTATTATTATTATTGCATTTATTATTTTACTCTATTTATTATTACTTGTATTAATATTATTATTATTATTATTATATGTATTATTTTACTCTATTATTATTAAAAGGATACATAAGCACATTTACATTGAAGAAGATGAGAATAATGATTTGATCAGAGTTGGACAGTCTTATCTTAAATTTGAGCTTTATGTAAATATTCCAAACCATTTAACCTACTGATGCCTCGATTAATGTAATTTCATTGGTATCTATTTTTATTTCTGAAATTTACCACCCTCGGCTTATACTGGAGTCAATGTTTTCCCAGTTTTTTTGTAGTAAAATTAGGTGCCTCGGCTTATATTCGGGTTGGCTTATACTCGAGTATATACGGTAACTTGCTCTTGGTCTCAGGACAACTCCCCTCTGAACAATGTCTGTCAGGAAACTCCCATTATAGGGTCAGCATAAATAAGAAATGAATTGAAGGCAATCAGCAGCAGCAGCAGCAACAACAACAACAACAACAACAACAACAACAACAACAACAACAAGGGAAGGCATCTTAGAAGGAAGAAGACCATATCACAGTTGGATGGTCTCAATCATGGAAGCAGAGTTTGCAAGGCCTGAGCAGGAGGGCTGATGGCAAGTCTTGGAGGTCTTTCATTCATATGGTCACTTAGGTCCAAGTCAAACTGATGGCAAACAGCAACAATACCTTGGTAGTCCTAGCAAAGCAATGCGGCTTATCACTAGGTCCTTCTGCCCTGTTCAGTATCAAAAGTTAACCATTTTTCAAGACAAAATATGTACTTTTTCACAGTCAAGGCAAGACCCATCACTACTGCCCACCCTGGAAATGAATTGTGTGTACATGTGGGTGCGTGCAGCTGTGTTATTGGTAGACTGATGTCAAAGCAATGTTCAATGAGATATCTTCAAACTGCTTTGAAGTCCACCATTTTAGGGGAAAATAATATAATTTGGGGAACTCTTTTGAATCCCAGCGTGAGTGGAGAGAAAGATAGGAACTGTCAGATAAAGAAATATTTCTCAGCCGCTATGCGTAATGTCCAATTGGGATAATTATGGCTTATCCGTAAAGCAGCAGTGGAAGAAACGACTTTGCTCGGCTGTTTTCCAAACCAGTCGAACAAGAAAAGGGGGAGAGAGCGAGGTACAAAACTGTGGCTGCAGTGACCTGGTACAAAAACAACTTGGAAAGACCTGAGCCTGGCTCCGTTCCAGCTTCACTTCCTTATGGCGAAACACCATAATTGACCTCTTCTCTCCCTGTACCAGCCAACACTCCTTGTTCTTTCACCTTTGCAAACTACCCTTCCCCCTACACACACATAGACACAGAATCTAGCATTTCCAAGAACTCCCAGCATTAAAAAGTCCCTTGTTTTCCTAAAAACAACCCCTTTCTATTCTCCCAGGACCTGACTTTCTGAAGCACCACAAAACCAGTCCTCTGGATTTCCAGGACTCTACTTTTCTGGGCTTTCCAGACCGCACAGCAATCTGAAACCTAGCATTTAATTCCCCTTTTTGGTCAGGGGAAAATGGGTTCTTAAGAAGAGAATCAAATGTTCATCATTTCTCCTTTCCCAGAGCTGGGGGAAATATTTTTGCCAACTCTGGCTCTCAGAATCCCCAGCCAGGTGGGAGCTGTGGCTGGAAAGTGTTAACTTTTCCAAAGTTGCTGATTCAATCATTTCAGGCTGGATTTACACTGCCCTATATCCCAGGATCTGATCCCAGATTGTGTCGTCAAAGGCTTTCATGGCCGGTATCACTAGGTAGCTGTGAGTTTTCTGGGCTGTATGGCCATGTTCCAGAAGCATTCTCTCCTGACATTTCGCCCCCATCTATGGCAGGCATCCTCAAAGGTTGTGAGGTCTGTTGGAAACTAGGTAAGTGGGATTTATATATCTGTGGAATGCCCAGGGTGGGAGAATGAACTCTTCTCTGAGGCAAGCGTGAATGTTGCAGTTAGCCAACTTGGTTAGCATTGAAAAGCCTTGCAGCTTCAAAGCCTGACTGCTTCCTGCCTGGGGGAACATGAAAGGCACCGCAAAGTAAATCAGCTACAGAAGTCAGCCACAGCAGAGCACTTGATGAACCAACTTGGACGAGGCATATTATTTGAGAACACAGAAATGCGGGACCACTCTCAAACCACCATATCAGACTACACAGAGAAGCCACTGAAATCTGCAAGCGTGTGGACAATTTCAACACAAAGGAAGAAAGCATGAAAATGAACAAAATATGGCTACCAGTATTTGAAAACTCTAAAATCAGGACACTAAATAAAGAACAACACTCACAAAAAAGGGGAAATCAAGACAGGAAACAATCAGGGCCAGATAAACCTCCCAAAAAAGGATTCCCCAGGCAGGAATCAGCCAGGCAAGTGTTGTCAATGCTAATCAAGGTGATTAATTGCAACATTCACACTTGCCTCAAACAGACAAGAGTCCTTTTTCCCAACCTGGACATTTCACAGATATATAAACCTCACTTGCAATGTTTACAACAAACCTCACAACCTCTGCCATAGATGGGGATGAAATGTCAGGAGAGAATGCCTCTGGATCATGGCCATACATCTCAAAAAACTACAGCAACCCAGTGATCCTGGCCATGAAAGCCTTCGACAACACATTCTCCAAAGTTGCTGATTCAATCATTTCAGGCTGGATTTACACTGCCCTATATCCCAGGATCTGATTCTAGATTATCTGGCAATGTAGACTCATATAATCCAGCTCAAAGAAGATAACCTGAGATCAGATCCTGGGATGTAGAGCAGTGTAGATACAGCCTTTGATCATTCTCTCCCCCCACCCTCCCCAGCCCAATGTCCACTTCACAATGACTTCTAACCCCTCTTTAAACCAGCAAAGAAAACAGACAACCTGGAGGAACCCAACTCAACCTCTTATTACTACTAAAATATACAGACCCTCATTAGGACCCCCCCCCCCTGTCTTTCCAAGGTCATCCTTTTTTAACACTCACTTACTTTCAGAAGCAATTCCCTTATTTCTTAGGGAAGGTTAGAAAGGAATGTGTGAGAGTCTCTGCAGCCAAGGTTTCATTCAATCCATCCAACTTCAAGGCAAGTCGGGGATCCCAATCCTTTCCGGTCTCCCAGCTGCTTTTCTCCTCTTCCTAAGTGTCCCAGTTGGATGATGGTGGCGGCAATGCCTTTCCCGGTTTTTCTATCCTTGCCCTTCCTGGTTTTCCCAAGTGTCCCTCCTCCTTTCCTCCCTCTTCCCTCTTTTGCATCATCCCCCCTCCACCCCAATCAGAGTTTCCTTTGCTTTTGAACTATAGCTCCCGGAATCTCCAACCATCAAGGTCGTTTTTTGTGGCCTGCAAATCCCAACATTCTCTCAACCAGTACAAGCTGCTGAAATAAAAACATACCTTCACCATAAGTCTGGGCTTGAAAGATAAAGGTGGAAGGATCAATACATGAGGAAGAGGAAGAGGAAGGATTCAAGGTGCCTTCTTAAGAAGAGGGCTTAAAAGTTCCTTCTTTTGACACCAAAAATAAACTCCGGCAGTTACTGAGTTCTCTCTGATATGTATGCTGAATTTAAAAAGTTCATTTGGAAAGTGCTGGCAGACTCCAACTCTCAGAATCCCTGGGCAGCTCTGGATGATGGGCATTGTGGTGTCCCCCCTCCCCCCTCCCCAAAAAGGGCATTTTCACGAGCTAGACTGGAACAGGGTTACTGTGAGTTTTCTAGACTGTATGGCCATGTTCCAGAAGCATTTTCTCCTTACATTTCACCCACATCTATGGCAGGCACCCTCAGAGGTTGTGTGGTTGGAGACTAAGCAAGTGGGGTTTATATCTTTGGAATAATGTTCATGTTTGGAAAAAGAACTCTTGTCTACTTGAGGCAAGTGTGAATGTTGCAATGGGCCAGCTTGATTTGCACAGAATAGCCTTATACAGTAGAGTCTCACTTATCCAACATAAATGGGCCAGAAGAACGTTGGATAAGCAAATATGTTAGATAATAAGGAGAGATTAAGAAAAAGCCTATTAAACATCAAAATAGGTTATGATTTTACAAATTAAGCACCAGAACATCATGTTATACAACAAATTTGACAGAAAAAGTAGTTCAATACGCAGTAATGTTATGTTGTAATTACTGTAGTTACGAATTTAGCACCAAAATATCACGTTATATTGAAAACATTGACTACAAAAATGCATTGGATAATCCAAAACGTTGGATAAGCGAGTGTTGGATAAGTGAGACTCAAATGTAGTTTCAAAGTCTGGCTGCTTCCTGCCTGAGGAAATCCTTTGTTAAGTGTTGTTAGCTGGTCCTGACCGTTTCATGCCTGGAATTCCCCTGTTTTCTGAGTGTTGGTCTTTATTTACTGTCCTGATTCTAGAGTGTTTTAATACGCCAAATTTTGTTCATTTTCACGGTTTCCTCCTTTCTGTTGAAATTGTCCACATGCTTGTGGATTTCACTGGCTTCTCTGTATAGTCTGACATGGTGGTTGTTAGAGAGGTCCAGTATCTGTGTTCTCAAATAATATGCTATACCCGGGTTGGTTCATCAAGTGCTCTGCTTTAAAAAACTCTAAAATCAGGACAGTGAATAAAGAACAACACTCAGAAAACAGGGGAATTCCAGACAAGAAACCATCAGGGCCAGCTAATCAACTCCAAACGAAGGATTCCCCCAGACAGGAAGCAGCCAAGCTTTGAAGATGCAAGGCTGTTCAATGCTAATTGCAACATTCACACTTGCTTCCAACAAACAAGAGTTCTTTCTCCCACCCTGGACATTATTCCAGATATATAAACCTCACTTGCCTAGTTTCCAACAAACTTCACACCTCTGAGGATGCCTGCCATAGATGTGGGTGAAACATCAGGACAGACTGATTCTGGAACATGGCCATACAGCCCAGAAAACTCACAGCAACACAGTGATCCCGACCATGAAAGCCTTCGACAACACATTTTGGAAGTCTGATCCTTTGGGATGGACAGCTGCCATTCACATGGTGAAAGATCCCTCCCAAAGGTCGAAAGGATGGTTCAGTATGTATCCCCCCACCCCACCAAAAATCAGTCAAAGCACCTGAAAAGATACATACTTGGAATGTGCTGTCCTTCCTACCTTCTCTCGCTGCCTTCCCTTGCAGTGTCAGCCTCCAAAGGCTCCGCTCCTGCCCTCCCGGTGTTCAAACAAGTTTTACAACCCTTTGCCTTACAGGGGGAAAAAAGAAACCAAACAAAACTTGTGACATCAGAGCTTGGAAAAAAGCAAGGGATGGAGGGAGAGAGAGTGAAAGCAGCCTGCAAAGGAACTGCACTAATGGTAGCAAAGAAGGAATGAAAGACAAACCAAATGAGAATCCTGACCATAATCTCTCTACTGCAGTTTTCTAGGGTTGGAGCAGAAAAAAAGATGGGAAATTCCCTATTTCCTTTTTCTCCATAGAGAAGGTGTCTAGGATTGAGGCTTTGACGCACAAGCAGGAATCCAACAAGGGGAGGTTTATAGGAGGGAGAAAGAGGAGGAATCAACTCCTTGGAGGCAAGAATGTGCTTTTGTTTCCCACTCAATGAACTCATCACAAGGGTTTTCTTGACAAGATTTGTTCAAAAAGGGTTTGCCTTTGCCTTCCTGCAAGGCTGAGAAAGTGTCTTGCCCAAACCCTAGGCTCCTGAGCCATAGTCCAACAGTCAGACCACTATACCCTGCTGTCTCCTGTTTTTAGCATATGGAAACATAAGTTGTTGTTGTCTGCCTCTAGATTTCTTCAAAGGAGATTTTGCCTTGTTTTCCTTTGTGGCTGAGAGAGTGCGACTTGCCCCAGTGGATATAATGGCTGAGCAGGGATTCAAAATCAGGTTTCAAGAATCATAGCCCAATGCTCAAACCACTACTCAAACAACAGTTAATTTTACATAATAATACATGGCTAGGATCAATGAGATACATCTGTTAATTGCTACTTCCAACTGTCAACCCTGCATGTCATGCATTTCGTCTATCCATTATGGCTATTTTGAAAACCTGATATCATTAGCCCTCTGTTCCTCTGCTATTTTTTTTAAAAGGTCTTGATATTGCCTATCTATCAGGAAAGATGTCCCTTTTCCTTTTGTTGGTTTTTTATGGCTATCGAGCATTTCATATCTGTAGGGTTCCTATCTATTAAAGCCCAAAACCATAAACCACTCCTTTACGCACACACAAAGCCTCTCTTTCGTTATATAACTCACTTCTGCCAGGAGCAAAAAAGACTGAAATAATATTTTTTCCTCGTTGATTTGGCACCGGCGAAGGGACAAGTGTGGGCTGAGATCTAGGGAGGGTGAAGACTTTGATTCCTAGAGTTATACCAGCCAGCTATAGGAGGGGGAAATGGGTTATACTGGTTACAACAGCCTGGGGAGAATCCAGGAAGCAAGGCTGTCAGCTTCAGCTCTCCAGCTCAAAAGAGACACAAGTAAGCATGCAGCAAGAACAAAAGGGAGAATTGAGATCAGCAACACAGAGTTTGCATCCCCACACAGCCTCCGTGCCAGCACTTGAGTTGGCACTACCCAGTGCAGTAACTAATGGCGTCACCCCATGAACCTCCTCCCCAGACCACGTTATTGGAGTTGAAATACCAGAAAATTTGACAAAATCAGACTGTAAAAAAGCCAGCCACAACAAACACAACAGCTCATGCTTGTAGCGTGTGCAGACAAACACATGTGATGTCAAGCGTCATTGCAACTGGATAATGACCATTATGTCTGCACATTAGAAAGTTCAGAAAGCAAAGTACTGTAGTGTCAGCTCACCACAGCCGCTCCTGAATGAACACACAAGACTCTCTGTGATATCACCAGAAACTTTTACTGTAGGAAACATGAACATCAGAAAAGCCAAGAATGGGATACTACGGCCAACCCTCCTTTATATACCCTCCCCCTCATTTGAACAGTCTCTTCCCGCTCAGTAAAACCCCGCGCAAATTCCCCGCCAAGTCCAGCAGCCGTTTCTTCTCCAAGTCCTGAGCCGCAGGTGTCTTATCAATGTCAGTGACCCTGAAACTCAGAGCCACATCCAGGCTCTAGTAGCAGGGTTCTGACATGGCGTCCTCCTCCCCTTCATCCTGGAAGGAAAAGATTAAACACAACTATTGTTCTCCGCCGTCCAGAGTTCCTTTATACTTTTTTAACAGGCTGCAATGGAATACCGGGTGTATCTTTCCTAGGTCCTTGGGTAGCCTCAGCTCATAGGTCACTTCGTTTATTCTTTTTGCTACCCTGAATGGTCCTATATAGCGTGGAGCCAATTTCTTGGATGGGAATCCCAATTTTAGGTTTTTTGTGCTCAGCCAAACCAGATCTCCTTCGCCCAATTTGTCCCCCTCTCGGCGCCTACGATCCGCAAAGAGCTTGTACTTCTTTTGTGTTTCCCGCAATGCCTCTACCACGGTTTGCCACCCTTGCTTGATTTTGGCCGGCCATTCCTCGTCGGTCTGGCCCTCCCCTTCCTTCCACTCGGGTAGCCTGGGGAAAGGTGCCACCTCCTGTCCGTATACTATTTCGAATGGGGCACGACCTGTGGCCGAATGTACGGCCCCGTTAAAAGCCATCTCAGCAAACGGTAGAAGGTCCGCCCAATCATCCTGTCTATAATTGGTGTACATCCTTAAAAATTGGCACAGTGTCTGTTGGGTACGTTCGACCCCCCCGTTGGTCGCGGGATGAAAGGCCGAGCTCAGGTTCCTTTCTGCTCCTAACAGCTGTAAGAATTTTCCCCAAAATTTTGCAGTAAATTGGACTCCCCGGTCGCTAATTATTTTGTCGGGACACCCATGTAGGCGATATACATGCTTCACATACAAATCAGCAAGTTTTTCAGCTGAAGGGAGTTTTGGCAGGGCCACAAAGTGTGCCTGTTTTGAGAATAGGTCCAATATTGTCCAAATGTATCTGTGGCCTCTGCTGGGGGGTAGTTCGCCTACAAAATCCATGGCTACGCATTCCCATGGCCTCATGGGCTCCACCACCTTCTGCAATAGCCCCTGGGGCTTCCCCGGTGGTGTTTTTCCCTCTGCACATAATTCACACTGCGTGACGTACCCCCTGGCGTCTTTCCTCATTCCGGGCCACCAGCATTGTCTGGCCAACAGTTTAATAGTCCTGGTGGGGCCTAGATGACCCGCACCTTTGTTATCATGGTACTTCCTTAACATTTCTCGTCTTAAACATTCAGGGATATACAATTTCTTATTTACAAACACCAAATCCCCACACAATTCTCCCTTTTCTTTGTTAGTTTGTAACCATTTGTCCATTCCATACGCTCGCTTCAACTCTTCCTCCCATATTTCTCCTCCCCCCGTGGAAATGGCAGTACGTTTGTTTTCTTTGGCCGCTTGTGCTCGAGTTAGTACTGCCAGGCCCCATTGCTTATCTAGGAATAGGCTCCCTTCAGATTCCTGAATTCCTCCCCCGTGCTGAGGCATCCGAGAGAGAGCGTCAGCGAGTATGTTATGTTTCCCCTGGAAGAATCTGAGTCTGAAATCAAAACGGCTGAAATATTGGGCCCATCTAATTTGCTTCGCTGATAGTTTACGAGGGGATCTTAGATACTGTAAATTTCTATGATCAGTCCACACCTCAAACGGTGTTCCACTTCCTTCCAGAAAGTGTCTCCAGCACTCTAGTGCTTTTAGAATAGCTAAGGCTTCTCTCTCCCAAATTGGCCAGTTTTTTTCTGTATCGCTAAACTTTTTTGACAGATAGCCACATGGCTTCAGGTTCCCCCCCTCGTCTTTCTGTAGCAGAACTGCCCCATATGCCCGGTCTGATGCATCGCAATGTAATACAAAGGCTTTAGACATATCAGGGTGCTGTAGGACAGGCTCCTCAGTAAAACGCTTTTTAAGGGCTTCGAAAGCTTCCTGGCATTCTATTGTCCATGTCAGTTTGGCCCCTGGGGCCTTCACTTTGGCTGTTTCTCCCCTGCCTTTAGTCTTTAACAAATCCGTTAATGGCAAAGTGAGGCGCGCAAAGTCCTTGATAAATGTTCTATAGAAGTTTGCGAACCCTAGGAAGGATTGCAGCTGCTTCCGTGTTTTGGGGGCTTCCCACCCCCTCACGTCTTCTACCTTCGCAGGGTCCATCGCCACTCCCTGGGAGGAAATCCTATACCCCAGAAAGTCTATCTGGTCTTTATTGAACTCGCACTTGGCAAGCTTCGCATACAGTTTTGCTTCTCTCAACTTTTGCAGGACTTCCCTGACTAGTTCTATGTGTTGCTCCTTAGTCCGAGATATTATCAATATGTCATCTAAAAAAACAAAGACCCCCTTGTACAACAATGGATGCAACACTTCGTTGATTAATTGCATGAACGCGGCACCTCCGCCGCACAAACCGAAGGGGAGCACACGATAATTGAATAATCCGAATGCACAGGAGAAGGCCGTCTTCCACCTGTCCTCTGGTTTGATCTGCAATTTATGGTACGCTTCAATTAAGTCCAATTTAGTGAATATCTGTCCCTCCGATAACTGGGCGATCAAGTCCTTCACTAAGGGTAGGGGGTATTTATTTACAGAACTGATTGCATTCAGGCCCCTGTAGTCAATGCAGAGCCTCAGCGTTTGGTCCTTTTTCCGCCTGAACAACACAGGCGCCCCTAGAGGGGAATTTGAAGGCTCTATGAAACCCCTCGCTAGGTTTTTATCAATGTATTTTCTCAGTTCCTCCTTTTCCCTAGCCGACATTGGGTATATTTTTGCCTTGGGAAGCTCTGCTCCTGGGACTAGCTCTATCTTCACTTCAACTCTCCGCTTCGGTGGGAAACTGTCTGCTTCCTTCTCATCAAATACGTCCACAAAATCCCGATACTCTGGGGGTAATTTATCTGCCAGTTCTGCTATCCTGATAGAGTCTTCCTCCCCCCTTTTCCCCGGCTCTCTCTCCACTTCCTGGCTCCCTTCTTCCAACTTCATCCTGAAGATCATGCTCTTATCCTCCCAGTTGATTTGCGGGTTGGCCTGCCCCAGCCATGGCATGCCTAGTATAACATTATAGCTGGCTATTTGTGATATCACAAATGACACCTTTCCTTCCCAACTCCCTATCTTACACTTTACATCTTCGGCACTGTACTTAGCTAATGATCCCGATGCTGTGGATCCGTCCAACTGCGAGAAAGCTATTGGGGATTCTAGGTTCGTTCTTTCGCATCCCAATCCCTCGGCTAATTCAGGGGAGATGATGTTCCTGGAACATCCACAATCCACAAATGCTTTGCAGGTTGCTTGTTTGCTGCCACTTTCAAGCTGAATGGGGACCACTATCATGGCTTTGTCCTGACTTACCAACCCCCCCGAGTGGTGCCTCATCGGTGGTTCTTCCTCGGCGCGTTTCCCTGCCACGGCTCTTGGTTTGGGCGGGCCTCCGCCTTCCCCTTTTCTCTGCCAGCACTCGGCAGCCCTGTGGCCCAAACGGCCGCACACGAAGCAGCCCCTCCTGCTGGTGCTCACGTTCCCTGTCGGCTCCGTTCTCCTCCCGGCTGGGGTTGATCCCTCCTTCCGGCTCCCCTCTTTCATCTGCGGCCGCTGCTGTAGCCCTCCTCGGTGCCTCCTCGCCTGGGCCAGCGATGTCTCGATGCGCCCCGCCAGCTGAATCCATCCGCGCAGTGTGTCAGGCTCATCACGATGCACCGCCCAGGAGAGGATCTCCCGCCTGAGACCCTCTTTGAAGAGTTCTATCTTTGTTACTGCAGACCATTCCGGCACCTTTTCAGCGAGGCATTGGAACTCCTCCGCATACTCAGATACTGACCTCTGCCCCTGGGAGACGGTCTTCAACTTCTCCCTCGCCCGGATCTGCTCCAGTGGATCTCGGAAACGGGTCTCCAGGGCCCCCATAAAGCGTCGGAGTGACCCCAGACATGGGTCGCGCCGCGCGTGCAGCTGAACGTACCAGCTGGCCGCTCCCCTCTTCAACACTGCACCAATGGCCCGTACCCGGCTGGATTCCGTTCTAAAAGTGTGAGCATTGTCCTCCATATAGCCCCTCACCGTGGTCAGGAAAAAATCCAGTTCAGAGGACTCTCCCCCAAACTCGATCCTTAGTTCCTCTCGTCTCGGTAGGGGTCCCTGTGGTGGCAATCCCCAATTCTCCGCCCGTCGCAAGCCCCCTTGCGGACCAGTGGGCCCCGCTGCTGCTTCTCTTGGCCCTGTGCCACGCCCGGCATTCGCCAGGGGCACCAGGGTCTCAGTTGGGAGCGTAGCCGGGATTCTCGGAGGCTTTTCCCCTTCGTCGTCACTCTCCTCCACCCGCGTCAGGCTTGTTTGGATCTTGGGCCGGGCACCGGGCTCCTTTCGCATTTCCCTTCCCTTCGGTGCTGGGAGGTCTGCAAAGCCCTGGCTGCTTCCCACGCTCACGTCCCACATTGAGCTAGCCCGAAGTTCCCTTCCTCTCTCCGGCTCCGCCAAAACCGCCAGGCGCTCCATCGCCCTCGACATCACTGCCAGGGTGGTCTCCATCGCCGACATCCTCTCCTCCAGAAACACCATCCTTTGTGGGCCTGGGGAAGGTGAACCTTCCTCTCCTCCGGTGCTGTCTCCCCGCACCACTCCACGCCTCTGGGTTACCCCATTTGGCTGGGCATGAGCGGTGGATGACGCCAGGGCCGCCAGCTGGTGGAACTCAGCGTCCGGCTCGGGAGTGGCCCTTTCCGACCTTCCTCCTCCTGCGCCCAAGAGCTCTTCATCCTCCACTTGCATGTTACACCTCACCGCTACAGCGGGATGGTGTCCGTATTCTTGGCTTAGTGTCAGCTCACCACAGCCGCTCCTGAATGAACACACAAGACTCTCTGTGATATCACCAGAAACTTTTACTGTAGGAAACATGAACATCAGAAAAGCCAAAAATGGGATACTACGGCCAACCCTCCTTTATATACCCTCCCCCTCATTTGAACAGTCTCTTCCCGCTCAGTAAAACCCCGCGCAAATTCCCCGCCAAGTCCAGCAGCCGTTTCTTCTCCAAGTCCTGAGCCGCAGGTGTCTTATCAATGTCAGTGACCCTGAAACTCAGAGCCACATCCAGGCTCTAGTAGCAGGGTTCTGACACTGTAGCATGTAATTTTAGTCTCGTAGATATACTGATATAGCACTGAAATGCTCTTGTGGGTATACTGATATAGCTAATGAAAATGTTTTTGTTGGACATAGCTAAGTATAGTTTAGGGATTAATTTCTGCTGAAATACTACACAACAGTTTTATAGACAGTTGTTTTGGTGTCATCCTGTCTGGCTGACAGTGTCCCCCAGGCCCCTTCTGCATGTAGATTCATATAATCTAATTCGAAGCAGATCATGTAGATTATTTGCTTTGACAATCTGGATTATATGGCAGTGTAGAAGGGGCCCCAGGACAATTCACACACCCCTGGTGATGCCACTGCACAAGATGCTTCCAAATTAATCTTTTCTCATTCAAGTGCATGCCTAATTTATGGACTTTTTCAAGGTTCCCTCCTTTGTGATCATTTTGTGTCTTCCTACTGGTCTACGTCTTTTGCTTCCATTCTTAATACAGACACCTCATCATAGCTGCTCATTATGTTTTGTCAGGCTCCACTGGGAATATGAATATGAATATTCTGATTAATCCTCTGCCATTCCACTTTCTCAGCTGATTTTAGGATGTCCCAGCTTCTGTTTCCTCCTTCCATTTTCACCCTTTTGTCCTCTGTTTACTTTAACTTCTGCAAACTATGTTCAGTGTAGAGAAGTAGTTTGAACTCAGCTCTGCAGGAACGAAAGGAAAGTTGAGCCTTGCCCTTCCCAGTAGGCTCTAGCAAAGGAAAACTGCTGCAGCCTTTACTAGTTTCTCTGTTCTTCCCCATTACTATCTTTATCCTTCTTGATCCACTCAAGAGGATCTGTGAAATGTTGAGGACATGTAGCAAGTGACAAGAAAGTTGTTCGCTGGAAGATCATCACAAACAGATCTGGGGTTTGGCTCAGATAAGGCTTCTTCTTATATATGCAGACTTGTTGGGATCAGTGTGTTCATCTCTGTCACTTTCATGTTTAATTAACTTACGTCTCTCTATAGGGCCAGCAGCTAAATCATAAAAACAAAAGCAGATTTAGAGGTTCAGCCTGAGCAAGCCTGGCCCTTCTTGCTCCTTTTATTGCATAGCTGGACACGAGAAAGTGTGTGTTGTCCTGATGTTGCAGTCAGATGTTATGTGAGCAGGGTCGGTTGATTATAAGAGGCCGCCGCCGCGGCCGCCTCGGGCGCTGGCCGCTAGGGGCGCTGTCGAGGCATCGACAGCGGCCCGTAGCGCCACCGACGCCTCCGGTGTTGGCGCGGCCGCACGGGGCTTCAATCCCCACGCCCGCGCCAAACCGCTGAAAACAGATATGCCATTTTGCCCTTAGTTTGTCAACTAAGGGCAAAATGGCCTATCTGTGCTGTGCGCATGCGCACAGCACAGATAGGCCATTTGGCCCTTACTTCCTGGTCGCGGCTGCCGATCGCCCGAGCGATCGGCGGCCGCGACCAGGAAGTAAGGGCCAAATGGGCTATCTGTGCTGTGCCCGTGCGCACAGCACAAATAGGCCATTTTGCCCGTAGTCGACAAACTAAGGGCAAAATGGCCTATCTGGCTGTGCGCATGCGCAGTTTGTAGACTAAGGGCCAAATGGCCTATATGTGCTGTGCGCATACGCACAGCACAGATAGGCCATTTGGCCCTTACTTCCTGGTTGCGGCCGCCGGGCGATCGGCGGCCGCGACCAGGAAGTAAGGGCCAAATGGCCTATCTGTGCTGTGCGCACGGGCACAGCACAGATAGCCAATTTGGCCCTTACTTCCTGGTCGCGGCCGCCGATCGCCCGGCGGCCGCAACCAGGAAGTAAGGGCCAAATGGCCTATCTGTGCTGTGCGCATGCGCACAGCACAGATAGCCCATTTTGCCCGTAGTCGACAAACTAAGGGCAAAATGGCCTATCTGGCTGTGCGCATGCGCAGTTTGTAGACTAAGGGCCAAATGGCCTATCTGTGCTGTGCGCATACGCACAGCACAGATAGGCCATTTGGGCCTTACTTCCTGGTCGCGGCCAGGGCACGCTGGACGGGGGGCGGGGCCAACTCTGGCCCCGCCCCCAGCACTATTCACCCTGGCCCCGCCTCCCACGCAGCGTGGGAGGCGGGGCCAGGGCATGCTGGGCGGGGCCAGGGCGTGGGAGGCGGGGCCGGTGGCGGGGGCGCTTTTTAGCACCCCCGCTTAACATTTAAAAATATCTCTGGCCGGCCCTGTCTGTGAGACAGAGATAACAAAAGGAAAGGAGCAAGAAAACAGGACACCCCGCCTTGTCTGCCACCACCCCAAAAACAACAACGGAACAACAGCCACTCCCTGCTGTCACAACACAGTCATAGCACTGCTGACAAAACAAGTTGGCCGAGTTTGAAGACTGAGACCAGTGAGCTACACAGGTGGAATGTCAGGTGGCACACCCACGAAGCAAGAAGACTGGAACTGTCACAGTTGCCTTGAACTGTGAATCAGTGGCTTCCTTTCTCTTAAATGATGTTTCAGGGTTATCTTTCACTGACAAACTTCTTGATAGAATCACAGAGTTGTAGGAGACCCCAGGGAAATCCAGTCCAATACCATCCTGCCATTCAGGAGTACACAATCCAAGCACTCTTGACAGACGGCCATCCAGCCTTGGTTTTAAAATTACCAGAGAAGGAGCCTCCACAGATTCTGAGGCAGCTTATTCCATTGCTGAAGAGTTCTCACCGTCAGGTGGAATATCTTTTAATGCAATTTTAATTCATTGCTCCATGCCCTAGTCTCTCATCATCCTAGAACTCCATAATATTGAGCCATGGTAGTTAAAATGGTGTTAAACTGCCTTAGTTTTACTGTGTAGATGCACCCTTAGAAAAGTACACATTAGGCTTGTGCACAGATTCATTTTAGATGGTTGCCTTCGGCTGTTTTGGATTGTTCAGCTTGTTTGGATGCCTGTAGCAGCATGGGTTTTGCCACCATTTCTTTTCCAGCTGCAACAGAATATTGGCAGCCAAAAATGAATGCTTTCAGTTTCTTTTGGCTACACGTAGAGTGTGGAGAGGGAAACAACCACTAGAAAAGAAAGGATCAAGAGACGGTGCTATCTTAAGACCTTGCCATAAATCCAGGTTTCCTTAAAAATTGAAAGTAACGCATCCCAGAGAGATGGGAATCAACCCAGTGGGTTGAATCAAAAATAAATCTTTCAGGTTCCAAGGCTGAAAATGGATTTCTATCCTCCTATAATCAGGAGGCTTCCAAAAATGGATTGGAGCCCCCAGCAAAATCTGGGACACTGAAACGGATCATGGTTTTTACACAAATCGCACAACCCTAGTACTCATGCAGTTTGCATCTGTCCGAATTAACCTAGCCATTAATGAAGAATTCTGGGAGTTGTAATTTATCTTTCATTTCTATCCATTCTGACAGTTTCTGCCCATAAGTTATCCTCCATACATTTATCCTGCTTTAAAGTGTTGAAGTTGAAAATAGAAATCCCAGATTGCAATGCCTGACTCCTCTTCTTCAAGGTGAGAACTCAATTTGCAGCATCTGAATTAGCTGGCATCAAATGAGAAAAGTGGAAAGAAGACGGAAAAACTGAGACATTTTGAAAGCAGTTGAAAAAGTGGAGCAGCAGAGGATTCATCAGGAGTGTCCCAGACAATTCAGGACAGTTGGAGGGTATGACATTCAGCACCAATGTGTGTCCTGTTATATTTTTTAACAATTCTCCATATCACATCCAAAGCATAAAATATCTGGAGAGTTTGGCAGAAACACACAGGAAGTGGCTTCCTTCTCATTTCCATGCCAGAGCCAGTGGGTTTTTAAAAATTATCTCCATGCCACCATTTCCTGCCTCATTGAAATATTTTCAGGGTTTTGAAACTGTCATCCCGACAGAGTTAGTCCTCAACATTTGGCCAAAGCAAAGCAATAAATTGTTCCACCCTTTTAATCCAATTGTTTATCATGTGCATTGTTTGTCATTGTTTATCACATGCATGCATTCCTCAGACTTTTAATTGATTCGCACATTGTCACCCCGCAAGCTGCCCAGCGTAGTCAGGTCACAGCAATTGCTGAATGTGGATATTGTAAAACTGCTCAATTCTGTTTCCTGTAGACATAAGTCCACTTATGTAAATATAAGCCTTACATTAAATTCCAGACAGTGTCTCTACCTTGAGGTCAATGAGTACATGCACACCAATCAGGAGCACCAGGCCAAGGTTCATTCCATTGATGCCTATGGCAACATGCTTAGCTCACAGCTTGTCAAGCCTAGAGCTGTTCTTGCAAGTGGATGATTCTGTTATCAATATCACACTTGATACTTGCTTGCATGCAAATATCTTCAGCCAGGGAAGTTTATCAAGGGCATGAAGCTGTCTACTAAGCTATCTTCTGTTATCTGTCATCATCACAAGGCATTCAAGGATATCCTGCTACCGAAGCTGGAGGTTCCATTCCCAGCCATCAAAGATGTTGACAGGGAATTTCCATAATTGAGCAGACCCTCCAACTATCCAATTTGACAGAGACAGTTTCATTTAATCCTCTGTCATCCTATTTTTTCAGCTATTTTTTAAATGTCCCAGTTTCTCTCTTCTCCCTCTATTGTCCTTTGTTTTCCTCAGTTGCTGAAAACCAATTCACAGTGGAAAAGTAGTTTGCATTCTGCTCAGCAGAAAGAGAAGGAGAGGGTCAAATCTTTCCTTCCTCAGTACAAAACAAACTGTTCTAGCCTCTCTGGCTTCTATGTTCTTCCTTGTGAATAACTTTTGCCACCTTGATCACAATCTCACAATGCTTGTCCATATGTGTTCTGATTTTCATCTGTGAAATGTGGGAGTGCCTCGTGAGGTGCATCAGGACACCAACAGCAGAGTACCAATGGGCATGGTGATGGGCCAATGTGCATCTTTGCAATTCGCTAACAAAGTTTCTTAGCCCTTATGTTATGCAGCTAGTTATATGTCATGTTACATCAGTGGTTCCCAACCTTTTTTAGACCAGAGACTACTTTGACCAGGGACCACTCTCCAACATTAGCACCAAAAGGGTTACAAAATCCATTTTTGGTCAACTTTAGATTCAGTTTGGTTATCTGGGGTGCTGATTCAGAAAAATTCATTGGATAGACCACATCACCTCTAGTTTCTGGTACATAACATATGCCACCTAGTAGTCACCATCTGCTCGACCACAGAAAACTATATTTAATAATCTAGAGCTGATGTGGTCTATCCAATGCAGGATCCAAGCGGGGACACCAGGGTGTCCCCGCTTCCAGGCGCCAAATGGAATGGCTCAGGGGGAGGGAGGAGGAGGAGAAGCTGCAGTCAGGAGGCTTCTTGTCATGCCTTTTGTGAGTAGTCAGCCGCTCCCTTCCTGACATCCCCGTTGCCTCGGCACTATAAGAGGGTTTCGCAAGACCAGTCACTCTCGTTGCAACGGTGTAGTAACGGCGAGGCTACAGATCATATTTTCGTTCTTACAGATCATATTTTCGTTCTACGGACCATAGGTTGGGAACCACTGTGTTACATGAAGTACACTCTTACGGAAAATTCTGGCAATATTATCGTTGTTGTTGTTGTTGTTGTTATTGTTGTTGTTGTTGTTGTTGTTGTTATTCGAGTTCCTTGCTACAGAAAGAAGAAAGGTGCAGCTTAATGATACACTTTGCTTCTCTTTTCTTTTTTTTAGTTCTCATGGTTTCGTTCTTGGTTGTAAAACATCTCCAGTTATTAAAAGATCTCAGATAACTGGTTTAGGAAGAGTGGGGTCAATGTAACAAAAGCTGACTCAAAACAAGTTCCTTTTGTTTGTCTGGAACGTGCGCTAACCAATTTCTTGAATGACCTCTAATTCTAGTGTTTGGAGAGACAAGAGCATAATGCTTTTATACTCACCCTCTTAATATCCTCATCCTAATTCTTTCATAAAGTGTTTACATTTTGCAAGCAACATTCAGGGTAAAACACACAAGCAGGTCCCTGCTTGAAGGCTGACAATCCTTAATACACACGATATGAAAGAGGAGAATGGTTGGAAAGAAAAAGGAAAGCAAGCAAATGCAGGCACCATTTTTTGATAAACCAGAGAACTGCCAGTTTTTTCCTGCCCCACTTCCTGTCCTTATTTATTTTTAAAGAAGAGCCTCACATTTTAGAAAAAGCCACTGTGTCCAACATTTTGTCTCTTGCCAAGAAAAGTCTTTGGTTTAAGCTTTTCTTAAAGGCAAACCAGGAAGATCAGTAGAAAAACTAGCAGCCACTGTTTATCATGCTGCACAGATCTATCATAAATCCTTTGAGAGCTTCTTTTAAAAGAAAATAAACATTTAAACATAAGACTTTTAAGCTGCGTAAGAGGTTTTTTTAAAAAAATTAGGAGGGTTCAATTTTTTCATGACTGGTTGGGAATGATGGGATCTATAGTCCAGACAATCTGCAATGGCAGTTTAGTGAAGGCTCCATAATGGTTCATGTCTTCCCTGTCAGTAGCTTGCTGTAGATCCACCCAAAGCCTGTTTTGCATCCTTTTCACCTGCGTATACAATTTTCTGTTTCTTTTTCCTCTTCCCGCTTTCCCCTTTTGCCTTCAAAGTACTTCGCTGGTGCAAGCTGGGTTCAAAGTGCACTCATTTAATTCAGCACAGGGAAAAGGATAGGAAGGGGGAAGAACCTTGTGTTCCTAGTAAGATCAAGCAAAAGCAAACTGCTGCAGCCTCTCCTACTTTGCGTGTTCTTCTCCCTACTTCGATGAGATGTTCCTGAAGTGTTTCCTGAATTTTATCTGTGAAATGTTGGCTGTATCATCCCACGTTCTGGGGGGGGGGGGGGGGAGACTACTCTCTGACGGACACTTTCACAAACATTACACAATCTTGGCTCCTGGGCCTGTGGGAAAAACCAGTTCCTCTCAAACATGCCTGGCTAAACTGACAGCTCCGAACATGCCAGATCCTGCCTGGTTTTGCTCATGTTTATAGTCCTTTTTGGTTTCCCTTGGGAAATCTCTGGGAAATCGAGGACACTCTGGGAACATTGTATAGATGGGAGAGAAGAAAAGGATCCCTGCCTCTTAATTTTAAAACATTTTTGAAAAACAGCACCACAGCCTAGAGTGGTAACATTATCTCTTTTTCAGCATTCTGATCACTTGTCATGTACTTTCCAAATGTCAGTCCCAAATAATCCTCCATCATTCCACTTTTTAGTTACTTTTTAAATAAGTCTCCCTCTCCTTTTCCCACTTTACTCCTTTGTCCCTGGCTCATTTCAGTTGCTGCAAATTGGATTCAAAGTCCAAAAAAAGGGTTAATTAATTCCAGGATAAAGCAGAATGTCCCTTTTCAAGTAGAGTTAGGCAAAAGCAAGCAGCTGCAGCCTCTCTTTGCTTGTGAGTTCTTCAACATCAATCATTGTTGTCACCTTGAACACACTCTGATGTCACTCAACCACACGCAGCAGCTTTGAAAATGTCCCAGTGTCCTTCTTCTCTTCCCATTTTTCTTCTTTGTCCTCAGTTTACTTCAAATTGGTGCAGAAGTAGATAAATGAGGGATAGGAGAGGAGTGGAGAAAGCGAAATCTTCCCTTTTCCCAGCTGGCTCAAGCAAGTAATATTACACACACACACACACATATACTTTATTTATATTCTGCTGTATTCTCCCCAAAGAGACTCAGGGCAGCTTACAGAACACACATATAGCAAGCATTCAATGCCATTATACAATCAACAAGGACAGACAGTACACAAACAGAGGTAAAGACATTTCCCATATTATTTCCAGCATCTTGGAGACTGTGTTCGACTCTGGCCATGGCGGGGGAGGGGGGGGCTGTCACTACCAAGGGGCATTGTTGTCCTTAGACGTTCTCCCAGTGGAATCGTTGGCAGGGCCTTAGGGGCACCTTTTATTACCTTCCCACTTAAGCGGTACCTATTTATCTACACGCATTTCGGTTTTTGATCTGCTAGGTGGGCAGGGAACTGGGGCTGACTGTAGGTGCTCACCTCGACCTGGCCTCAAACTACTGCTCTTTCAATCAGCAGGATTTTCTGCAGCTAGCAGTTTAGCCCGCTGTGCGGTTTAGTCCACTGCAGCAAACTGCTGCAGTATCTTCTGGTTTGTGTGTTCTCCCTCATAAATTACTTTAGCTGTTCTGACCATATTTTAATCTTTTTTGGATATACACGTTGTAGTTTTCACAAAATTTGAAAGAGTATGTGTTGTTACAAAACTTTTTGTTGAATAGGAGTAGTAGCAGAACACATTTTGATTTGTATTCTGATGCATTCAAGTGACCAGAGATGGAGAGATATGGCCATATGGGACCCAGCTGCACAGTTTGCCTGATGGGTGGCACTGGGCGTTGCCCACATAGAAGCATGGCATTTGGTAGACAAATTCACCCCTAAAGCCAAAGCAGAATTATGTCTTTGATGAGGTCTGTTATTTTTGGAGACTTAACAACTAAAAATAGGGTAAAAAGGAGGAAAATAAGGTAGAACATAGATACTGCCAACAGAAGGGGATTGTTTTATGCACCTTTCTGTGCTCACTTCAGCAGCACATACATATACTAAGTAATTTCTGATTTATAACAATCCGAAGGAAAGCTTCTCACAAGGTTTTTTTGGCATAATTTGTTCAGAGCGAGGGGTCACTTTGGTTTCCTCTGAGGCTGAGAGAGTGTGACCTGCTCAATGGGTTTCCATGGCTGAGTGGGGATTCGAACCCTGATCTCCAGAGTCATGGTCCAATGCTCAAACCACTACACTATGATGGTTCTCAGTACTAGAGCTATGAAAAGGTTTGCAAATGAATCTGAAAAAAAACCAACTATTTTTATCTGTAAATGGCAAAGAAATGCAAAGAAATGTTGCCATTCAAACTCTTGAGATGCAGGAAGTTTGGCTGGGTTTCCTATTTCTGTTCCCCCACAACAGCATGGAATAATCCTATTTCATGACAAAAACACCTTTCTGAGCATGACCTGAATGTGTTTGATCACACTGCTCAATAACACTAGATCAATAACTTGAAATCCCTAGATTGTAAATGTGTTTGGAGTTCCAAATACATTTACAATCTAGGGATTTCAAAACTTCAGACAAAAGGGTGAAACCTGCAGCAAAAACGTGAGCTTGGTCCTATCATTCTTCTCAGGTGTTTTCAGCTCCTGAGTACTGATTTACAAACACATACACACATATCTTCTTTCTAAAAAGGTATTCATTCTGTACAGAGAAGACATGCAAATTTCTATTTGCATTTCAAATATGAATGTCATCCAAGCCAGTGGAGATGGTGGCTGGGGACAGAACTCGGAAAACTTGACTTCTTTTGATGAGTGATCCTAGAACGACACGAGCCACTAAAAGATTGTGGGCATCTAAACTGCCAGAAACCACAGTTTGGACATTGTACATGTATCTTTCCAAGGCCTTGGGTTGCCTACCTGGGTGGACGATCACAAGGTATGGTTGAGAATATTCAATCAGTTCATGTTTAGAAAGAAGAGTGGAAGAAAGGCAGAGCAAGTGAGATAGCAAAGCCAACAAAGATTTAAGCCAAGGTCCTGAACACAACAGAAGCCACATCACTCGATACAGCTGGAAGATCAAGGGTCATTGTGTATTATCGGCTGATGATAAGACGAAACACAGGGACAGAGCACCCTGGCAAACAAATGGGAGGGGAACAGATTGAAAATGCAGAACACACAATGGTGATAACATCTAATCCCAGCAACACAGCTTTACAGCTTCGCATGCTTCGCAAGCCAAATCAGGTTATACAAGACAGGATTCACCCCAACTTATTAGCATGTGAAATTTGAAAGAATACGTTTTAGCCCATAGGTTCCATATTAGAACAGTGAGCAAATTCTATAGCCAGACTGGTGTGGGATTTATGGCAGCCTTGGTTTTTTCAAAAACGTTTTTTTCCCATTCTAAGCTTCCTTGATCCCATGGCCTGGCCTCTCTGCTTGGGTCTCAGGCGGCCAATGTGGAGAAATCTCAGGGTAAAGAAAAGGGTGTACAAATATATTCATTCGCTAGACGTTGAATTTTTAAATTTTTGCATGATGTACTTTGTACTATGATTCACGCTTAAGGTATCAATATCCTCAAAGGTTTTACCAGGACATATGTGACAACCAACATCAGAGTGTAGAAAAGATGGCCAATGTTATTCACAATTCATAAGAGATATGCTCCAGCAGTTTCCTTTTGCTTGAATCCTTTGGGAAGGATACAATTCCCTTTTCTCTGATGAACACAAATTACTTTTGCCCTTTGAGCTCAGTTTGTAGCAATTTAAATGTGCTGAAAGAGAAAACAGGAGGAAAGCAGAAAAGGGCCATTTGAAAAACATCTGAAAAAATAGAGGTTGGGGGATTAATTGGGATTATTCCTGCTAAACTGGATCAGGTTTTTTTTCCGTGTCAGAAGCGACTTGAGAAACTGCAAGTTGCTTCTGGAGTGAGGGAATTGGCCGTCTGCAAGGACGTTTCCCCAGGAGATGCCCGGATGTTTTGATGTTTTTTACCATCCTTGTGGGAGGCTTCTCTCATGTCCTCACATGGAGCGGGAGCTGATAGAGGGAGCTCATCCACACTCTCCCTGGGTTGAATTTGAACCTGGCAGCCTTCAGGTCAGCAACCCAACCTTCAAGTCACAAGGCTTTAACCCACTACATCACCAGGGGCTCCAACTGGGTCAGTTAAAGTAGTATGAAATATCATGCTTAATCACTGGTAGAAGCAGCCAGACTTTGAAGCTGCAAAGCTTTTCAATGCTAATCAAGGAGGCCAATTGCAACATCCACACTTGCCTAAGGCAAACAACAGTTCTTTCTCCCACCCTGGACATTGAACAGATATATAATAAACTCCTCTTGCCCAGTTTCCAACAGACCCCACAATCTCTGAGGATGCCTGCCATAGATGTGGGCGAAAAGTCAGGAGATAATGCTTCTGGAACATGGCCATACAGCCAGAAAGACTCACAGCAACCCAGTGATTCCAGCCATGAAAGCCTTCGACAACACATTAGTAGAGTTGCTTAAACTGAGGGAAAGTGGGAGGAATCTCAGGGTAAGAGCACCATCTAGTAAAGTGTGTGTTTATGTGTATATATATTCCTTCTATGGCCCCTTGTAAATCCAGATTATCTGCTTTGAACTGGATGATATGACAGTGTAGATCTAAGCCTTGGTTCTTGCTATATGGACAGTATACTCTGAGCAAAGAGAGAATGTGGTTTAGTAATCTGGGCATTGGCATACACCTCTGGAGATCAGGGTTTCATTCCTTGTTTAACCATGGAAGCTCACAGGGTGACCCTGGACAGGTCATGCTCTCTCAGCCTCAGAAGAGAAAGGGAACCCCACAAATTATTCTTGAGACACAGGTTTTGCTCTAAAATATCAGGGTAGTTCTGACTTTGCAGCTCTAGTAAACAAACCTTTATTAACACACCTGGAATCTGCCTAATTTGAGGTTGATGTGTTGAAAAAATAGATAGAAGGCATGTGCCATACGGTTGCAGTACCAAGAAATAAACTAGTCCCATACATCTGTTGTTTATACTATTTTGCACTCTGTTTTCTCTCCAAATTAGCACCTTCCATTTCTTCTGGTATAGCTATACCCACCAATATTTCAAAGATAGGACCAGAAATGGCAATATCCACACCCAACACTGGAAGGGATGCAAAATATAACTGTGAATTTGCTTTTACATAAGCATTTCAAGGGTGAAGAAGGTGCAAGAAACGCATGAGAGGCTGGCTTCAAAGACTTGAGTCAACATTTGAGAAAGGAGAGGAATTGTGTTCATAGAAAGACTGGAGGAAAGAATGGAGGGCGTGAGAAGGCGGATGAGGATCCTTTCCATTATTCTGTGTGGATACATTTTAAAACCACACACATTAGTTCATCTAGTCAGGAGGAGGTTGGCTCAAAAGATTTTGCTTCCTGGTGAAATGACCAAACATTACACCATTCCGATCCCCAGTTTTGTGTTCAAAAACCAAGAAGACTCAGAATACAATCTTAGCCATGGTAGGGCAGTGGGTTAAACCACTAGCTGCAAGAAGTCTGTCGACTGGACGGTTGGTAGTTCAAAGCCGCGAGTTGGGATGAGCTCGCAACTGCCAGCCCTAGTTTCCACCAACCTAGCAGTTCGAAAGCGTGCAATGCGAGTAGATCAATAGATACCGCCTTGGCAGGAAGGTAAAAGGGCACCTCATGCAGATATGCAAGAGATCGGAGATATCTACGAATAACAGGGTCCTAGGAATGGAAAAATGGAACAATCACACCTCCCCATGGCCAGAAGTTGAACATTGCTTCCAAACGCCGGAGAAGAAAAATGAATACCGTTTCCTCTGTCTGTGTATTGTATGTCGTTGTGTAAAAGGCATTGAATGTTTGCTTTATATGTGTTCTGTAATCCACTCTGAATCCTTCTGAGGAGATAGAGCAGAATATAAATAAAGTGTATTATTAGCACTGTATGAACAAACCAAGTGTCCAATGTACCAGGGAGTAGCTTGGGGCAGTAGGGAAGCTCATGGAGAACAGCTTATTAATTATTATTATTGTTATTATTTTATTGTATGACACAGCAAACAAGATAGACATGCTGGATTTCATATCACAAAATCACAAGTCAAACACTTCCCAAGTGTCTAGGACTGTGTGATGTATTTTTGGATGATGCGCGCATATCCCAGTAGGGTGGCCTTTTGCAGTTGACAGATCGTAATTTTGTCAATGTCTATTGTTTCCAAATGCCAGCTGAGATCTTTTGGCACTGCACCCAAAGATAGTTGTTATTATTATTATTATTATTATTATTATTATTATTATTATTATTATTATTATTATTATTATATTACATTTATCTAAAGCAGGACTGGGCAACTGTGGGAGGCTAAGGGAGTATATAAACCCCGCAGACCTTGGAGAGTCATACCCCACGCACTACAACTTATATACACATACTCTAAAAGGAAAGGGGGGGAGGAAGAGGAATTGACCAAGGGCAAGATGGATATGGATGGTATCCTTGAAGTACTGGCTTGACCTTGAAGGAGCTGGGGGTGGTGATGGCCAACAGGGAGCTCTGGCATGGTCACGAAGAGTTGAAAGTAAATGAACGAATAAACAACAAATATGCTCTAAATAAACTCTATGGCACATGGGATGCATTATTACCATGTTGCATGGTCTTCCTAGTCCTTGGAGTTCCTAGTATTTGGAGAAATGTGGGGACAAAAATATATTATAAAAAACACCTTTTACTCAAGAGGGAGGTAGGCATTCTCCAAACACAGTAGGTCGACACATGCTATCCATTGTGTAAAAATGCATGGCCACTGAATATGCCCATGCATGTTACCAGTGTCCCAAAAAACAGGCACATATTTATTTTCATACTACTTTGGAAGACAGGCCCACCATAGTTTGCACAGGAGGGGAAACAACAGATTTGAAATTAGGGTGATAAAGTCCAGGGAGTGGAGAAGGGTGGAATGTTTCTGTCTGCAGCACTTCTGCTCTGCTGAAATTTTGGAGACTTCTAGGTTGCTGCAGGGATTATTGCACTTGCCCATTGACATAAGATTCCATAATGAAACACCTCCACCTAGTGGTTGGAACCTGAAACTGCACCACAAAATTGTAAACAATGCGACCATAGATGTTTGTGTCTTGTTGCAGATATTTTTGTAAACGTATCCAAACAACTTTTCTATTGTCCCAGACTATTTTCTGTCAGTTCTCAGCTGCAACATTTTATTCCACTCCTTGAGCAGGCTTTGTTTCAAAACATATTGGAACAGAAAAACTTCCTCCTGTCTGTTTTTGTTTACATTTTAATGGAATGTGTTTGTATCTTTTTATTAGGTTTTTATTATACTTTGTAAACTGTTTTAATGTGTGCTTTAAAAACATAGTTGCTGCCTTTGTTGTTTACAGAAATTGTTTCTTAGGCTACTTGGGTTTAATATGCCTTTCTCCCATTGCTGGGAGAAAAGCAGGGTATTCCTTTATTAATCGAAGAAATAAATAACACTATGTAACGTAATTTTTGTTCCTGGATTATAAATGTCATTTCCAAATTGCTTCTATCATAAAAACATGGGAAAAGTTTATTAAACTGCTAAAACTTTGTTGCGGTTTGCACATTGAAAGGTTTAAAATGGCATATTTTCATCAAACAACATTACAAATGAAATAATAATACTACTCTCAGCCACAAAAAAAGAAAGAAGTTTCTGGAATATAACAATTACTTTCAAAGTATGTACTGAGCAATTAAACAGGAAACAACACTTTAAAATCAGGAACAGAATTTTTTCAAATTTTGTTACATAGTGTAATTCTAAATGAATCAGTGAAATGGCATTTTGGCTGTAAGAGAACTTTTAAAACAATTCAGAGAGAAGGACACTTGTTCTTCAAAACAATGATACTTCAGCAGACCAAACTCCAGGTCTTTAAAAAATGGAACTGGGCTGAAGATCCAAGAAATCAGTATTGAACTTTGTCCATTCAGCTGTGGGAGGATTGAACTCCATATCAAATGGCTCCCCATCTAACAGCAGAATCCCATTTTATTTGAAAGTCCAACTACATAACAAGAAACAATGTTTATTTCATTTTTTTAAAAAAGAACATTCACATACAAAATGCTGGCTACCCTGAGTTCCAGACATTCACTGGATAAGGTTCTCTGCTTTTTAATTCAGTTATGAAATCTCAAGGGTCAAAAGGAAAACCATAGTGCAATGGAGCCTTGAAAGAAACATAATGGACCACAAGGCTGGGCTGGCAATGTCTGCCAATGGAAATAGTTGCTAGAAAGCAGCCCAAAGAGTTAAGGATGATGTTCTTCCTTCATATAGGTACAGGTGGTGGAGATCCAGAATGGAAGACAGCTGATGCATTTGACTGTCGTTTCGTGTCTCGCCTTTCATCTTCCTTCTTCAATTACCATACAGTGGTCTCGAGGTTGTATGTATCCCATGGACAAATCACATTGCCAAGGCGGGAGGTCCTTCCAATGCCCTGTAATTAAGCTGAAGGAGACATGGTCCAGAGGAGAAAGTGTGTGGCTAGGCAGGTACATCTTGGATTCCACACTTGAGGTTAGCAGGTACTGCAAAATCTGCAGGTGACGACAAAGATTGAGCATGAGATCCCACATGATTAAGAGCAGCAGAAAGTCCCACATGCAAAATTAAACCACATCTCTCTTTGTTGGAGACCAACCACATCCTGAACAAATTTATAGTCCTCATCAAGGACTAGGAACTCTCCATCAGAATTTTTGGCCTTCCCCTAAATTCAAATTCTTTGGCAGCAATCACTAATTTTAAGCAGATACTATCTTAGAAGACAGAGGAGACTTTGGCCTTCGTTCCTCTCCCTAAACGTGGGAATGGAAGCTCACCGATCTGTTTGGGTTTGGGCAGATTCAGATTGTTCATCAGTTCCACAAAGGCTTCCCGGGATAAGGTCAAGCGAGGATTCAGGGTTCTCTCTTCTTCCACTGTGGAAACAGTTTGGCCTGCAAGAGGAAGGGGGAATTATAATTCATGAAGAAAATAGCAGGATATTTTTCCCCTAACACCATTACGAGCAACAGATTGACTGAGCAAAGCTCTTGTGGTGGAGGCAGAGCTAAAAAAAATCCCTTTTGGGGGCAACAACACCCAGAATCCTTTATGTAGTATGGAAGCTCTCTTAGCTAGGGGATTCTGGGCATAATAATCCAATTGTTTACAAAATCTGGACAAGAGAGACATGAAGGATTAGAGTGAGCTGGTCAAGAGACATTTGATCTTTGCCCATTTATATGAAATATTATAGGACTAATCTGGAGCCCCAGTGGCACAGCGGCTTAAACCGCTGAGTTGCTGAACTTCCTGACCAAAAGGTTGGTAGTTTGAATCTGGGCAGTAGAGTGAGCTCTCGCTGTTAGCACCAGCTTCTTCCAACCTAGCAGTCAAACACATGCAAATGTGAGTAGATCAATAGGTACTGCTTTTGCAGGAAGGTATTGGCATGCCATGCAGTCATGCCAGCCACATAACCTAGGAGGCGTTTAAGGACAATGCCTGCTCTTCGGCTTAGAAATGGAGATGAGCACCAACCCCCAGAGTCAAGACACGACTAGACTTAATGCCAGGGAAAAACCTTTGCCAAATCTGGAGCCAAAAAGCCTTCCAGTATGGTTTACATGAAATCAATAATAAACGAATCAAGTGGTTGAAACCAGAAATTACAAACCAGCAAAAAGATTTCATCTTGTAATTAAATAAATTTTCTCCTTTAAGAAGTAGATCAGGAGAAGTGTTTCTTTGCATAGTCTCAGAGCTAGAGATCATCAAGTGGGACCAGCAGTGGGACAAGGAAATATGTATTTCTTCAGATGTCAATGAGATACATGATGCTTCTGCACTGATCAGACTTCTGAGGCAGGTGGAATTGGAGTCCAACTTTAGCTGGAGAGCCATAGGTTCTCCAGCCCTGCTCCTGTGTGGGATTCAGAAACTCACCTGTATAGTCATGGGCAGGGTAGATCAGGCAGTCTCCAGGCAGCGTGAAGATTTTCTCATGGACCGACCGGTAGAGGGTATTTGGGCAACCTGAGGCAGCAAAGGAAGCCAGTTAGGTCAAAGGCCTCCAAGGAGTTCTTCCTCCAACCTTCGCTCCTTTGGCAAATCAGGAGAACACCCACTCGGCCAAAAGGTTTTCACTCATTTCTCCTGAGCTTTCCAACAAAGTGCAAATGAGTTCAGTGGGCCACACTCTTGACTGTGTGTCCCTGACCTTGCTCCTGACTAGAACTTGGAAAAGTCCATTGTGAGGCTACAACAGCCAGAATTGCTTGGCAAGTGTGTTCATCCCAGTGGCGCTGGGAGCTTCCCAATAGATCCATCCCCACAAAGAAAGCCCACCTAGCTAGGAACATCTCCATTCAACTCTCCTAAGCAATGCAGTGGTTCTCAGGCTTTGTTCCTCTAGATGTTTTGGATGTCAGCTCCCAGAATCTACCATCATTTGGCCATGCTGCCTAAATTTCACATCTGACATGACAGCCATTTTAAAGAGTTCATGAAGATGGAGCAAACTTGTTTTCTGCTGCTCTGGAGACTAAGACACAGAGTGATGGATTCAAACTACAGGAAAAGGGAAGGTAGATTTAATTGGGCTCTGCTGCAAGGTTGAGTAGATGGCCCTTGTGGTCTGTTCCAACTCTATGATCAACTAACACTGTAGGACCTCCTTACCTTGCTGGAAGTCTGTCCGTCCACAGCCTCGGATCAGCAAAGCATCCCCAGTGAAGGCCATCCCTTTGTCATTCAGTACATAGGTCAAGCAGCCGTCTGTGTGCCCAGGGGTGGCACGGGCCTCCAAGGCCTGCAAAAATGCAAGGCATAGCAAGACATTGAAGCCTTAAGAGCTCTTTCTCTTTTTGTCCCATTGCCCAAGTAAGCTCCCAACAAGCCTACCATGAAAGAAGCTGGCTAAAACAGAGCATGAACTCACTGCCATGTATTTCTACTCAAGAACATGCCCAGTCCTTCCAACCACTGTGGAAGAATGTTTTCAGTATAAAGACAAAAACTTAAAAGAGTAACACAATCAATTGGAGGGTATGATAACACTTTGTAACATTATTTTTGTTCCTGGGTTATAAATGTCATTTCCTAATTGGTTCTATCATAAAAATATGGGGAAAGTTTACTAAATTGAAAAAAACATTGTTTTTGCAGGACATCCTGCAGCACATTTTGCTATAGACTTTCAATGAATATCTTATATAGTCTCAATCAATTCAATCTAGTTTGTGGCAGCCACAAAAACAAAGTTTCCAGAGTATAACAACTACTTTCAAAGTAAGTACTGCTCAATTAAACAGAAAATAACACGTTCAAACCAAGAACAGATTTTTTTTCTCAAATTTTGTTATAGAGTGTAATCAATGGAAACGTATGAGTCAGATCCTAATAAAATAACAGGGCAGTGAGTGAGGTGGAGCGGGAGGTTATGACTCTCATAATCTGCCAGCCTAAGAGTTGTAGTCCCAAAAAAGTAAATATTTTAAGCTTTGCCTTGAATCCCAACAACCATGTTGGATTTCAGAGATAAAAGTGACGTACAAATGTCCCAAACTTCAGGAGATGCCCTTCCTGGATGAGGATATCAGCAGAAGCACCACTGGCTTTGGCGATGACACTTCGGCAGCCTGGCAGCAGATTCTTCAGGAGTCCTGTGCCTGTGATGTGATCGGCATGGCAATGGGTGTTGACTGGAATAGGGAAGGAAGAGAAAGGGAAAAACCTTACTTTATTGTAGAATCTAAGGTACAGCAGGTTAAATCGATGAGCTGCTGAATTTGCTGACCAAAAGGTCAGCAGTTCAAATCCAGGGAGCGGGGTGAGCACCTGCTGTTAGCAAATATGAGTAGATCAATAAGCAAGTACCATTCCAGCGGTTAATGAATGGTGCACCATGCAGTCTTGCCAGCCACATGAACTTGGGGGTGTCTATGGACAATGCCAGCTCTTCGGCTTAGAAATGGAGATGAGCACCAGAGTTGGACATGACTAGACTTAATGTCAGGTGAAAACCTTTACCGTTACCTAAGGCCCAATGCCGGACCCAAAAGTGCAGCGTCTAAAGCCAAATTTGGCCCTCTAGAATCCCAATTTGGCCTCAAATAATTTCTCAAGTGATCACTTCATTAATCCAGTATTAATGGGTATCTTCTGCTTTCAATTTTTTTCACCTACCACTACAAAATTTTGTATGTCTTTGCATTTTTTGGGAAAAAACATTTTGCATGTTTTTTCTCCAAACAAATAAATAACCCTGGATTTTGCAATCATTGTTTTGTACAGTTCTGTTCTATTTCATAAAACTTATACTGTTTTCCATGCAGAAACATTATTTTTGCCTAAGAGAATTTTTCACAAAAATTCCTATTTGAAAAACCCTCATCATTTTATCTAGCAGGGAGAAAATATTTGCCAGTAGGAAATAAGGCACATTTTAAAAGCAGCAGAAACACTGGGACTGTTCCTGCCAAATTAAGACAGTTGTTGGTAGGGCTCAAACTCACCCGCATAGAGCAAATTAAGTCCTAGTTGCTTCACCAGGGTTGAATCTCTCTTGGCCGTCTCCAGAACTGGGTCTATCAGAACTGCCTCCTTGGTTGTCGCATCTGCCAGCAAGTAGGTATAGGTGAAGCTTTCTGATTCAAAGAGCTTGTAGGAGTGGGATAAAAAGATATCGGATTAGCCCATGGATGACATGGATGGGAAGCTCTGGTGATACACAAAAATGGACGTCTGCTCACTGCTAGCAGACACATTTGATTTTGGGTTCTTAATGAGAAAAGTGTAAAATAATATTTGTTGTTGTGTGCCTTCAGGACACTTCTTGATATTCTAAGACAACCATATCGCAGGTTTTCCTTGGCAATATTTGTTCAGAGACTTTGTCTTACTCAGAGGCTGAGAGCGTGTGACTTGCCCAAGGTCAACCTAATAGGTTTCTGTGAGATTCACACCCTGATCTTCAGAAGCATAGCCCAGCACTCAAACCACTACACCATGCTGGCTCTCGTAACAGAATACCCTTCTTTCCTATGACGGATTTATGCCCTGCCTTTTTATAGGCAGAACATATCCTCATTGAGGACTTGAACAATGATATCACACTAGTTTTAATTTAAGTACATGCTTAATTTGGTTTCCTTGTTGTTGCTGTGTGCGTGATTTCCAACTTATGGTGACCTTAAAGTGAACCTATCATGGGATTTTCTGAGGCTGAGAATGTGTGCCTTGCCCAGAGTCACCAAGTATCTTTCCATGGCTGAGTGGGGAAAAGAATCCTGATCTCCAAAGTTTGACACTACAACCATTATACCATGCTGGGACTGATACCAAAATTATTATTTTTTTCAGATATTGTATTAAAAAAATAAAAGACATTAAAATCAGTTAAATCTGTAATTGCTGATAGCTTATTTCATTTCATATGTACATAAATCCCTTTGGTTGATGTATGCAATGAACTTTTCTAATGCTTCAAGCTTTATCTTCAGACATTTTACAGCCTCCTCCTATCAGTATTTTCCAGCGTTTGTAAATACCCATATCAATGTTAACACACTTATTTCATAATTTTCCATATGTTGAAGTTGAATGCCAAATGAATTGAGATGCTATACCTAATCATCACCCAAATTCTATCACATAATGAACTGAGCAGAAAATTGAGAGACTAACAGGTTACTAATACTATGCAACACAATTTTTGTTCCCAAGTTATAAATGTCATTTCCTAATTGGTTCTATCATAAAAACATGGAAAACGTTTGTTAACCTGCAAAAACTTTATTTTTGTGGGACATCCTGCAGCACATTTTGCTATAGTTTTTCAATGAATATCTCATAGAGTCTCAACCAATTCAACAGAGTTTGTGACAGCTACAAAAATGAAGTTTCTGGAGTAAAACAACTAAATAGGAAATAACACTTCCAAACCAGGAACAGATAATCTTTCAAATTTTGTTACATAGTGTAATTCTTGAGATGAAAGACAAGCAAGACCATAGAGGAAGGACCATGATCCAAAACAAGGTTCATCGTTTAAATCAAAATTCAGCAGAGATCAGCACATGCTTTCAGATCTTTATATGGTTGTATTAAAGGTTTGTAATAAGAAAGCCAATTACATAAAAATTCTACAAGAGTATGGACTGCAAGCACAAATCCTGGTGTTTAAAATATTATTTTTTTGTGTCAGAAGCAATTTGAAAACATACTCCAAGTCGCTTCTGGAGTGAGAGAATTGGCCATCTACAGAGACGTTGCCCGGGGGACGCCCAGATGTGTTAGCTGGGTGGCTTCTCTCATGTTACTGCATGCTAGAACTGACAGACGGGAGCTCACCCCATCTTGCAGATTCGAACCAGCAAGCCTCAGGTCAGCAACTCAACCTTCAGGTCAGAAGTTCAGCCGGCACAAAGCACAGGGCGTTCATGTGCTCCTCAATGCTATCTTTGTGGTCCTCAACATCTCCAAATTACCCTTTTTTCTGAGGCAGGGAGGACTCAATAAGACATATTTCTTATTTCAAAATGACAGGTGGAATTCCAACTGAGTCATTTTTGGGTTGGGAAACTTTGGGCACTCCATGGAAGGTTTCATGAACAGGCCTATCCCAGTTTAATCCAATAGCAATGTCAATGAATATTAAGAAACTGCAACCTCAAAAAAGATTCCGGGAGGGCAGAAATGGAAAGATTTGAAAATGCAGGCAGTCCCCAGGTTTCGAACAAGACAGGTTCTGTATTTTTGTTTTTGAATGTGTATGGATATTTTTAAGTATAACTCCAGCCATATAGCTAAGTTAATATCCCTTCAGTGTTCGTTTTGCTGTCTATTGTGCCCCTGTTCAGAAGATTGGCTGCACTTTCTGTCCCTGTAATAATCGGATTTTGAAAGATTTGGCTTGTTGTGGAAACAAGGATTGGAGATAAAGCTTCCGTTGGGACACCTTTCCCCCATGATAACTCTTCCAGGAGTGAATTTCCCTTCCGATTGAGAGATTTCTTGCACTTCCTGTTCTCTCATCCCCATTCGTGACAATGAGTCGCTTCTAAGTTGCATATTGATAACCAGAGAACTGCCTGTACTTGAAAAAATTATGAAAAATGGGTTCATGGTCATCAGGAAACCTTGATGGATTCTGGAATCTCTCAAGGCTTTTGGATCATAAAGTTCTTCCTTGCTATAAGCTCCATATCTACTGCTGGATCTATCTGTCCCTTCAACAACCTGACTTTACACCCTTTATCTTGCTCTATCATATCTTCTCCTCTGAGCTTTGCTCCTCCAACTTCCTTGTTACCCTAGAAGGCCCCTTGATCCCTCTGCCCTTTCTCCCTTGAGGCGCCCAGGGCACCTGCGCCATTCTACCTCCTCAACTCACTCTGCACAATCCAAATTTTTAAGGTAATCTGGATCAAAGGGTGGAAATAAGCAACTTTTCTGGATGCTGTTGGATTGCACCTCCCAGCATCCCTCATTACTGACCATGTCAGCTAAAGCTAATGGAAGTTGCAGTCGGGTAACATCTAGAGCAGTGGTTCTCAACCTTCCTAATGCAATGACCCCTTAATACAGTTCCTCACATAGTGGTGAGCCCCCAACCATAACATTATTTTCGTTGCTACTTCGTAACTGTAATTTTGCTGCTGTTATGAATCGTAATGTAAATATCTGATATGCAGGATGTATTTTAATTCACTGGACCACATTTGGCACAAATACCCAATATGCACAAATTTGAATACTGGTAGCATGGGGGGGGGGGGTTGATTTTGTAATTTGGGAATTGTAGTTGGCTACAATTGATCACCTACAATTGATCACCTACAATCAAAGAGCATTCTGAATTCCACCAACAATGGAATTGAGCTAAACTTGGCACACAGAACTCCCATGGCCAACAGAAAATATGGAAGAGTTTGGCGGACATTAACCTTGAGTTTTGGAGTTGTAGTTCACCTACATCCAGAAAGCACTGTGGACTCAAACAATGATGGATCTGGACCAAACTTGGCATGAATACTCAATGTGCCCAAATGTGAACACCAGTGGAGTTTGGGGAAAGCAGAACTTGACATCTGTGAGTTGTAGCTGCTGGGATTCATAGTTCTCCTACAATCAAAGAGATCCTTAAACCCTACCAATGATAGAATTGGGCCAAACTTCCGATACAGAACCCACATGACCAACAGAAAATGCTGGAGGGATTTGGGTTCCTGAGACCATCAGAAATATGTGTTTTCTGATGGTCTTTGGCGATCCCTCTGAAACCCCCTCGTGACCCCCACAGGGGTCCTGACCCCCAGGTTGAGAAACGCTGAACTAGAGGGCTGCACGATATCCATGCTTGCCTCACATTTGAATGTTTATATGTATTGCATGCCTTACTCAACACTTAACCAAGGGCTCTTCCACAATGCAAGACCTTAGCACCAATTCTATATTATAGAACTCTGGGATGTGTAGTTTCTTCTGGTGTTTAGACATTTTGTCACCTGATGAAGTAAAACACACCTTTCTCCAAATATACAAGTTCAAGTCTGCAGAGTCCAGACAGGATCATGGTTACAGTACTAGTCAGGGACATGGGAAGATCTGAGTTCAAACCCTTGGAGTCATGGAATCATGAAATTCACAGGCTGATCTCAAATCCTTAGCAGACCTACCAAAGAGGGATGTTGTTGTGAGAATAAAGTGAGTCAAGAGATAAGAGCTATGTGTGTCACCTTGCCCGCAGTGGAGAAAAGGGCGGTGATAAATGTAGAAATAAAACAAGCGCAAATAGACAGACACACCACTGTAAGGAAGTAAGACTATTTTGTCGCATGAAGCAGAAAAATCCAGAAGCACATTTCACTGGTCATGGTAGTAAAAAAAAAAAGTTAACTTTTTTCTGTTGTCATGTGAAAATTCAAGCTATTCCACTATATTACAATAAAAATAATCTCCAACAGACAGGAAAATGTTAGGTGGGAAAGTTAAAAGGAAGTGAAGATTTCACTGATAAACAACACAATCATATTTTGATTTATAATGTGTATGTCTGTGTACGAGAAAGTGTCTTGTATGTATATAATCCTACATGGAACTGTAGGTTGAACATTTCTTATCTGGGAATCCAGATATACTCCAAAATCATCTACATGGATGGCTGAGATAGTGACATCTTTCTGATGGTTCAGTACAAAATGGGTTAAACTCTCATGCTGGCATGACTGCTAACCGAAAGGTTGGCGGTCTGAATCTGGGGAACGGAGTGAGCTCCCGTCTGTCAGCTCCAGCTCATTATGCAGGGACATAAGAGAAGCCTCCCACAGAATGGTAAACATCAAACATCTGTGCGTCCCTGGGCAATGTCCTTGCAGATGGCCAATTCTCTCACACTAGAAGTGACTTGCAGTTTCTCAAGTCACTCCTGACACAAAATAAAAGCACACATGGACTAGATTACAATGACAAACATATTTCAAAATACTGTTAATAAAATTATCTCTGGGCTTTGAGCAGAAGGTATACATTTCTAGACATCTGCATATACATTATATCTTATACTGTATATGCAAATATTCCAAACGCCAGAAAAAAATCCAAAATCCAAAATATTTCTGCTTCCAAACATTTTAGGCAAGGGATACGCAACCTGTATACGGAATTCTGCAGACAGGTTGCAAATTGAGAGCATCTCCCTATTGTAAGACTTCTATGGCCCTCATTCAATTTCCCTTCAATCTCAAATATTGAATGTTGTAGTACCTTAAAGCTTCAATTCAGCATTTAGAAATACAGTACAGGCCTACAAAGAAAAGAAGCAAGGCATGCTACCAAACAGAGCAATTAGAATGGCTTTAGGGTGAATGATTTGCAAACTCTTCTTCTTGGCAATGCTACAAAGAACTTTAACGACTGGAAGAAAATTATTTTGAGGGATGCTTTTGGCCTCCATAGCCCTCAACCACAGTCCTCCATATTTATGGTCCTGGGGCTGAAATGAACATGCAAACCAGTGTAGCTAAATGTTGAACTAGGATTTTCCAAGACCAGGGTTTGAATTTAGTGAAAACTCATTGAGTTTGGGCAGGTCACACTCTCTTAGATTCAAAAAGGAAGGCACTGGCAAACATCCTCTGAAGAAATCTTGCCAAGAAAACTCTAGGGTCACTGGAAGGTGAAGTCATCTAAAATAACAATGCAAAGGAACATGATGCAAGTTTTTAGGAAATCTCCATCTCCTGACTGCCAACTCCACCCTGAACCAATTTGCCATTCCCTGACCTTAAAACATAGATTTCCAAACTTTCCATGTTGGTGACACATTTTTTAGATATTCATCCTTTCACGACATGATAATTCAGCTTTACGAGAAAAGTGGAGGTTAACCCAAACCCTTTAAGAGTTTCATACAATATACATATATGTGGCGCAGGGTTAGTAAACAGCAGCAATAAATCACCACTGACCAAGAGGTTGTTGGTTCGAAGCCCGGGTTGGGGTTAAGCTCCTGCCACCTAAGCAGCTCGAAAACATCTGTGTCTATAAGTAGAGAATTCTAGGTACCGCTGAATGCAGGAGGCTAATTTAACTTAATTTATGACACCATAAAACTGCTGGCAGCGCCTGAGAAGAACATGAGGAAGTACTACCATCAAAAAAGACTCGGCATCACAGTGGATGATGAAGCAACAGCGCCCCCTGTGGACAGAATCAAGCATACCCTCATGAAGCCGGAAGCTGTCCGTCTGTATACATATGTGGTATGTCTGATAATGACATTGAATGCTTTTCTGTCCTGTCCTGTCTGTCCAAACGGTATTGAATGTTTGTCGTGTATGTGTCAAGAGTCAGACGCCAGTTAACATACAAAACAGAGTTTATTCCGAAGATAAGCCAGAAAATAACATAAACACAGGAAATATCCTTGAAACACTTCACTTTTCAGTGTTTCGAGAGTATATTGGACATTAATAACTCAAAAACGAGCCACGCTAATTTCCCATGCTGGCATTCAATAAAAAACTAAATAACGCTTCAATTCAGCTTTGGAAAACAAATAGAGTTAATTGCTGGAAAATAAACAAACTAGAAAAGCAATAAAGCTGCTTCCACGGTGCAGATAAGCCGAAAGCCTCAAAGGGATGATGAATAGCCGTCGTCAGAAGAATCCAAGGTCAGGTCAGGAGGCAGCAGAAATTCCGAAAGACAAACCAATGGTCAGAAGCCGGGAGTAGCCGTCAGTCAGAGGGTGTAGACAGAAGCCAGGTCAAATTCAATCCAAAGTCCGAAGAGGGTGCAGTCATACAAAACAGGTCCACGATAAGACACAGCGAGAGCCAAGCTAGGTGATATCAGCAGATTCAAATCATAGTCCAAGTCCAGTCTTCATGGAAACACAGAGATCCCAATGGCGCCTCAGCAACACCTTGCCACACGCAAAGTGCAGTGGCCAAACATTCCCATTTTATTCCCCTTCCTCCTGGGTGACCAAACACTCACACCCAAACACCAGGTGTCCCAAATCTACTCAGAGTCTGAACTCCACACAGCTAGAGCTCGTGGATCTGGAGTACCTAGCAATTCGTCGGAGTCCCAATCATCCTGCCCACACTTAGCCCCATGAACACTTAAAGAACCATCCTCCCTTCTCCAAGCATCCCAATTGGGATCAGCTCCTGCAGAAACCCCAGGTTCAGAAGTATCCATAGGCCCCAAATCCCCAGGTGGCTGTGCCCATTCAGTGCCCGCTTCCCCAGCCACCACCTGTTCCTCAGCATCCATCTCCCCATCTTAATCTTCCTCAGAAGATCCCCCATATAGCTCTCTAAGTCGCTTCCTGCGCAACTCCTCCAGTGAACCCTCATCACGAGGGTTTTTTCTTCCTCTTCGAATTCCATCACCATCAACCATAATCCCCAAAGGCGCAGTCACAACAGTATGTGTACTGTGATCCGCCCTGAGTCCCCTTAGGGAGATAGGGCGGAATATAAATAAAGTAATAATAATAATAATAATAATAATAATAATAATAATAATAATAATAATATAAAAATCTTTACTGTATGAACAATGTGTTGTCGAAGGTTTTGTGGCTGGAATCACTAGGTTACTGTGAGTTTTCCGGGCTGTGTGGCCATGTTACAGAAGCATTCTCTCCTGACATTTTGCCCACATCTATGGCGGGCAACCTCAGAGCTTGCGAGGTCTGTTGGAAACAAGGCAAGTGGGGTTTATATATCTACTAGCTTGGGGACCCGGCGGTGCCCGGGTCATTTGAGAAAGACATTGTTTGCCTGTGTTCAAAGTTTAGAGTAGATCCAGTGTCAGCTGGGTTCATTTGGTTCAGGGAACTACAATTCCCATATGCAAGTTCCTTCATACACAGTCCATCCCCCTCCCAACACCTCCTGGATGTAAAGTAAGTCATGGGGGCTCTATTTCTGTGGATGCAGGTGAACTATAACTCCCTTTTCGTTAAACTTTGCAATATGTTGTATTGGTTATGGGGGCTCAGTGTGCCAAGTGTGGTCCTGGTGTATTATCGGTAGGGTTAGAAGTGCTCATTCATTGCAGGTGAACTATAAATCCCAGTACCTACTACTCCCAAATGTTTAGGGCAATACCCCTCCAAAACCCACCAGTATTCAAATCTGGGCATATCAGGTATGCATGGCCAGTTTGGCCCAGACCCATCATTGTTTGAGTTCATAGTGTTCTGGGTGTAGATGAACTACAACTTCTCTAAATTTCCCAGTAGGAGTCATAGTGGTGTGACTTGATGCAGGGTGAACTACAACTTCCACCATGTGGAGTCAATCCCCAAACTCCTTCAGTAAGTTTAGTTGCTGCTCAGTTCTGCTGTGTTTGTTATGCAGACAGATTTGAAAGGGAAGGGCAGTGGGCGGGGCCATGCAAATGCCACAGCAGTGGAGAACCCTGGGATGCCTGCCTGTGGTGGAAGAAAAAGCAAAATCTAGGATGAAATGGTCCCCAAATGAAAGCATTCTTTGGGTGGTGGGTCATAGTGTTTGGGGAGGACATTGGCAGGGGCTGGGATACATGTTCATGGAGCTCGCTGTAACCGCAATGTCAGTGCAAAAGGGTGACTTGCTAGATTCTGAGCCCTGGGAACTGTAGCCTGTTTGTGGAGGATGGAGGCTGTCTGTGTGAGCGGACACCTGTGCCACATACGGGTTTTCACTTTTATTATGGATTTAGATTAGATTAGATTAGATTAGATTAGATGGAATAATGTCCAGGGTGGGAGAAAGAACTCTTGTCTGTTGGAGGCAAGTAGGAATGTTGCAATTGTTTGTTTATTATTATTATTATTATTATTATTTCTATTACTATTATTTATTGAAGTTTTACCTTATAAGATAAAGTAAATTAACATCGAAAGAGTGAGAACATTTGATTTTATAGAAAGTAGGAAAACTGAAATTAAAAAAGGATCAAAAAGGGAGAGAGGAAAAAAAACAAAAACAAAGCTAAAATGTCCATATTTATATAAAAAAGAAAAAAAATCTTAACAAATGGCAATATAAAAATGCAAAAGTACTTGGCAAAGAAACACACCAAAAAGCAAAAGCAAAAAGCATTAGCACTGGCATTAAACACTTCGAATAAAATTGTTAGGTTAGAAGCAGCTGACATTGGTAATGTTCTAACAAAGAACTGCCAAAAACTGTTATAGTTAAACTAAACAATCATTGTTGTTTCAGTAAGACAGTTGGAAAATAAAATAATAATAATAATAATAGTAGTAGTAGTAGTAGTAGTAATACTAATAGTCAGGATTTCCAAGCAGTATGTCATCATTTGGTTAACAGAGAGATATAGAAAAGTAATATAATGTGCATTTATGATAAGTCTATATTTCATTAAGACTAATAATAAATCATGTTCTTAAAGTATTAAAGTATATTATTATATCATCTGATTGTCTGCTTTGAACTGGATTATATGAGTCTACACTGCCTGATAATCCAGCTCAAAGATGATAATCTGGACTTTATATGGCAGTGCAAAGGGCCTCTCAAAGTCTTGCAAAGTCTTCCAAAGGTCCCATCTACTGTCATATAATCCAGTTTCTGAATCCTAATCATCTGCCTTGAACTGGCAGTGAAGATCCAGTTTAAGGAAAAGTCATGGAAGATGGGGAGGCAGGCACAGATACACAGAGAAGGCAAGGAGTACATCTACACTGTAGAATTAACGCAGTTTGGCCCCATTTTAACTGCAATTTCTCAAAGCTATGGAATTTTGGGGGTTTTCTAGTTCCGGTGAGGCACCAAAGAAAGCTGCAGCTCCGGTGATTCCATGGCAACGAGACACGGCAGTTCAAGTGGGATCAAACCGCGTTAACTCTACGGTATAGACGCGCCCTCGGTTGCGGCTCACCTGTCGGAAGAGCAGCCCCCTGCGCTGGGCGGCGAGGGCGGCGAGTCCCCTCCGGGGCGAGGCGAGGGCGGCGAGGAGGCCGGGCGGGCATCTCCTGGGCGGCCACATCGGGATGCGAGGATCTCCGGGAAAAGGAGCACAGCGACGCCCTTGCAAGGCTCAGGGCTCTGGCAGGGCGCAGCGGGGGGAGTGGCGCAGGCCGGACGCGCCTTCTTAAAGGGACAGGCGCACGGGGCAAACTTCGGCCCTCCCATTGTGGGAGTTGAAGTTCAAAACACCCGGAGGGCCAAAGTTTGCCCATGCCTGATTATGAAAACCCAAAGCTTTCAATTCCTAGGATTCCATAGCATTGAGACATGGCAGTTAAAGCGGTTTCAAACTGCATTCATTCTACTGTGTAGCTGCCCCCTAAATGGTTTTCTACGGCAAGTCCTCTAAATTCATAGCCCAGTTGTCAAAGAGACAAGGACAGCATTTATTTATCCATCTATCTATTTATCTATCCATATCTACCTATTCATATCTATCTATCTATCTATCTATCTATGTACTTTTTTTTCGTGTCAGGAGCAACCTGAGTTGCTTCTGGTGTGAGAGAATTGGCCATCTGCAAGGACTTTGCCCAGGGGACGCCCGGATATTTTGATGTTTTACAATCCTTGTGGGAGGCTTCTCTCATGTCCCCGCATGGAGCTGGAGCTGATAGAGGGAGCTCATCCGCGCTCTCCCCGGTTGGGATTCGAACCTGGCAGCCTTCAGTTCAGCAACCCAACCTTCAAGTCACAAGGCTTTAATCCACTGGGCCACCGGAGGCTCCATCTATGTACTTATCCACCCATTTATCCCTCTATCTATCTATCTATCTATCTATCTATCTATCTATCTATCTATCTATCTATCTATCTATCTACCTACCTACCCATCCATCCATCCATCCATCCATCTGTCTACTTATCTGTCTGTCTATCTATCTATTTACCTAGCCATCTATCTATCTACCAATCCACCCATCTTTCTATCTAGCTGACTACTTATCTATCCATCCATCATCCATCTCTCTCTCTCTCCACCTATCTACCTACATGCCTATCTATCCATCCAGCCATCCATCTATCTCTCTACCTACCTACCTGCCCATCTGTCTATCTACCTTTCCATCCACCTATCCAACCATCCATCCGTCTGTCCGTCCGTCTGTCTACTTATCCATCTATCTACCTACCTATCCATCCATCCATCCATATGTATCTCTGTGTGTCATACATAAAAAAGACATACACCGAGAGAAATAGAAGTAAGCCACTCTCTTGGCTGGGAAACAGGTTGAATATCCAGAAATCCAAAATACTATAGAATACAAAATTGCCTATGGCCTCATCTACACTACAATATAATTACAATTTCATAATGGAGTTGAACTGCATTGAATGGCATGACATGAGTCTACACCAGGCATGGGCAAACCTCGGCCCTCCAGGTGCTTTGGACTTCAACTTAATAATAATAATAATAATAATAATAATAATAATAATAATAATAATAACTTTCCTGAAGGGAACATGGGGCCAAGTCCAAACAATTACAATAGAACAAGATAAAGTAAATACAAGACTAACGTAGTAAAACAATTGTAAAACAGTTTTGTAAGCCGCCCTGAGTCCTTTAAGGTGAGAAGGGCGGGATAGAAATGATGGAAATAAATAAATAAATAAATAATAAACAATAAACTGGTAATAATAGCATGATAAAACACTGAAAAAGACAGTGAAACTGACAATCCTGCAAAGGATGGAGTTGTGTTTTGTGCTGTTTTTTTATTGCTTTCTGTTAGCTTTTTTAAGAGGTCAACATTATAATCCGCAGACTTTGTCAAAATGGCATTATAAATACCCTAGAAATCATTTTGGCTACAATTTGAATCTGCTACTCTGTGATTTTTTCCTCATTACACTGTTTTGGGTGCAATTGCATTTTCCCTTCCTTATTCATAAAAGTAACTACGTGCGGTTAACCACACAGTTTGTGACTTATTAACTTCTAAACTCTTTTATGCTTTTCCAATGAAAGCTTGAACTTGTGTGTCCAAGCAACAGCAGAGTGTGGCCAAGATGGCAAAAGCTATTAATGATCTATGGCTCTTTCTAGACTGCCATATAATCCAGATTATCAAATCAGATAATCTCCATTTCTAAATTGAAGAGCTGGCGTTGTCCATAGACACCTCCAAAGGCATGTGGCCGGCATGACTGCATGGAGCTCTGTTACCTTCCTGCCAGAGCGGTACCTATTGATCTACTCACATTCACATATTTTTGAACTGCTAGGTTGGCAGAAGCTGGGGCTAACAGTGGGAGCTCACCCCACTCCCCATTTTTGGACTGCCAACCTTTCAGACAGCCAGTTCAGCAGCTCAGCAGTTTAACCCACTGTGCCATTGGGGGCTCCAAGACCTCTTCTACATTGCCATAAAATCCAGATTATCAAAGCAGATAATTCACATTATCTGCTTTGCACCGGATTAAATGAGTCTACACTGCCATATAATACAGTTCAAAACAGATAATCTGGATTTTATATGGCACTGTAGAAGGGGCCTGAGCCATGACAGTTAAAGTGGTGTCAAACTACATTCATTCCACAGTGTAGATGTATCATTAGCACGCTATAACAAACATATAGGCAAAAATTAGGAAGATGAGTTATTATAGGGTTGCTGTGAGTTTTCCGGGTTATATGGCCATATTCCAGGAGTATTTTTTCTGGACGTTTCACCCACATCTATGGCAGGCCTCCCCAGAGGTTGTGACGTCGAGTTATTACATACTCCACTGCTCATCTTCTCGGTTTAAAGGGCAAAGTGGTGTTTATGTTTTACAAGGCTGAAAGTGTGTACTTAAGTTGGTTTTACTGCAATTTAAATGGATTTCAGAGACGCAGTGACCAAAGACAAAAGGTTGGGCTTCTGTGTGCAAGGTAAAGGTGTGGAGTGTATTACTGCAAGCAATCACACCCAAGTAAAATATAATATTGGGATTTACAAAACCATAACAGGGGGTGCATGTACAGCAGGCATGGGCAAACTTGGGCCCTCCAGGTGTTTTGGACTACAACTCCCACAATTCCTAACAGCCGGAATGCCCATGCCTGCTGTAGACTTAAAGCACTTTGTCACCACTTTAAACTGCCCATGGCTCAATGCTATGGGACCCTGGGAATTATAGCTTGACTTATTTGGCAGAGAACACAAAAACCTTGGAAAACTACAACTCTCAAAATCTGAGTCTGGGCAATTAAAGTGGTGACAAACTACAGTGTAGATGCATCCTCTGATTGCAAGGTAAGGACAAGCCTGAGAGTGAATGGGAGTAGCACCTTTCTAATGTTACCCTTCTGTTAGAAAATCTGGGGTTAATGTTAGACAGAATACGCCTCCTTGTTGACGAACGCCACTCTTACATTTTTGTCCTTTCCTAGCCACCGTTGGGGCTGCCTTCCGCGGCCTCCTTCGTTGGGCAAAACCATTCGAGAAGGGAGGGAGGGGGGAGCTCATCCTTGAAAGTGGTTTCGCCCGGGGCAGATTTGCTCTGCTGCATCTGCTGCAGGTATATTCATTTGTTGTACTCTTAACACTGCTTCTGTTTAATTCCGTTTGCTGTACTGGATTGTGCTGTGTTTCTTCTCCTCATATTTAATTCTGATGTCTATTATTAGCATTAATATTGTTGTTGTTGTTGTTGTTATCAATTATTTATTCTTCCAAGCAACTCAAAGACCTGCAGGTAAAAGCAAACTGCTGCAGCTCTTCCTAACTTGGGACTTCTTCCTCCTTAATAACTTTCCCCATTTTGGGTTGCTGTCAGTTTTCCAGGCTGTATGGCCATGTTTCAGAAGCATTCTCTCCTGACGTTTTGCCCACATCTATGGCAGGCATCCTCAGAGGTTGTGAGGTCTGTTGGAAATTAGGCAAGTGTGGTTTATATATCTGTGTAATGTCCAAGGTGGGAGAAAGAACTCTTGTCTGTTTGAGTGTGAATGTTGCAATTGATCATCTTGATTAGCATTGAATAGCCTTACAGCTTCAAAGCCTGGCTGCTTCCTGCCTGGGGGAATGCTTTGTTTGGATGTGATTAGCAGTATAGTGGTATAGTACAATATAGTAATATATAATTATTTATTATTTATTTATTTATTTACAGAATTTATATTCCACCCTTCTCACCCTGAAGGGGACTCAGGGCGGATCACATTGTACACATAATATAGAACAGACAGAGACAGACTCAGAGGCAACTTAAACCTTCTCCAGCTTCCAGCTTTCCTGAGAGTATGCTTGATTCCGGCCACAGGGGGAGCAGCTGCTTCATCATCCACTGTGACGGCACTTCCTCATTCCCAGGCGGCTGGATAATTTTTATGGTGTCGTAAATTAGCCTCTCCGCATATAAGTGGTACCTAAATTTCCTACTTGATAGATGCAACAATCTTTCAGGTTGCATAGGTCAGCAACAAGCAGGGCTATATATATATATTTTAAAATTGTCGGGTGCTCACCCCAACACCGGCTGGCCTCGAACTCATGACCTCTTGGTCAGAGTGATTTATTGCAGCTGGCTGCTAACCAGCCTGCGCCACAGCTCGGTCTCTATTATTAGCATATATAATGCTAATATTGTGCTATGCTAACAATATAATAATAATAACTTTATTTTTATACCCGGCCTCCATCTCCCTAGAGGGACTCGGGGCGGCTTACGTGGGGTCAAACCCAGATTACAGTCATCAGAGAATAAAGCACATCAAATAAAATACAGTTGTATGTGTTAAAACATAATAAAATAACAAACGTAATTTTTAAAACCAGGCAAGCTCATAAAAACAAACTTGTATATTGTATGTACATATAATTTGTAAACTGCTCTGAGTCCCCTTCAGGGTAAGAAGAGTGGGATATAAATGTAATAAACAAACAAAGAAACAAACACTTTGACATTGTAGATGGGGCTTTTGAAAGACTTTGCAAGACTTTGAGAGCCCCTTCTGCACTGCCATATAAAGTCCAGATTATCATTTTCGAACTGGATTATCTGGCAGTGTAGACTCATATAATCCAGTTCAAAGCAGATAATTTGGAGTATATAATAATACACTTTACACCTTACGGTGACACCAGAGGCACTAGATGTGGCCAGCTTCTGGTCAAAGGACATGATTTAGTATCATGCCAAGTTTTTAACTTTGTTTGTGTTTTTTATATACATTATAACTATTCTCAATTCACTTCTGACACTATAATTAAATAAAATATGTGTGTGTTTATTTTTCATATGTATGGAGACTTTTGGAACACCCTGGTATTATGAAAACAGTATGCATTATTTCTTCAATGTGGTCTGCCAGTTGCTTGAGAGTTCTGGTTAACCTTTACTCTCAGGTAAGCAGAAACTGTAGTGTTTTCCTGACATCTCCCAATCCATCCATTGATTGATTAATTGATTGATTGTTTTACCCCACTCCCACCCTCCACTCTTTCCCTTGGACATATTCTTTTTATAATAATTTACAGCAATTACATTTGAAATATCAATCTTAACCTCAAATTTTCCACTCCACATCTTAATACATTCTCTAAGTCATTCCTAACTGGATCCCACATACACCAGTCCTTTACGTGAAAGTAAAGGACGAAGTGTATTATTTGAATTTTTTCCTAATGTTTCGCCCACATCTATGGCAGGCATCCTCAGAGCTTGTGAGGTCTGTTGGAAACTAGTCAAGTGGGGTTTATATATCTATGGAACTCTTGTCTGTTTGAGGCAGGTATGAATGTTGCAATTGGCCAGCTTGATTAGCATTGAACCGCCTTTCAGCTTCAAGATCTGGCTGCTTCCTGCATGGGGGGATCCTTTGTTGGAAAGTTTTAGCTGGCCCTGATCGTTGTTTTATTGTTGTTGTTGTTGTTGTTGTTATTACAGTAGAGTCTCACTTATCCAACATAAACGGGCTGGCAGAACGTTGGATAAGCAAATATGTTGGATAATAAGGAGGGATTAAGGAAAAGCCTATTAAAAATCAAATTAGATTATGATTTACAAATTAAGCACCAAAACATCATGTTATACAACAAATTTGACAGAAAAAGTAGTTCAATACACAGTAATGCTATGTAGTAATTACTGTATTTACGAATTTAGCACTAAAATATCACAATGTATTGAAAACATTGACTACAAAAATGCGTTGGATAATCCAGAATGTTGGATAAGTGAGACTCTACTGTAGATGGATGGATAGATACAGATATATGCATAGGTAGATATCTATATATATAAAAAACAAATGGTGTCCTCCCCTGCCACTAAACAACAAAAGTACAAGCCCCAGAACCTAGAAATTTGGCAGCACAATCCACCATCTACGTTCCGACAACAAAAAGAAAAGAAAAATAAAGTCCTAATTAGAGGGAGAGGAATAATTGTCTTCAGCCAATTGCTGCCAGTTAGAAGACTAAGCTCCGCCCACTTGGTCTCCTAGCAACCTGCTCAGGCCTCACTCTCTCTATTTTATTTGCACTGGATTATATGGCATTGTAGACTCAAGGCCCTTCCACACAGCTATATAACCCATTTATAATCTTATATTATCTGCTTTGAAGTGGATTATCTTGAGTCCACACTGCCATATAATCCACTTTAGTGTGCATTTTATTCAGCTCTGCAGAAGGAGCCTCATAAAATCCAGTTCTAAGCAGATAATATAAGACTTTAAATATACAGTAGAGTCTCAGTTATCCAACATAAACACTCTGGCAGAACATTGGATAACTGAATATGTTGGATAATAAGAAGGGATTCAGGAAAAGCCTCTTAAACATCCCATTCCCTCACGACCCTATCTGCTGCCAAACTGCCATCCATGTCTATGCCAGGCATCCTCAGAGATTATGAGATCTGTTTGAAAACAGACAAGTGGGATGTTTATTTCTATCTCAGCAATGATATCCAGTAGGCTTGATCGATCCACGAAAAATTTGATTCTAAACTCGTTTCAAAACTAGAGGGGGGCAGCTTTTCGTTTCTGATGGTATTTCCGAATTTGGCCCCCAAAAAAATTCGAAATTAACGAAAATTCGTTATTTTCTAAATTAATTCGTTAATGGCGGACGCGCATGCGCAATTCCCAAAAACAGCACAGAGGGAGAGGACTTTACAGGACTCTCCCACCCTCATTTTTTGAGTGATCTTCTTCCAACTTGGTACAGTGGTAGAACACATTTAACACTGATAGCTCACCAAAATTTGGAACGTTTCCCTTATCTGATTTTTGGCGAATTTTCATAGCTTTTATAATAAACCATTTTTTAATAATTGCAGAAATCTGTTCCTGGTTTGAAAGTCTTATTTCCTGTTAAATTGGGTTGTCTTTACTGTGAAAGTCATTGTTCTACTTCAGAAACTTTGTTTTTGTGGCTGAAACTTTGTTAAATTGGTGTGTGTGTGATATATACTGTGTGTATATATATAGTCCCTGCATAATGTGTGTGTGTGTGTGTGTGTGTGTGTGTATAGGTAAAGGTAAAGGTATCCCTTGACGTTAAGTTCAGTCATGTCTGACTCTGGGGGTTGGTGCTCATCTCCATTTCTAAGCCCAAGAGCCAGTGTTGTCCATAGACACCTCCAAGGTCATGTGGCCGGCATGACTACATGGAGTGCCATTACCTTCCCGCCACAGCGGTACCTATTGATCTACTCACATTGGCATGTTTTCAAGCTGCTAGGTTGGCAGAAGCTGGAGCTAACAGCGGGCACTCACTCTGCTCCCGGGATTTGAACCTGGGACCTTTCGGTCTGCAAGTTCAGCAGCTCAGTGCTTTAACACACTTCGCCATCGGGGCTCATGTATATATAATATACATACACATACACACAATGTGGAGAATATGTGGAAAGGTAGATAGATAAGTTGGGAGCCACAGCGAAGGCACCTTCCTGGGAGCAAGGTCTAATAATAATAATAATAATAATAATAATAATAATAATAATAATAATAATAATAATAATAAATCCCTTACAATATCCAAGATGGCTCACTGCTACAGAATCTTGGGAGGTTTAGTTTGATATGGTACCATTATTGGCAGAGAAAGCTAAGCTGTAGGAGTTGAAATCCAATCATTTATCCTCCCTATAGAATCAATTTTATATGCATTTTTAGCTACAGAAAAGCTAAAATCAGGACAGTAAAAGAACAACACCCAGAAAATGGGAATTCCAGACAGGAAACAATCAGGGCCAGCTAATACCTCCCAACAAAGGATTCCCCCAGGTAGGAAGCAGCCAGGCTTTGAAGCTGCAAGGCTATTCAATGCTAATCAAGGTGACCAATTGCAACATTCACACTTGCCTCCCACAGACAAGAGTTCTTTCTCCCACCCTGGACCTTCCACAGATATATAAACCCCACTTGCCTAGCTTCGCACAGACGTCAAAACCTCACCGCCGGGCCCCTCTCTGTCTCTCTCGGTCTCTCCATTCCCGGCTCCATCCGCCGCCTTCCCGCCTCACAGAGAGACACCAGGCCTGAGCTGAGGCGAGGCGGCGGCGGCGGCCATTTCCCCCCTCCGTCTTCCTCCTCCTCCTCGGCCTCCTTCCCCCTCGCCCCCTCCCATTGGCTGAGCCCGTGACGCCCCTTTTGCTGAGGGGCAAAAGGAAAGGGCCTGAATGGTGGGAGTTTGGGTGATTTGCAAAAGCTTTTTTTTCCTAACGAAAAAAACGACGACATAACGAAAAACGGCCTCTCGCGATTCGAAACCGCGATATCCAGACGTGTGGACAACCAATGCCGTATATTGCTTCAAAACAAACGAAAATAACGAATTAATAACGGTTAACGGGGAAAACGAATTATTTGAGCAAGCCTAATATCCAGGATGGGGCAACTCTGATCTGTCTCAGGCGACTGTGAATGTTCCACTTCCCCACCTTGATTACCATTGAATGCCCTTCCACCTTCAAGGCCTGCCTGCTTCCTGCTTCGAAGGGGCAATCCTTTCTTAGGAGATGTTAGCTGGCCCTCAGGACATCCTGTCTGGATTTCCCTGATTGCTCAGTGCTGTTCTTTAGTTAACTGTCCTGATTTCACAGATTTTTTAAATACTGGGAGCCACATTTTATTCATTCCAGGCAGGCAGGAACCATCCAAGCTTTCAAGCTACAAGGCTATTTAGTGCCAATTCCAACATTCACACTTGCCTAAAGCAGACAACAGTTCTTTCTTCCACCCTGGTCATTCCACAGATATAATACATGCAAATAATAAAATAAAATAATAAAAAAACACTAAAAAATAATTAAAAACACTAAAAATTAATACAATAAAATACTATAATAACAGAAAATAACTAACAATAATACAAGAAAATAATAAAATATAATAAATAAAAAAATAAGTTACAATAAAATTAATTAAAAAATACAAATAACATCAAATAAAAATTCCACAACAATTTTTAACCAATACCACCACCACTTTGCCACAGCAACGCGTGGCTGGGCACAGCTAGTGTGTCATGGGACCAATTCCCAGGGCTGAATTTGCAAGCCCTGGAATTGGAGCCATAACATCAACACTCCTGAATGTATCATGAAAACACCTGGCAGCAGAGCATGGGAACTCGGGGGTGAAAATCATAACAATTATAATGAGTAGTTTGTGTGGGAATAGTAGAAATGTGATACAGGGGGTGGGGTTTGGTGATGATATTTACGTGTGGTGTTACGTTGCAACCAAGGTGATAAAATTGCTTGTATGTAAACATTATGTCATTCTCGACTTTTTCCAAGTCGTGTGTTCTTCAATAAAGATCGGTTTTGATAGCAGCTGTCTTTGATCTGCGTTCATGCTGGTCGTTTGAAGTGAGCAGGACACTAGTGGATATATAAATAGATAGATGGATAAATAAATACTGTCCTTGTCTCTTGACTTTGACAACTGGACTATGAATTTAGAGGACTTGCCTTAGAAAACCATTTAGGGCGCATCTACACAGTAGAATGAATGCAGTTTGAAACCGCTTTAACTGCCATGTCTCAATGCTATGGAATCCTAGGAATTGAAAGCTTTAGGTTTTCATAATCAGGCATGGGCAAACTTATTATTATTAGAAACACAACAAGTTGAGTCCATAGCAGACACTCTGCTGGCTGTTGTACTGGATCACACGTCGGACACTTCCCAAGTGTCTAGGACTGTGTGATATATCAGCGAATAATGTGTGCAGATCCCAGCAAGGTGGCCTTCTGGAGCTGGCAGGTGGTAATTTTGTCAGCACCGATTGTGTTTAAGTGCAGGCCAAGGTCTTTAGGCACTGCACCCAGTGTGCCAATCACCACTGGGACCACCTTGACTGGCTTGTGCCAGAGTCTTTGCAATTCGATCTTTAAATCCTCATATCGTGTCAGCTTTTCCAGTTGTTTTTCTTCAATCCTGCTGTCACCTGGGATTGCAACATCGACAATCCATACTTTGTTTTTTAACACAATTGTGAGGTCAGGAGTATTGTGCTCCAAAACTCTCTCTGTCTGAATTCAGAAGTCCCAAAGTAGCTTGACATGTTCATTCTCTGCAACTTTTTCTGACTTGTGATCCCACCAGTTAATAATAATTATAATTATAATTATTATTATTCCCTAATTCTCTGTCAATAAATATTTTGTCTTGTAGCATCTCCCGTTCCCCAAACCTGCCTGTCGGTTAATTGAGACTCTTCTGTTTCTATATGTGTGTGCGTCTGGGGGGCGGGCGGTATGTTTGTATGTATGTGTGTGTGTGTATACCTATCTCTTCATATATGATATACCCTTTTTATCAGTGCATGTGCCTTGGTTGAGCATCTCCCATTCCCCAAACCTGCCTGTCGGTTAACTGAGAGTTTGTATATGTTTGTGGGAAGGAATGTTTGTGTATGTGTGTGTGTGTTTGTGTGTGCATCTATCTCTCCATATATGATATACTCTTTTATCAATGCATGTGCCTCGATTGAGCATCTCCCATTCCCCAAACCTGCCTGTCGGTTAACTGAGAGTCTGTATATGTGTGTGTGTGTGTGTGTGGAGGGGGATGTTTGTATATATATGTGCATCTTTTTTTAATAACAGTGTTATTATTATATTATTATTTCCTGCAATTTGGTCCCATTTTTTAAAATATTTTATTCTTTTTGATACATCCCAACAATTAACTATTTTTTGCCATACATAACTTATTTCAGTATACATTGTTCCAAAGGTAACTATTCCTTAAATGACGTTTTAAACAGTCTTTAGAAATGTATCACCCTCCCCCCATACCCCACCCCCCTGGAACAGCCATTCAAAATATTGTCAATACATCAGTTTAACCATGTGGAACGCCTGGTTCAAGGTGCTGTATCTTTCGTCTCCTTCTTTTTGTCAATTAGCACAGTCCATTTCCTTAACCAGTCTTGATCTTTTAGGCTATTTGTATATATTTTTTTCTTTTGAATGATGAAGTCGTTAATTATATATTCTAATATATAAGCCCACCAGGTTTCTATATCTCATTTTGTATCGTCCCTCCATCCTCGGGCTATCGTGGCTTGTATTGCGGCTGTCATATATTTTAGGATCTCTGTCCTATTATTGTTAACTTCCTTTACCTTTACTGTGAGAGACATGCATCTAGCTTTGTCCCATATTAATTCTTTTCCTATTATTTCTTCCAATACTTTTCTCTAAAAGTTCTGAATTTTTCTACAGTCCCACCACATGTGGGAAAATGTACCTATTTCCCCACAGTTGTGCCAACACTTATGTTGTGGGGAAATATATGTGCATCTATCTCTCTATATATGATATACCCCTTTATCAGTGTATGTGCCTCGATTGAGCATCTCCCATTCCCCAAACCTGCCTGTCGGTTAACTGAGAGTCTGTATATGTGTGTGAGTGTATGTTTGTATATACAGTATATGTGCATCTATCTCTCCATATATGATATACCCCTTTATCAGTGCATGTGTCTCGATTAAGCATCTCCCATTCCCCAAATCTGCCTGTCGGTTAACTGAGAGTCTGTATGTGTGTGTGTGTGTGTATGTTTGTATATATGTGTGTATCTATCTCTCCATATATGATATACCCCTATTAGTGTATGTGCCTCGATTGAGCATCTCCCATTCCCCAAACCTAACTGTCGGTTAACTGAGAGTCTGTATGTGTGTGTGTGTGTGTGTGTGTATGTTTGTATATATATGTGAATCTATCTCTCCATATATGATATACCCCTATCAGTGTATGTGCCTCAATTGAGCATCTCCCATTCCCCAAACCTGCCTGTCGGTTAACTGAGAGTCTGTATATGTGTGTGTGTGTGTGGATGTTTGTATATATATGTGCATCTATCTCTCCATATATGATATACCCCTTTATAGTGTATGTGCCACGATTGAGCATCTCCCATTCCCCAAACCTGCAGAGTCTGTATATGTGTGTGTGTGTATATATATATGTTTGTATATATATGTGTGCATCTATCTCTCCATATATGATACTAGCTATGCCCGGCCACGCGTTGCTGTGGCGAAGTATGGTGGTATGGGAAATAAAAGTATTGAGGAATTGGTGGTAGTGAAAGTAAAGGGTAAAGGTTTTCCCCTGTAGAGTAAAATCTCACTTATCCAACATTCGCTTATCCAGTGTTCTGGATTATCCAATGCAGTCTGCCTTTTAGTAGTCAATGTTTTTGTAGTCAGTGTTTTAAATTCATTGTGATATTTCAAAGCAGATAATATCTCTATATATAAAAGAGTGATGGAATCCTGGGGACCGACAAAACAACAAAACTAAACACCCCACAACCTTGAAAATTAACAGCACAACCCCTCATCCATGCCTCTAGGTTGATACAACAAAAAGAAAAGAAAAATAAAGTCCTAATTAGAGGGAGAGGAATAATTGTATTTATCCAATTGCTGTCAGTTAGAAGGCTAAGCTCTGCCCACTTGGTCTCCTAGCAACCCACTCAGCCCAGGGGACAGGCAGAGTTAGGCCTCACTTAGACCTCTTCCACACTGCCTATAAAATACTGACATCACCAGACAATGCCACAGCAATGCATGGCCGGGCACAGCTAGTAAGATTATAAATGGGTTATATAGCTGTGTGGAAGGGCCTTGAGTCTACACTGCCATATAATCCAGTTCAAATCTGCTAATCTGTATTTTATAGGCAGTGTGGAAGAGGCCTAAGTGAGGCCTACCTCTGCCTGTCCCCTGGGTTGAGTGGGTTGCTAGGAGACCAAGTGGGCAGAGCTTAGCCTTATGACTGGTAGCAATTGGATAAAAAGAATTATTCCTCTCCCTCTAATTAGGACTTTTTTTTGTTTTCTTTTTGTTGTATGAACCTAGAGGCATGGATGAGGGGTTGTGCTGCCAAGTTTAGTGTTTCTGGGATGTGTAGTTTTGTTGTTTTGTCCTAGGCCGAAATTTCATTACCTTTTAATATATATAGATACCCCTATCAGTGCATGTGCCTCGATTGAGTATCTCCCATTCCCCAAACCTGCCTGTCGGTTAACTGAGAGTCTGTATATGTGTGTGGGGGGATGTTTGTATATATATGTGCATCTATCTCTCCATCTATGACATACCCCTTGATCAGTGCATGTGCCTCGATTGGAAGGAGGCAGGCAGACCCCGCTCCCCTCCCTCCCTCCCTCCCTCCGTCACGGTGACGTCACCGGGCCCGCTCTCTGTCCTCCGCCCCTCCCTCCCTTCCCTCCTTCCAGCCAAGGGTCGGGGATCCGCTGCTTGGCCGCCCAGGGCCGGGAAGGGATGCTGGGCGGCTTCCAGGCGGGGCCCCCGGAGGGGAGGAGAGCATGACCCGCCGCGATCGGCTCATGAAAGGCAGACCCCAGAGGCAGCCCGAGGCCAGGGGCGGAAACGGGGCCGGTGAGTGATTACAGACCGAGAGACAGAGACAGAGAGAGATGGAAGAAGGCGATGATGGAAGAAGGGGCAGAAGGCCCAGCTTGGTTGCACAGAGGCAATTCTGTGCAGTTGGGAAGGGGGGAGATGCCATTCGGATTAGGATCCCTGCTTTGTATGGAAGGAGGGGAGGGGGCAAGGCTTTTCCCTCTCTGGGTTGCTGTGAGTTTTCCGGGCTCTATGGCCATGTTCCAGAAGCATTCTCTCCTGACGTTTCGCCCACATCTATGGATTTTGTATGGCTGTTTTGTAGATCCTGAGAGAACCCATCTACATCTATCTATATATATAAAAGAGTGATGGCATCAGGGCAGCGGACAAAATAACAAAACTACAGGCCCCCCAACCTCGAAATTTGACAACACAACCCATCATCCACAGCTCTAGGTTGATACAACAAAAAGAAAAGAAAAATAAAGTCCTAATTAGAGGGAAAGGAATAATTGTTTTTATCCAATTGCTGCAAGTTAGAGGGCTAAGCTCAGCCCACTTGGTCTCCTAGCTACCTACTCAGTCCAGGGGACAGGCACAGTTAGGCCTCAGGCCTCTTCCACACTGCCTATAAGATACAGATTATCTGATTTTAACTGGATTATATGGCAGTGTAGACTCAAGGCCCTTCCACACAGCTATATTATCCATTTAGAATCTTATATTATCTGCTTTGAACTGGATTATCTTGAGTCCACACTACCAGATAATTCACTTCAGTGTGCATTTTATACAGCTGTGTAGAAGGGGCAGTTCTAGGCAGATAATATAAGATTACAAATATACAGTAGAGTCTCACTAATCCAACATAAACAGTGTCCTCTACCCTCACCACTTTCACAGTACACAAACAACCAAATGCATACTAAACAAAGACAACCATACAACAGACATTCAATACCACCACTACCACAACAATTTCTCACCAACACCACCAGACAACGCCACAGCAACGCGTGGCCGGGCACAGCTAGTTGCCATATAATACAGTTTCTGGGTTGCTGTGCATTTTCTTGGATGTATATATGGCCACGTTCCAGAAGCATTCTCTCCTGACATTTCACCCACATCTATGGATTTTATATGGCAGGGTAGATCCTGAGAAGAGTCATCTACATTGCCATATAATCCATTTCCTGGGTTGCTGTGAGATTTCCGGGCTGTATGGCCATGTTCCAGAAGCATTCTCTCCTGACTTCTCACCCACATCTATGGATTTTGTATGGCTGGGTAGATCCTGAGAGGACCCATCTACATTGCCATATAATCCAGTTTCTGGGTTGATGTGAGTTTTCCGGGCTATATGGCCATGTTCCAGAAGCATTATCTCCTGACGTTTCGCCCACATCTATGGATTTTGTATTGCAGTGTAAATCTTGAGAGAACCCATCTACATTGCCATATACAGTAGAGTCTCACTAATCCAACATAAACGAGCCGGCAGAATGTTGGATAAGCGAATACGTTGGATAATAAGGAGAGATTAAGGAAAAGCCTATTAAACATCAAATTAGGCTATGATTTTAAAGGAGCCCCCAGATGGCGTAGTGGACTAAGTGACTTGAAGGTTGGGTTGCTGACCTGAAAGCTGCCAGGTTCGAATCCCACCCAGGGAGAGTGCGGATGAGCTCCCTCTATCAGCTCCAGCTCCATGCGGGGACATGAAAGAAGCCTCCCACAAGGATGGTAAAACATCAAAAACATCCGGGCGTCCCCTGGGCAATGTCCTTGCAGACGGCCAATTCTCTCACTCCAGAAGCGACGCAAGTTGCTCCTGACACGAAAAAAAAATGATTTTAAAAATTAAGCACCAAAACATCATGTTATACAACAAATTTGACAGAAAAAGTAGTTCAATACGCAGTAATGCTATGTAGTAATTACTGTATTTACGAATTTAGCACCAAAATATCATGATGTATTGAAAACATTGACTACAAAAATGTGTTGGATAATCCAGAACGTTGGATAAGCGAGTGTTGGATAAGTGAGACTCTACTGTATTCCAGTTTCTGGGTTGATGTGAGTTTTCCGGGATGTATATATGGCTATGTTCCAGAAGCATTCTTTCCTGACATTTCGCCCACATCTATGGATTTTGTATGGCAGTGTAGATCCTGAGAGGACCCATCTACGTTGCCATATAATCCAGTTTCTGGGTTGCTGTGTGTTTTCCGGGCTGTATGGCCATGTTCCAGAAGCATTCTCTCCTGACGTTTCGCCCGCATCTATGGCAGGCATCCTCAGAGGTTGTGAGGACACAGTGTTATTCCAGGTAAAGAAGCCTGACCAAAGCAGAATAGATGAGCACCATGACTTCCCTCGATCTAGACACTTGACTCCTTTTGATGCAGCCCAAAATCCCATTGGCGTTTTTAGCTGCTGCATCACATTACTGCCTCATGTTCGGTTTGTTGTCCACAAAGACTCCAAGATCTTTCTCACATGGACTGTTGTAGAGCCAGGCACCAGCCATCCTGTATCTGTGTCGAGTTTTTTCTGCCTAAGTGAAGTATTCTACATTTTGTCTTGTTGAAATTCATTTTTCTAGTTTTGGCCAATCAGCTCTCTAATATGTTAAGATCATTTTGGATTCTAATCCTGTCTTCCTGGAGTATTAGTTCTCCCTCCCAATTTGGTATCATCTGATAATTTGATAAGCATGCCCGCTAGACCATCCAAGTCATTAAGAAAGATCATAATTGTATGAGTCTACACTGCCATATAATGCAGTTAAATGCAGCTAAACGACATTCTGTCCTGTCCTTCCTAACTGACATATGACGCAGATCTTGTTTCTTTTCCCCTTTGCACAGGTTACGTTCTCACCCGACCAACCCTCGTCCTGATGCTGGAAAGGGGAGAACAGCCTTGCATGAGCAACAGCAAGACTGGGGCTGTCAACCACCCTCTGAGTGGCAGCATTGTGGGTAAGAAAGGACAGGGATGCTCTTGTCTTGGAGCCCATTCACATGGCAGAATTATAGGGCTATGATTCCACTTTATCTGCCATGTATCCATCCTATGGGATTCTAGGATTAACAGTCAATGGGGGACATTTACATTTCATCAGATTGTTCCGAGGAATGGAAATGCGGGCCAATGGATAGCTTGAGAAGAATTACTGTGTCCCCAGTAATTCTGTATATACTTCCTTCTCGTAGAATGACCTTCGACTTATTCATGGGTCACATCAAAGTCCACACTTTGGTCCCCAAACCTGCCCTTGACTTTTACAATAGGTTGACTTATAATACAGTAGTTGTGCTGGGGCCCAGTTCTACCATTGGCTTGATGTCAGTTTCCACATGTATGTTTGGCATGAATTTTGCCATTAATATGTTGTAAACTGCTTTGATTCCCCCCAGGGGTGAGCAAAGTGGTATATAAATACAGCAAATAAATAAACAAATAAACAAATAAGTGATTTTTAATGACCTCATGATGTTAAAGAGGACTTGTCTGGGCCTGAAAATGAAGGCAACATGTGTCTGTGTTTGGACTGAAACTAAATCTAGTTTCAGACGAGGATGCTTCCTTGGCCATAAGTAATAGGCAAGGGCTTCTGTGGGTTGTGGTCCCTTTTTCCTGATACAGGGAGTCAGTAACACAATTTTTTTTAAAAAAACTGAGACAATGCATTAAATATGAATATACAAATTAGAAATAATTATATCTTTTGTGTAATGGAATATAAACATTAAAATACAATTAAAACTACATTTACAACCAACACAGCCCCACCCCACCCCACCCCAAATCCCACTCACATCATTCCTAATACCATCTCATTATTCTGAGATGCAATTCAGAGTGCTGGTCTTGATGTATAAAGTCCTATATGGCTTAGTTCCAGGTGATATGAAGGACTGTATCTCTTTGTATAAGTGTTAGAACTCTGTGATCATCTAGGGAGGACCTGTCACCCTTTGAAGCTCATCTGATGGGAACAAGAAAGAGGCCCTTTTCAATGACTCCTACAACCTCGTCCCATCCTAGAGACTAGGTTTGCTCCAACCCAGCTTGCCTTTAGAGCCCCAAAAGCTTTACACTATTTGGGAAGGACCAAGAGGCAAAACAATTGTTCTCCCAGTTGCTGAGGCAGGTTTTTAAGTAGACAATGGATTTGTCAGATTTTCTTCTTCTTCCAGATGCACAAGCCCTGAAGGAGAACGCCAAGTCGCCTTCCCCGACGGCCCTGTCTTCTCCGCCCACCACGGAGTCTCCCAAGCCGCCCCGTCCCCGCCGTCCACGGCCGCCTGCGGTGCTGCCCTCCGACCGGCCCTACCAGTGCAAGGACTGTGGCAAACGCTTTGTGTACCGCTCCAAGCTGGCCACGCACCAATGGACTCACTGTGCTGAGCGCCCCTACAAATGCCCCGACTGCCCCAAGAGCTTCAGCTACCCGTCCAAGTTGGCCGCCCACCGCCGTACGCACACCGGCGAGCGCCCCTACCCCTGCACCCTCTGTCCCAAGCGCTTCGGACACCGCTCCAAGCTGGCCGCCCACCAGTGGATCCATACACCTGAGCGACCCTACAAATGTGCTGACTGCCCCAAGAGCTTCTGCTACCCTTCCAAGTTGGCCGCCCACCGCCGCACGCACACGGGCCAGCGGCCCTACCCTTGCAACCGCTGCGGGAAGAGCTTTTGCTACCCGTCCAAGCTGGCGGCCCACCAGCAGATCCACGCAGCGGCTGGGGCAGGGCGGCCTTACCCCTGCATGCGCTGCAGCAAGAGTTTCCGTCAGCTCCGGAACCTCACGCTCCACCAGCGAGTGCATGAGGATGGGGAAGCGGAAGGTGACTTATCCCAAAACAAGGGCCTCAGCAATGGCGAGAGGCCTTAGAGCAGAGCTCTCAAGACCCTGGACAACTTAAAAGCAAGGGAAGGAAAATGGATTATTTGGACACAACGGTAAATGTGGTGGCATCATTGTAAATAACAGGATATATCAAGGGAGGGATTTGGGGGTTATACAAAACTGCCCTTTGGCATCCCAGTTTATGGTGTTTATGGTCCTACCACGGCTTCTCCAACTCACTTCGCCTTTCAAATTCGGAGCCCCTGCCCAGTTTCCAAAGGCCAAGCTGTGTATACCATGCTGAAAAACAAACCACATTGTATGTTGAGTGAACATCAGTTATGTCATGAGAAGTGGCGTTCTCTTCAACCTGGACAGTTATGCAAACATGTACATATGTGTGCTCATCTCAAGCCTGCTGTCTGGTTGTCATACATACATTTGTATGGAGGCTCGCATCTCTTCGCACATTATGCCCGTGCACAAAAAGTCCAAAAAACCCCCTAAATAACTTTTCAGTAAGAAGCTTGTGCACATTTGCAAATAATTGAAGCTATATGCACAATCTATTCACAGCACTGCCAAGCAAACATTGTGTTTGGTTTGTGCAAAGGCAAAATATCTGCCACTGGTCAGATAATGTATGTTTTTGATGCTCAGTTGGCTCTTGGTTGCATTAAAATGTAGAATGTGGCATTCACAGAATCTAAGGTTTCATAAACATGTGGAAGAAAAGCAGAGAAGACTGGAAATATCCCATAGACGTGATGTAGAAAAGCGACAGTCTCAGGATGTTGAAGAGAGACACGGTATTTTGGAACAAGAGTTTAGCTTTTGGAAAAATACGTTTTGGATACCTGACATGCTATCTGAGCTCTACTCACAAAAATACATTTTCCTGACTCTGGGAACACATTATTAGAAGGAAGGCCTACACAAGTATGTTCTTCCTCAAGCATTCTCTGCCCCACCAGATGTTATTATTGAAAACAGCTCTGTGCATGTAAGCCTGAGAATATTCTTGAGGTCATGCTTTTGAAAGGGAAAAGGATGATACATTGGCAACAAGGATAATAAACTTATACATATGAAAAACAATGCTTACAATCTAGAATCCCTTCAGGTTGATTTTAAAGCTGTAAGTATTATTTTGTGTTTGTGAAAGTTTATTTTGCTTACTATAATTTTTTAAAAAGTTGAAACAATATTATATTTAATTTAATATAAATTAAGCATACATATAATTAATTTTGCTGACTTCAGCTTGTCTCCCGTTATAACTACTGTTACCAATGTGTTGTCCCATTTTCTTTGAACTGTTCCTGAGGAAGGTCATTTTTTTTTTAGGTCAAAATATGTTGGGGTATCCTCAATAATATTATAAACCTACTCGCTTTAACATTCTGAGATGTTGTCTCTTTTGTACATCACATTTACAAACTTGTGTAACACCAGGGCGAGGAATTCCAGAAACTGGCAGTTGAGTATATTTGTGTTTGATATCACTGTCGTTCCTTCCCATTACACAATTGTAGGATATTTTTGCAAATTCATATGTTGCCTACAAGCTGTCAAAAGAGCTTCCCTGTCAAGTATTAGTAGGGTATTTTTGCAAATTCACATGTGGTGCAAAGGCTGCCAAGATTATTTGCTTTTCTTGGCATGAGCATCTCACCCCGAACTGCTGGCCAACTAGTGACATGTAAAAACTAATGACATCTATTTTTATTGCACTATGGCTTAGACACATACATCCACACTGTACAGGGAAAGTTACTTTAAATAGTCCGATTTCTCTTTCTACTTGCGTCTTTTTCATAACTTGGTATATACAGCTTAATAGCCTGGTCCTTTAATTCCCATTGTGTAGCAGTTACACAGCACATTTACAGCCTTGTGTCAGTTTCATTTTACCTTTGGACTTTGTATTCTTGGTTTAAATTTTGGATTTTTCTCCCCGTTGTTCCTTCTCCAATCTTCTAGTTTATGTCCATTCTTCATCATAATTCCTGGACTAATTATTAACGTACAAACTATCACGTTTCTTCAAAAACTTGCCAAATTGTCTTCCTTACAACCTGTTGTAGATTTAACCATCCACGTATCCGGGCAGGCAGTTGTGGATGAAGAGGAGATAATTGGCCTATGGTATGTAGTTGAGAACTTTAAAAAAGTGGCACTCCACAGTGATCCTCGATTTTTTTGTGTTTTATTTTTCTTGGAACGTTAATAAAATATCAAAAAAACCCAAAGTTTTAAAAATGACCTTGGAGCATGATTTTTTTTTCAAAACCTTGTTTTTGTTTCCTTATGGGGCTGGTAGGGAAGACAATGCATCTCTTGGAAGACAGAAAGTCTTCTAATGAGAGAACTGGGGAATTGTTTGCACTCTCCAGAAAACAGAGAGAATGGCTAATATATGAAGTGGAAAGCCAGCAGTATAAAGTCCTTAGTACTATACAGCAGTATAAAGTCCTTATGCTACTATAACCTGCAAACAATTTTACAGCCTTGTGTGTGGCCAGGTTTTGAGTAAGGCTTGCTAGTGTGTTCATTATTATACCTTGAGCCCAGTGAGAACTAGGCTTGTGCAATACAGGTAAACAAAGGAGCCGAGATCAGCTCCTGCTTGCTTTCGTTGTGGGCAGGTTTTTGTACTGGGAGGGCTCCCAAAGTATCAAAGAAAACAGAAGAAACAAATTTCATGCATAGGTCTAGTGAGCTGTAGCAAATAAATGCAGGCTGAATATCATCCGAAATACTTTTTGTCATCAGTTCTCACTTTGAGATTGCAGTTCCCTATTTCTTCATTTGTACAGCAGAAGTAGGTACTCTCTTTGTAGCCTCGTGTTTCATATACAACCCAAGCAATGAACTAATAAGATGTGAGGCTGGACAGACATGTGAGGCAAAAGGCACAGATACCTGCCAATTCAGATATTTGGATAAGGGATACTCAGCCTGCATTCCAATTTCCTCTAAATAAAATTGTAGATATTGCTGCAATCATTACAGTATACTCGAAGATAAGCCAAGTTTTTCAGCCTTTATTTATGAGCTGAAAAAGCCTCCCCCGGCTTATATTCGGGTCAAGGTCAAGCCAGCAGCGGAGCCTGGAGGCCACAGTATGTTTTCTTTTCCAAAACCTCCCTTCGCTTCTCCTCCCAGGCTGGTTATCTTTTTTTTGAGAGAGAGAGAGAGACAAGAAGCGAATGTTTTCAAAAGCAAAAGGAGAATGTGAGAAGGAAACCCTTGCAAGCCAGATTGCATGGGTAGAAGGGGAAGGAAAAAAGATATTCTTGCAAATTTGCAGGATTCATTACTATCACTATTATTACTACTACTACTACTATTGCAAGAACATTTGAGTCCAAAGGGAGGGAAGGAGGGAAAAGAGAGCAACAGAAGGTGTGTCTTTTTATTCCTAAGGAAACAAAAATGAGGTGGGCTTTTTGGGAGGGGGAGAGAAGTTTCAAAAAGCCTTTTCTGGCTACTTTTAGAGTTTGAAAAAGGGAGAAAGAAAAGAGGTGGGAAAGGGCAGGAGAAAAGAAGCCAGAGTTGTTTTTAGGGGGACTTTGCTTGCATTTCTTCCTTGGGTAAATGCATGCCCCAAAACTTCTAAATATTTATATAGATTTTCCCCCTTCAAATACATTAATATATTAATTTTCCCCTCATATGTTTACAGATCTTTGCAAATCCTATGTAAATATAGATAACTATAGATTTCCATGTACCTGTATATCTGTTCCTATATATATATATATATACATTAATTTTATATATGAATTTTACCCTCACATTTGCAAGTGCAGAGGGAAAATGCGCGTGCGCGCGCACACACACACAGATGTCTAGATAGATATAAACATTGATAAATGGGGCTTGGAAATATTGCAGGAGGAAAATGCACATAGAGGATTTGCAAAGGTTTCAGGGGGAAATACACATGTGAAATTAGTATATATAATCTATATATACTCTATAATATATATAATCTATAATAGATCTATATCTAGCTCTGCATTGTTTATGTAGGCATTATGTTTGCCTGTTACTATGTTGGAAGCTGGCCTGAGTCCCCAGGGAGAGATAGATAGGGCATGGTACAAATGAAGCTGTTGATGATGATGATAAAGTTATTGTTGCTTTTCCACTTATATAGTTTACTATTTTTCTTTGAAATACAGTAAATATTCAAAACATTTAACCCACTGATGCCTCAATTAATGTAATTTTATTGGTATCCAATTTTATTTTTGAAATTTACCAGTAGCTGCTGCATTTCCCACCCTCGGCTTATACTCAAGTCAATAAGTTTTCCCAGTTTTTTGTGGTAAAATTAGGTGCCTCGGCTTATATTTGGGTCGGCTTATAATCGAGTATATACAGTATATTCAGTGACCAGGAAACAAAAGAGCACCCAAAGTCTCAGATTTTGTTTTATTTTTAAAAAACACAACAAACCCTATTGCTGGGGTTTGGGAAAGGAAGAGACATAGATACATCCCGGAAGGTATTTTGTCACCACTTCTGAGGTGCTGGGTGCTAACAATGATAACTTGTAAAAAACCAAAGCCCTTAAGTCATGGAGCACAAGAACTGCAATACAAACCTGGTTTAAACTTCTACGCCATTTCTCCCTGTCTCTCCAAATGGTAATTACATCCCGTTGAGAAATTTTACCTGTTGACACTTTCCACGTAGGAATATACTCCTTCAGTAGCACCTAGGCAGGGAGGTGTAACATTTCCCAGTTGAAGAATGCTAATGCTTGAGAAAAATGATTTTTCATGCCATAGAGGCATCTGACTGAAGCTGGGGGTCCTCTGCATTATACCTTACTGCTAACAGCTGGAAATAAAATAAGTTCTTGTTTTTCCCTCACTAATTTGATTTGTTCAAGGACAAATTTGTTAGAACTGACACAGGTTGGAAGCATTTCTGGACAGTACTCCCAGCATCAGCGTCAACATTAAGGATGGGGAGAGAAATCTCAAGGTTGAAATCTGGCACCTTAAAGCAACCTTTTGCAGAGCTGGGATGAAGACAACACTATAGATCAGGCACAGGCAAACTTTGGCCCCGGAGGTGTTTTGGACTGTTAGGAATTGTGGGAGTTGGAGTCCAAAACACCTGCATGGCTGAAGTTTGCTTATGTCTGGTATACTGCCATATAATGCAGTTTAATGCATCCAACTGGATTTTAGGCTGGATCTATACTTCCCTACATCCCAGGATATGATTTCAGGTTATCTGCTTATCCTAGCAACAGGGAAGCAGATAATCTGGGATCAGGTCACTACTGCAAGGAGCAAGAGTTGCTCTCTAGGAAAGCTGTGGCTGACACTTTCAGTATCTTTTCAAAGATGGAAAGCTCCCCTGACTCATCTGTTCGGTACACGAAAACAGGAGAAGACTTCTGGACGTGATGCCCAATACTGAGAGCAACACCTAGGGCAAGAATGAGCTGTAAAAACGAGGTAGATTATTCAAAGCCTCTCAGTCCAGTTCACAGCCGGAGGGAAGAAGGAGCATGAACTTGGACAAGCAGGGAAGGAGGTTGTAGCACCTATACAAGTATTTTTAGGGAGGCTGAGCTAGTAGGGGATTTGTTTTTTTACTGGTTTGCTGCAGTGAAGTTTAGAGAGGCATGCCAAACCGATTAACACCTTGCTGAAACTGATCTATCTATAACAATGTGGATTCATTCATGAAAATCTTGTGTCCCAAATCTGAATATTCCCAATACCAGGACTATATTTCATGATGGACTTCTGCACGCCTAGAAATAACCAGCGATATATTTTAAGATGTGAATGGCATGTCACCTCAGCTTCCATCTGCACCCACAGAACAATTGTGGAAATGGGTTTTGACCACAGCCACTGATGTGCAATCTTAATACAGCATGGTTTCTTGAAACAAATGTTTCCAATGTGTTGTGTCAGTGAGAGAACTTTTGGCATTAAAAAGAGCTTGGCATTTGGGCCAAGCACACTCTTTAGCTTGGCTACTGAAGAATGCCCACTTACCTATCATACCTTTAATGGGAGATATACAGAACTGAACATATGCATACAACTTAGAGGTACATGAACTAAAATGTGGAATTTGAAAAATACCAGCCAGTATTGGATGTTGGCTGCTGATTAGTTAGGCTATTATTGTGTTTAAGTGTTCTGCAGAGAGGTAAAACAGAAGTTAACAAATGCACGCAGAAGGAAGTAAATTTCTGAATATTAAAGACAGACTCGGCTAGGCATACATATGGACGTGTTCAAATTCAGCAGCGCACCCTAATGGAAGCAGCAAATATTGTTTTTACAAAAATGTAAGGTGATCCAGTCTTCACTGCCTAAGTAGGAGAGATATCAGATCTTATAAAACCATGTACAATCCAACAAAACAGGAGAGAAAACACACAGTTCTAGGTGTTTCAAATATTACGGAATCAAATTCCACAAGGAAACACATTCAGCAAGGACATGTCAAGTCTCCTATGAAACGGTTGAGTGGGAATAGAGAGGATAGGGATAAGAAACAAAAAGAAAAATGTAAATACAAGAATGAAGAGAAGATCCCAAAACAACAAATCACGGAAGTGTGAAATATGTGTGTGTTAATACATCTCCCTTTCTCAGTTCAGTCCTGGTCCCTGAAACTGATGCGCTTATCATTCCACCTTCCAAAGCCACGGAATTCATACTAGGCCCAATCCGGAGCAATACATAGTAAGGCCATGGAGCTCTTGACCCTAATTCTCCAGGACAGGAATTGCTTTCCAAAACAAATTTCCCTCTGATGCAGCCTGAGATAGCTGTTTAAAGATGCTGCTACGTTGAAGAAGGCCTTCAAAACAGGTTGGAACCCTCTGACAAGAATTAGGTGTGGTTTGGAGGCCAAGTGGTCCAAAGGAAGGAGGATAGTTTACTCCAGTGGGAGAATGCAAGATACACAAAAGCCTGCAAGAAGGCCTCCTACAATCGTGGCACCACAACATACGGCTGGTGAGGGATCAGTTTCTGCCTCTCGTTGCAGTTGTAGATCCAGCGGGGACGCACAAAAGACAGGTTGGCATTTTCGTTCAGAGCCTGCAGGACACATTAGAAAACACCCAGTGCTTTTGATTTGCACTATCAAATAATTTCAAAGACAGCTTCTATAAAATGATGTTTACATGGCATTTAATCCCCCCCAAAATAATAAAAAGTGTATAAAAGGGCAAATAATAAATGCTGGAAATATGAAGTTCATGAAAGCTCCCTACTACTATATATGCTAGACCTGTGAAAAGGCCAAAAAATTCTGGAAGCCAAGAATTTCTTATTGTGTAAGCATATATATGCCCTATAGTTTACTCCTGAAGCAATCTCTGTGAGATGTATAAAGCTTATCAGTTTCTGTTCTATAAGAACTTTTGGGATCAGGCCAAGATAACCCCAGACAAGCATTCCAGGCTTTCTCACCTCCTCAAAAGTGTCATCCCACTCTTGAGCCGTGATCACGTAATTCACTCGCTCGTTCATGTAGTCCTCCACTTCCCTGGAAATGAAAGATTTATTTCTTTATAATAATCTTGCAGGATAATCCCACCCAACTTTGTCAAAGATCATAACACAATGTATTTCGAAAAGAACCGATCCAACATGGACAAAATAAGTAAGAAATGTTCTTTTTTATAACTTGCCATCCCACAGAAACAGAAAACATTTTTTTCAAAAAATATTAAAGTCTTAATGTATTAATATGCATTCCCAGTTTGCTAAATGCTGCCACATATTGACTAATTCTGCAGTCTATTTTAGATTTCCCTTAGACCAAGCATGGGCAAACTTCAGCCTTCCAGGTGTTTTGGACTTCAACTCCCACAAGGCTGTGAGGAATTGTGGGAGTTTAAATCTAAAACACCTGGAGGGCCAAAGTTTGCCCATGACCGCTTTAGACAAATCCAACATATTCAAAAGATGGCAGGCATGTCAGGGGTTTTTGCAAAGCTGAGGTGGATCTAGCCTGCCAAGATTTCTGATGTATATGATAAGGAAGTCCCCTAGCTTCCCATGTTTGGCCACCTAATTTAGAGGAGTATAACAGGGATTATATATGGGCAAATTGGTTGCACTATTCACATTCTTCTTGTTTATGCTACACAGACTGTACTCTCCCCATTTTTTTTGCTATCCCTAATTATAACACAACCAACTCCACCTGGGATGTAGTAAACATGTATGGTAGCACCTGTAAGATGACCTACCCATTAAAAGCTATGATGTAGCGGTTCAGGAGGCGTCGCTCATTAGATGGGAATTCACCGTAAAGGAAGAAGTGTTTGCCCTCAAATAAATCTGGTAAAGAAAGTGTAGATTCAGACTTGACACCCCAAACAACACATACATTAAGGCTACGGTTTTCTGGCATCAATTCTGTTAGGCACATCTCAATACTTAGGTCCCCCTGTTTCAGAACTCTGAACCCAAACAATGACGGATCTGGACCAAACTTGGCGCACATAACTAATATGACCAAAGTTAAATACTGGCAGAATTTTAAGGCAATGACAGAGGACAATGGGAGTTGTTGTTAACCAAATATCCGTATATTTTTTCTAATGGGAATATTCATAAAATCCAAAAACAAAAAATGACTACTTCTAATAAACAGTGTTACAAATTAACAAGCCTGTGCATCCCTGTGTACCAAAACTAGTATCTAATAATAACAATAATGATAATAATAATTTATTTTTATCCCACTTTTCTCCCATGTATGGGACTCAAAGCGGAATATCTAATATTTGTATTCCCTCTAATATTCCCTCTACAGAGGAATAACCATGTCTTTAATGTCTAGCTCCTTGTTAAAAGATCACCCACCTGCACAAGTTAACTAACTAATGATTTAGTTAACTCATCTACCCATTAAAACTTGAGGTCCTAGACTAACCCTCCACCCCAACCCATTCTATCAGTTCTGTCATACCAGGCAACTCTGGAATAGGTTGATCTGGCTCCTCCTTTTCTTCAACATCTGTGTTCTCATCTGTGGAGCCAGCATATGGATCGTCATCTGGTTCTGCCCTCCGCCCTCCTTGTTGCTTTTTGCGATGCTCCTCTTCCACTCTGAAACAAAGAAAAAAATTAAATCATACTTCTCCTTTCCCACACAACCAGCATTATGCCCCTTGTTTTCATAATTAAAATTTACATTGGCAATTTCTATAGAGATCTTAGAAACCATATATAATCCACATTAAGGCCTTCCACAGGTCAGATGGAAGAATGCGCTCTTTTTCCATTTTCTGCCCTTCCCTTGCACTCTCAAAAACTCTTCTTATTCACTTGTAGATATCACCAGTAGCTAAAGGCCCCCACTGCTCTTTCCAACCTCAACCAACCTTTGAGGTCATGACTGATGGAAGGAACCACCACTACAGCCTTATGTTTGACCAACCTCCTCAGCTCATCATCAGTATCACCAGACTCCTCATCTCCATTGCCTTGAACACCTAGGAATGGTAGAAGAATAAGAAGAATGGGAGGATAAAATTAGTCATAAATATGTTTTTGCTGTTCTATTAAATTAGTATAGAGTGGGTGAGACAAACATGATCTAAGTTTGACCCACATTTCAAGAGATATCTTTTGTGTCTTCCACTTTAGGATATAGACAAGTATCTCTACAATATTATAACATGATAGCAAGAATAAGGGAAAGAATAAGTTCAATGACTTAGTAAGTAGAGACTCATAAGGCCTAGTGGGTCCCATGGAGTATAATCTAAATCAAATGCAAGGCCCATAGCCCAAATCCGGCCCTCCATGTCATTTTATTTTGCCCTTCAAATGCTAGACTACAGCTCATGTATTCCTTATCATTAGACAACATGACAAAAGCTAATGGGAGTTGGGATATAGTAGCATCTGGAAGATTGCAGTTTGTTCAACTTTAGTCAGGACAGTGGGGTTTGAATACAAGGCTTGTGGATATGTCTCACTTTAAAACGTTATTTAACCTTTCCTCAACTTCAGAGTCACAAGTGTTATGGAACTGCAATTCCCATTATTCCCAAAATGTCTCATCCAAAGTGATCAGAGTTGTCATTCAATAACACCTGGGGACCCAAACTGGGTTAAAACTAAAGAGTACTGATCACTATACCAAAATAAAATACAGATGGGCCCTTTGTATCCACAGATTCTCCATCTATGGATTCAATGGCCTCTTGAAGGCAACCATAATATGGCTGGTGTGGCCCTCGATGAAAATAAGTTTAACAACACTGATCTAAGGGATTCATCTCTTCCCAAAGATTGGGGGGGGGGCATCAGGTGCTATGTGCAAAACCATTCATGCAACCTGGTAGCCACTTGGACCAACCTCAGACAGCATATCTGAATTTCTGGCTAGGTATCGGTTTGGGAAAGCCTGGCTTATACCATTCACAGTCTTCTATACAGTTTTAGGAGAAATATGATCATTGAGCTTTTCTCAATTTCTGCTAATACTGGGACCCCAAGCCATGGAGTTAAAAGATCTATAGCAGGTACGCAAGTACTATTGGCACCACATAAAATCACTACATTAACTACTCTTAAGATGCAGCAATTGTTAGAATGGTTTTGGTACTAATTCAGGGCAAATTCAGAGCAAACGACTCCATCAGTAGTGACTTGTCATGAAAATTATCAGGACTTCCACATGCAGAGATGATATTACCCATCCTCCACCTCCTCCCAGGGATCTCCTAGAGGTAGCATTTTGGCAGTAGTTCCACCCTTCATGAGTGTGTAGGGCCCAGTGCGGTACCCATCTTATGCTGCTGAACAGAATTAACATTTTTCATTTTTACCTGTGGGGTCTTCATCATCAGTAGATGCTGCAGAGTCGACTGCTGAAACCCGTGAATTGTTATGGATGCTGCTATTCTGAGAGGTGCTGGGCTCTTCCTCCTTTTCAGGGGGCTCTCTTCTTGCTGCTGTCAGGGTTACTTTAGGGCTGGTAGGGGCTTTGGCCTTGTGGTTGGAGCTGGGAAGGTTAGCTTTCTGCAAAGGAAGACCAGCTGACTGAATAAAAGGGAAGCTTTATCTTCAATTCCTTGGCTAGTGATTTTAGAAAGCCAAATCTGTCTCTTTGGTAACTCAGGGTGGCATACAGGTGAAACAAATGTTTAAAGAGCACTCTATCATTCTGAACACACCCAATGCTCTCTAATTTGGGCCTGATTAATATTTGGTGAGATCACTATGCATTACCAGGAAACTACTGCTAAAGTTGAGAGTACAGGACCAGATGGATTCATGATCCCATGGGATGCACTGTTCAACTGATAAGCTACATCTGGAAGGATTTGTGCTCTGAAAAGTCAGGATATACATAAATAACTATTTAACAACTAAATAAATAAATATAATATAATAAAAATACATTATTTAAGTACACATAGAAATCTGCTCCATCTGTTCTATCGGGGCAGGAGACATTCCACCAAAACAAAGCAAGTCTCTCAAAAGATCACAGATATGACATTCCATCACCTGCTGATGTTTAAGAGGCTTCTGGTGTCGGACAGAGACTTCTTCTTCATCACTCTCATCTTCCTGCTCACTGCTGGAGGATTCAGAGCTGACCATCAGGTAGCTTTTTTTTTTTTTTGGGGGGGGGGGGGGGAAATAAAAACAGTCACTACCATAGACACCACCGAAAACCCTGCCACAATACAAGACAGAGGAAACTTTGGGGGCTGGTCCTCACTCTCGTTGCCTCCCTCATTACCAACCCACCGTTTGCAGGGCAGGCATCGCCGTGTGTGGTAACAATCCAGGATCCACTCCTTGCGCACAATGATACCCCCAAGTCCCTTCACCTGGCTGTATTTAGGGGTGTTGGCAAAGGCACAGCTAGAAGAAGAGCACAGGAGAGCAGGGCAGTCAGTACAAAACGACACACAACTGATGTGAGCAAGTTAGTCTTTGAGATTGTGCAAACTCAAGATGTACAAAAGGGAAAAGATCACCAAGCCTGAGACAAGGCAATGATACTTGCAAGACACCTACATGAGATGAGTGCTGTCAGGAGTCCAGTCCGGCCGGTATTTGGCCCCCATCTCAAGGGCCTTGTCCCGCAGCTCTGAGCGGAAGGGGTTCTGGAATCCACTCAACACAAACACGGTGCCCTGAAGGAGATGCTGGAAAGAGCCATTTGCTGTCCCTTCTGAAGTTTGTGTTTGTGGGGGCTTTTTGGAAGGTGGTGTCTTTTGGGAAGCTGGTGCTGATGGGGAAGCTATGCAAAGGAAGAGATGGATAATAAGCATAATTTAGGAGGAAGAGGAGAAGAAGTCCAAATTACCATTCATTCTTCTGTATAAAACTATTAAAATATGATCCAGAACAGGTTTCTAACTCTCAACCTGCAATTAGAATCTTCATTAAGAGACAGAGCAGTAAGAGGTGGATATTAGGTAAGGAAAGATCCCTGTCCAACCTGCCTGATTAATCAGTCTCCTATCACATTGTTTCAATACGAAATATTTCTAGTTTTTGTGGAAACATGGCATTAAAACCATGAGAACAACATGTGATAAACTGCCTGAAGTCAGACCAGGGGAGAAAAGACTCAAAGGATCTTCCCGGAGATTAGTACTTTGGGGTAGCTCCATATCTTTGCTCTGTGTAGTGTGTAGAGAGTCCTAAAAAGACAACATTAATCAAATCTGCCAAAATCTAACACACAAATGTGGAGGGCCAACTCTAATGTGAAAAGAGTTACTTCTGAATACATACAGTTAAATCTACACTGACTTTAAATTTAAGCTTTCATCCCTACTAGAGTAAGGGAAAATATTTTAACAAAGTTCTTTTTTTAAAAAAGGTTTTCCCTGACGACATACCTTTGTGTTTCTTGGAGGGTGGATTCATAGGGCGGGGTGTATCAGGGTCTGATTTCTTGGCCACAGATGAGACACTGGTATTTTCCTTGCTTAACTCATACTTCCTCTTGACAGGCGTAGGGTCCTGAAGGGAGAACAGAATTAAAGCTACGTTCCTATACACATTTCCCAAGGAGCAACCCTCTTCAGCTTCTGAACAGACAAACATACATGCAACTGAACTGACTGTGGCAGATTTCTAGCATCTATATTATTGCATTGTTCAAATGACACTCTGTTTCAGGTACCTAGGAGATCCCAAAAAAAGGGTATACAGGTTGAGAATCCCTTATTCAAAATGGAATCCTAAGTGTTTTGGTTTTCTGTTTTTCTCTCTCCAGATTTTGTGATGTTATGTTGGCTGCTTATTGTTTTATGTTATTATTTTTGCACTTTTTGTATTTTGTATGTTGCACTTTGAGTGTTTTGTGAGATGCCACCCTGAGTCCCTCTGGGGGATGGTGGCGGGGTATAAATAAAGTTTATTATTATTTTACTTATATTTGCACACATCACATAACAAGGTATCTTGAATCTGGGATGCAAATTTAAACACAAAATTCATTTATGCTTCATACACACCTACTGCACATAACCTGAAGGTAATTTTATGCAATATTGTAAATAATTTTGTGCATGACACAAATTTTGTGTACACTGAACCATCAAAAAGAAAAGGTGTCACTATATCAGTCACCCATGTAGACAATTTTGAATTTTTGGAGTATTTGAGATTTCAAAATTCTGGATAAAAGATTCTCAACCTGTAATTACCTACTAAATATAACTCATACTTCAGGGGTAGACATACTCCTGCTTATTTAATGAACACCCAGACATTTAACAAGTGAAACATCACCCCACAGCCCATCTTCAAAGGCACAGAAGGCCCTCAATTCAAATCTCTCTACAAAATCCAATTGGTGATTGTAGCCCAGTCACTCACTTTCAGCCTTGAGACCTGCCAACCTTGGAGAAATATACTGACAGAGTTAGGAGCCCCCGGTAGCAGTGGGTAAAGCCCTTGTGCCAGCAGGACTGTTGACTGAAAGGTCGGTGGTTAAAATCTGGGGAGTGGGGTGAGTTCCCTTCAATCAGCTCCAGCTTCCCATGTGGGGACACGAGAGAAGCCTCCCACAGGATGGTAAAACATCCGGGCATCCCCTGGGCAACATCCTTGCAGACGACCAATTCTCTCACACCAGAAGCGACGTGCAGTTTCCCAAGTCGCTTCTGGCATGAAAAAAAACTGATAAGGAGTTATCATAAAGATTGTAATACATAATACACATAAAGCACTTCAGTCTTTTGAAAGCACAAGATACATGCTAAACAAATAGCTAAGAATGTATCCCTATTCACACAAGTATATTTTCATACTCAGTCTATTCAGATGGCAGACAGACTTTACCTTGGGAGAGATTTTGGGAGCGGGTTTTTCTGCAGCTGATGGCAAAGGGTCAGGGGAACTGGACATGCTGGTTTGCAGTGAAGCAGCAGCATAACTGGGTGAGGACTGGTCATTCTGAAGGGCTGTAAATACATGGGGAAATGGTTAATCCAGCAAGGTTCTTATATTATTAGTCAGATGAAGGCAAGATATTGGATTGGTTCAACATAACTACCTTTAGGTGCGGAGGCCAAAGGTTTGCTGGCACGGCTGAAGAACAAAGCACCGGGTTTCAAAGAGCTGGAGTTGCTGTCATCGTCCTTCACCTTGAACTGGCCCAACTTGGTGACCTTCTGCAAGAAGAGAAGGGAACAAGGGCCTCAAGTTGGTCAACAAACAACAGCTTAGAACAAAAGGAAGACAACATCTAGGTTACTGAGATACTCACTGGTGAACTTGTTTTGGAATGAATCTCATTGTTGTCTGGAGGCGAGTGGAACCTCACAAAGGAAAGGCCGTAAGCTATGGACTGAAGAGAGAGCAAGACTTTTTAGTGAAAGAGAAGTGAGAATTGTACAAAGATTCAACTGACTTCCCATTACCCTGCTTGGTCCAATATTTAAACTCATACCTTCAAAAGTGCCCAGAAGGAACAAGTCCCTTTTAACCTCTCCATTACAGTGCTTCTTTCATACAAAGCAATACAAGATATATTTGACAGAGAGACAGCAGGGAGAGGTGACTAATTTCTTAGCTAACTAGCAAGTGGGTAAATGTATACAAGAATCCAGAAGTGACACTGGCAGACATCTCCACATACAAACCTTGGTATAGGGCTGAGTACAAACAATTTTCACCCGGTCCCACTTCCTTTCAGCTGTGGCCTTCACAAGCTTATCGGGTCCAAACATACGGACCCTGTTCAGGTTGGTTCCATTCTTGCTCTCTGAGGGGGACATAAAGGAGGACGTGACCAGCAAAACCTGAGGCCAAAGGAAAATATTATGGTGAGGATCAAGAGCTTGAAGGGAAGATTCGCACACAGAACTAGAACAGAAACAAATCTAAACATCAGTGAGACAAATATTGCCTTACTGATAGGAACTGCTATGTTCAGAAAAACAGAACAATATAGAAAGCTTGATTTTTTGGCTCTGTAATATCCTATTATAGTTTCCAACCACCAAATCTGATTTTTTTTTTTGCAAAACTGAAGCCACCAGCTCCAGCTATAGAAAGGCCTGTTTCAAACTCAGAATGGTAAACAAAAGCCCCTAAAAACATTCAGCTCATTTCCCTCACCTCATAGTTTTGCTCAATGGAAGACGCAGAGCTCCCAGCCAAGACTTCCACAAATGCAGAGCCTTCATTGCCAATATCGATGCTGTGAATCTGCTCCTCTTTTTCAAACTGTTGGGAGACAGGGCAGTGTTGTAGCATTTATACATATGGTAATAGGTTTTTAAATGATTTAAGCTCACTATTTGTAGTATTTTTAATGTTTAATACTATTTAGTGGGTGTATGTTTTTAAGGTTTTAAACTATGTATTGTATTGTTTTTAATGTTGTACAATACATTTGGGTCTTTTTAGATAAATAAAGTGGGATATAAACATAATAATAACAACAACAAGGTTTTTGTGAGCACAAAGAGAGCAGGAGGAAAGCATATATGTTCCTTTGAATTTACTGGAAGCCAGACAGGCTATTGGGTTATCTCATAATAGATATAATCTTATAATATTCTTTGGGCCAGATGCAAATAGGGATATGCAGGAAATGTCACCTGTAATATGACAGAGATTTGTTTCTCTCCAGCCTGGGCAGCTTTCCACTTGCGATAGGTGTCCGCTTTGAGCAGGTTCTCAGCACAGTGAGTCTGGAAGCAAATAATAGTGTGAAGGGAAGGGGAAAATAATGGTAGAAAAAAGCACAGATATACTTAGGTTAATGAAAGAGGTATGTTCCTTGACATGACTTCTTAAATAGAACATTTGGAATTGGGGCATTAAAACATGGAAAGTAAAATGATAATTTTCTACATAAAATACCACTTTGAAGTGTTTCAACAAGCTTTTTATTGAACACTAATATTATGTACATGTGAAATGAGACAACTGAGTCAAGTGAGCCTTGCATAAGGAAGCAGAAACACTTTGAGACTCCCAACCACATGAAAGGTGTTTTTTCCCCCCAAAATTCATTCAGGCATTACTTTTTCTTTCATCATCATCTAGTGTTCTAATGATTGTCATTTCAATGACCAGACTCTTATTTCACAATGGATTACTGATGCCATTTATCGCTTGAAATTCTGTGTTTCTCTAACGCCATCACATATTTAAAAACCTGACAGAAAAGCCTTTCAGACAGAAAAAAGGCAAGGAGAAAGAATGGGGCCTGGCAGATATAAAAAGATTTTGTAAAAAAGGAGCTCATTTGTCAAAGGCTTTGGGTGCATCTACACAGTAGAACTGATGCACTCTGACCCTCCTTTAACTGCTATGGCTCAATGCTCTGTAATCCTGGGAGTTATGCAAAGTCTTTCATCATCTCTGCCAAATAATTGCAGGTGCCTCACCAAATTATAACTCCCCTAATCCCGCAGTATTAAGCTATGACTCTTAAAGCGGTATCAAACTGCATTAATTTTAAAGCATAGAGAAACCCTATGTTTATGATTGCACTTCCAGATCAGCCATTACCTTCCACTTTGTTTAGAACAAAACAATGTATCCCTCCAAAAGTGACATCATCAATCCCCTTGAATGTCTGTCTGCCTTTATGACACACAACTACCTGTTTCCCCAAAAATAAGACATTCCCAAAAAATAAGACCTAGCAGAGCTGAATTGCTAAATATAAGGCCTCCCCCGAAAGTAAGACCTAGCAAAGTTTTTGCTTGGAAGCATGCTTGGCGCCTGCCAAACAAAACACCAGAGCATGCAGGATTGGTAAATGTACATACGAGTTGTACATGGAAATAATGGTAATAACAAGAAATTCTTGACAGGAGTCACAGTTTGTCTGGTTTGGTTATGTTAGTTTGTGATGAAAACTACTGTACAGTATTGTTGTTTTGTTCAACAATAAATGTGAATTCTTCTTCATGGAAAAATAAGACATCCCCTGAAAATAAGACCTAGCGCATATTTGGGAGCAAAAAATAATATAAGACACTGTCTTATTTTCGGGGAAACACGGTACATAACTTCAACTGCACAGATTTATACTATTATTTAAATCCTCTTTACAGATGCAATAATTTTTATGATTAGACTGCTCTAAACAGCTGGTGCCATTGAGGCTTTCTGATGCTAAGCACTGCATTCTGGGAAATGTAGTTTTTGCAAATACAGTAGTCTCACTTATCCAATCTTTGCTTATCCAATGTTCTGGATTATCCAACGCAGTCTGCCTCCCGCCTGGATCCATAGCTATTTCTCTAGGCAGCAAGGACTGCCTAGACAATGTTGTTGGAATGGGATGTGGCAGAGCTAGTTAGTAGCCAGCTGCAATAAATCACTATTGACCAAAAGGTCATGAGTTCGATTCCAGCCCAGGTCGGAGTGAGCTCCCGACCATTAATAGTCTAGCTTGCTGTTGACCTATGCAGTCCGAAAGACAGTTGCATTTGTCAAGTAGGAAATTTAGGTACTGCTTTATGTGGGGAGGCTAATTTAACTAATTTACGACACCATAAATCCTTCCAGCAGCATGCGGAAGAATGAGGAAGTACTCCATCAAGGACTCAGTGTCCCAAGTGAATGCTGAAGCAGCAGTTCCCCCTGGGGCTGGAATTGAGCATAATCTCATGAAGCTGAAAGCTGGAATGTTAAATTGCCTGTGTCATATGTATAATGGCATTGAATGTTTGCCATGTATATGTGCGTTGTGATCAGCCCTGAGTCCCCTTCTGGGTGAGAAGAGCGGAAATATAAATACTGTAAATAAATAAATAATAAATAATTGTTACTGTAAGCTCATTTTATGCAATTCTATCTTTATTTGTAGTCAATTTGTTAGTAGCCAATGTTTTTTTAGTCAAGGTTTTCAATATATTGCAATGTTTTGTTTTGTTTTTTCCATGTCAGGGGCGACTTGACAAACTGCAAGCCGCTTCTGGTGTGAGAGAATTGGCCGTCTGCAAGGATGTTGCCCAGGGGACGCCAGGATGTTTTGATGTTTTTACCATCCTTGTGGGAAGCTTCTCTCATGTCCCTGCATGGAGTTGGAGCTGACAGAGGGAGCTCATCCGTGCTCTCCCTGGGTTGGATTCGAACCTGGCAGCCTTCAGGTCAGCAACCCAGCCTTCAAGACACAAGGCTTTAACCCACTACAAATGTTTTGGTGCTAAATTTGTAATGATTTGTTATAAAACTGATGTTTTTGTGCTTAATTTGTAAAATCGTAATGTAATTTGATTCTATCTTCATTTTTGTTTAATGTTGTAGTTGTGAATCCTAATAAGTATGTTTCTGATTTTAATTTGAATTTAATTCTTAACATTTTTTGCGTCATTTCGTGTGCTGACTTCCAAAATTCTTTAATTTTTGGGCAGTCCCACCATTGGTGGAAGAAAATTCCTGTTTTTTCCCCACATTTCCAGCATAATTTGGAGGGGGTTTTTTTTGTTAAATTTTGCCATATTAGCGCAGCAGCAAGATTGACTTTAGCAAGAATATGGAAAAAAGAAGATGCTGATTAAAATAATAGATATTATGCACATGGATATACTGACACAAAAGATAAGAGAAGGGAAAAATAAATCAGATTGGACAAAAGTCGTAAACTTCTTAAGAGAAAGAAGAATGAACTTCATGATAGATCTGTCTTGCATATAAAAACAAATAAAAAGATGGAGGCTAGAATAAATGAAAGAAACTGTTGAAGAAAACGAAAGGAAAGTCTTCGAAGCATGGATGGGAAGTCAAAGCACCACTCCCCCCCCCCTTTTATTTATTTTTTTCTCCTCCTCTTATTGCATATATATACGTGTGTGTGTGTGTGTGTTTTATCCTATTGTTATTTTTCTCTCTCTGTCCCTCCTTCACTTACTCTCTTTTCCTACTATTCTCCACTATCTAGTCTGTTCCCCCGCTTTGGATGTATCCTTATCTTTAAGAAATAAATAAAAACTATATTGCAAAACATAATGTAATTTGATGTTAAATAGGCCTTTCCTTAGTCCCTCCTTATTATCCAACATTTTCCTTTTTTTTGTTCAAAGTTAAAATGTCCATATTTATATAAAAAAGAAAAAAAATCTGAACAAATGGCGATATAAAAATGCAAAAGTACTTGGCAAAGAAACACACCAAAAAGCAAAAGCAAAAAGCATTAGAACTGGCATTAAACACTTCGAATAAAATCGCTAGGTTAGAGGCAGCTGACATTGGTAATGTTCTAACAAAGAACTGCCAAAAACTGTTATAGTTAAACTAAACAATCATTGTTGCTCCAGTACGACAGTTGGAAAATAAAATAATAGTAGTAGTAGTACTAATAGTCAGGATTTCCAAGCAGTATGTCATCATTTGGTTAACAGAAAGATATAGAAAAATAATATAACGTGCATTTATGATAAGTCTATATTTCATTAAGGCTAGTAATAAATCATGTTTTTACTCCTATAATAGTATATTTTTGCTTACTGGATTGCTTTACTGGAAAAGCAGGGAGCTAGACTGTTTAATTGATGACCTCTGGAACAATAGATAGTATAATTAGAACAGGATGGACTCAACACTGGTATTTTTCATTAAGACATCCTAGTCTATTTATTTGTAGAAATGCTCTAACTCACTGCCTGCATATTATAATTTATTATGCTTTATTTTATTTAATAAAAGAACATTCCTAAAATAAAAAGTGATACAACAGACACCATGGGATAACTCTGCCTGAAATTCAGGCATTTATATTCTACCATCTAAGGAAATACATTATCCAACATTTTCACTTATCCAACGTTCTGCCGGCTTGTTTATGTTGGATAAGTGCGACTCTACTGTAGTCACAAATGGGGAGGGCGAAGCCAAATTACTTTTGGTATTCAACATTCTCTGTCTTCATTGTCTTCTCTGTTCAAAAGGATTCCCTCTTCACTTCCTACAGAATGGGCTCTTCCAAATGAGGACTTAACACCCACACACACCCCAACCTGAGAATGGTTTCGCCCAAAGGGAGCTGACTGGCCCCTCCCACCCCTCCTCGTTGGAAAGGACAAGGCCTTTCCGAGAAGGAAGGCCGCCGCAGGCCTCCCCTCCTTCCGCAATCGCCTTCCCTCCTCACCGGGTCGGAGCTGCTCGCGGACGCCACATGTCGGATCCCAATCTCCGGCATCTCCCCGCCACTTTCCGTCGCCGACGTGACCCCGGCAGCAAAACTCCGCCCGTCACCCGGAAACAATGGCGGTGCCCCCTCCCCCCACCCCAAGCCCTAGTCGCAGTTTACCTCTATGGTTTCCCACTCAGGAGGCCTCCGGGTGTTTCTGCGCAGGCGCGGGGCTGCTGGCGCTGTCCATGCTGCTCCTCTGCAGCTCCAAAGAGGCGAGTCTCTTCCATTACCTTGCGTTACGACTAGGAGCCTTTTCATTTGCATGGCTATGCTTTACTTTTAATATATATACTGTATGTATATATATATATATACACACACACACATATACATACACATGTTGTGATTTTAATTTATAGTATTTTCAGTAATATTAAGGTAAAAGTAATATTAATTTAGATTCAGTATTTTTTTAAAAATGAACATTAATCATGTTATTTTGTACTTTAACATTTAATTCATATTATTTTCAGTGATATTAAGGTAAAAGTAATATTAATTTAGACTCAGTATTTTTAAAAAAGAAAATTAATTATGTTAGTTTGTATTTTAACATTTAATTCATATTATTTTCAGTAATATTAAGGTAAAAGTAATATTAATTTAGAGTCAGTATTTTTAAAAACTGAACATTAATTATGTTATTTTGTATTTTAACATTTAATTCATATTATTTTCAGTAATGTTAAGTTAAAGTAATATTAATTTTGAGTCAGTATTTTAAAAAGATGAACATTAATTATGTTATTTTGTACTTTAACATTTAATTCATATTATTTTCAGTAATATTAAGGTAAAAGTAATATTAATTTAGAGTCAGTATTTTTAAAAACTGAACATTAATTATGTTATTTTGTATTTTAACATTTAATTCATATTATTTTCAGTAATGTTAAGTTAAAGTAATATTAATTTTGAGTCAATATTTTAAAAAGATGAACATTAATTATGTTATTTTGTATTTTAACATTTAATTCATATTTTTAGTAATATTAAGGTAAAAGTTAATTTAGAGTCAATATGTTGAAAAAATGAATATTAAATATGTTATTTTGAATTTTGATGTTGAATTCATATTATTTTCAGTAATATTAAAGTAAAAGTAACAATTATTTTTGAGTCAATGTTATTTGAAAATTAATATTAATTGTAACTTCATATTATTTGATATTTTAATTTTAATTCATATTATTTTCAGTAATAATGTATACATTGATGCTATTTTAAAATTTATCTTAGTTGTAACTTAATATAATTTTCTGTTTTAATTTTAATTCATATTATTTAAATTAATACTGATGCTGTAATTAATATTATTTTAAAATTTATATTAATTGTAAGTCAATATTATTTTGTATTTTATTATTTTAAGTAATATTAATGCAAGTATCAATATTCTATGAATTCTATAGAATTTATAGATAGTAAAGATTTTCCCTTGAGATTAAGTCTAGTCATGTCTGACTCTGTGGGTTGGTGCTCATCTCCATTTCTAAGCCAGAGCCGACGTTGTCCATAGACACCTCCAAGGTCATGTGGCTGACATGACTGCATGGAGTGCTGTAATTCTCGCCAGAGCGGTACCTATTGATCTACTCACATTTGCATGTTTTCGAACTGCTAGGTTGTCAGAAACTGTGGCTAACAGTGGGAGCTCAGCTCGCTCCCCGGATTCAAATCACTGACCTTTTGTTCAGCAAGTTCAGCAGCTCAGTGGTTTAATCTGCTGTGCCACCAAGGGAGCCCCAGTCAACATGTAGCTAAATCCAGTACAACTTCCAGGATTCCATAGCATTGAACCATGGCAATTAAAGTGAGTTCAAACTGTATTAATTCTACAGTATAGATGCACCATGAGTCAGATATAGAAACTTTTCAATGTGCTTATTCTCCTGCGGGAATGATGCAATCCCCCAATGTTTTGGATCACATTCAGAAATTCCTCTACTATGTTCACATTAATACTAAGCTAATGTTGATGCTTGGGGGAAAAAAACAAATCGGCTTATTTGAAAGGACTCCCTTCTTCCCCAAAGTGATGATGGGAAGCTTTCATGGTTTGTCCCAATTCCACTTCTTTAAAAACAAGAAGCCCACTTAAGGGCTCAAATTGCAGCCAGGCTATTAGAATGTCTCTGGTATTTTCAACGCCTAACAATAGGGCTTTGTACTCTTTTCTTTGGGTACATAAATTTGCTGTTTCTGAGCCATTTCTAAATTAGGTTGCTAAGACTTGTTCAGGGTCCTCTTCTCTTTCCATGAAAATGCTAGCGGTCCCCTCAGAAATAGGAAACAAAATTAATAAGGTGAATAATAATAATAATAATAATAATAATAATAATAATAATAATAATAATAATAATAATACAACTTTATTTTTGTATCCCGCCACCATCTCCTCACAGGGACTCGGGGCAGCTTACATGGGGCCAAGCCCGACAACCCAATTAAAACAGAGTAGACAAAAACATAGTGCACAACTCACAGTATAAAATAATGAAAACAGCAGTACAATATAAAGCAGAATATCATAACAGTTGGAAGTCTCTAAAGGTCTCCGGATCTAGGCATCCATCTCAAGTCCTCAGGATTGAAAAAGGGGAGGAATTTGCAGGGTCTCAGGTCCTAACCTTAGGTCTCAAGACCTGGCCCTTGATGGTTTGGGGGAGAAATCTTAGTGTAAAAGCATGGCATTGAAAGATGTGTGTGTCTCTGTGTGTATATTCATTGGCTAGACTTGTTTGTTATTTAAACATGGGAATACACTATTCAATGTGATGCATAATTAGGTATTATCACACTGCACAACTGTGATTATTACCTCATTACGCATCTCATTTAACAGATGCAACCTTGGACATCCCAAGGGGTTATCTCTAGGGCCCCATTTCCACTGCTATATCATCCGATTTCTGAATCCAAATCAGATCCAGCCTAGATCTCAGGTTTTGGTCCTGAAATGTTGGGCCTCCTATTATCCAGAGAGTCATCCATCCATGGTTTGAAACAGAGTTTAAAAATCACATCGATTTTGCCATTTTATGTAAGGGACACCCTTTTACTGGCACCATTGCATACAATGGGACTTGGGCATCCACTGATTTTGGTGTCTATGTGAGAGATCCTGGAACCCGATCCCAGTAGATACCAACCGTCTCCTATAAATATTTTTTCCACATTTATTGGAGTTGCTGTTTTTTATTTGAATGATGTAACTTGTGCATCTGTAATTTGTTGTGATCTGGTTGGGCTTGTCCCCATGTGAACTGCTCCAAGTCCCCTCAAAGAGATGGAGGCGGCATAAAAAAATAAAGTTATTATATTATTATATTATTAACCATGGCTGCTGCTTAATGCCTTGTGCTTAAATGACTGCAGCAGTAATATGGCCCTTGCAACAGCACTTACACATTAGTCCATTCAAAGCCTTTCCATTATGTTTCAGTGGCTCTGCTATTATTATTATTATTATTATTATTATTATTATTATTATTAACTTTATTTATATCCCACCTTTCTCCCCATGGGGACTCAAGTCAGCTAATGTCCTGGTTTCCTGTGCTATATATATATTTTCAGTTTCAAGTTACTTTGAGGAGGGGATTTGAAGGGTAAAGACAAAGTGCTGTAGCTTCTCCTAGCTTGTTTGTTCTTCCCCATTAATATTACAGACCTGTAAAATGTATGCTGACTTTATAGGGATTCTAAATCCAAAAATGATTTGCTCTATCATGTACAGTGTTTTTCACAACTTGCTTTGACATTTTTCTTTTGTAATATATGACTGGGTAAGATTTCTTCAGGGAATAAAGAATCAAATGTAAGAAGGAGGTTACAGTCTTCCAGTAGACTTTCAAAACAATCGGCTAATATTAAACGTAGACATCAGTTCAAAAGCACTACAAGAAATCACAGTGGAACAGCATCAGCACTTCATAAAAACTGAGTAACAAATGAATTTATGAAACCACGTATGATATTACGTTTTCATTGTCATTTTGAATTCCACACCCCAAAATAAATTTAAAAGAACTACACTATTGAAAAAAAGGGGGATCATCACGAGCTTGTGCAACTTTTGCCTTTTTGAACCAGATATTTCCTGGTTTTCAACTGGGACCCGCGATGGCGCAATGGCTTAAACACTTGTGCCAGCTGGACTGCTGGCCTGAAAGGTTGGGTTGCTGACCTGAAGGTTGCTGGTTCGAATCTGCAGGAAGGGGTGAGCTCCTGTCTGTCAGCTCTAGCTTGCGGGGACTTGAGATAATCCTCCCAGCAGGATGGTAACACATCCGGGCATCCTCTGGGCAACATCTCTGTAGGTGGCCAATTCTCTCACACCAGAAGCAACTTGCAGTATGCTCTCAAGTCACTTCTGACACAATAAAAACAAAACTGGGAAATGTTTGGGATTATGCCAGAGTTGTATTCAGTGGCAACATTGGAAATGTACCTGTATCATATTTTAAATTGTTAGGTGCTTTGTGTTCCTGGGGAAAAAGCAGGATACATATGATGATGATGATGCTGGTGGTGATGGTGGTGGTGATGATGGTGGTGCAAAGAAATCATGCTACTGCTAAAGTTCTCAAACTGCTGAAGATCCACCTTGCAAATATGTAGGGAAACAGATCTCCTAAATACTGCCCATAAATAGGGAAAATAATTTGAGGAGATCATTTTTTTGCTGACTGAAAAATGCTGCTCTGTTGTGCCAAATAGCAGCTCTACCATGCCAAAAATGTACCAAAAAAGCGAGATTGCAGTGATTTGATCCCACCAAAAATGGCAACAAGCACCAGATGGTCGTTTTGCTAGGCACCCAAAAACCAAACAGAAGCTGGCTTTATAGACAGGGAAGAATTTCTTGTTCTCCTTACTCTCTTTGTATTCCACAAGTTGAAACTTAAAGCTGTCTGCTACCTTGCCAAGAACAAGAGAAGTTGGGGAAAAATGGAGGCGGTTGTGTTCCCTTGGTTGTTGGAGGGGCCAGCTGCCTGACAAAGGGACTCCTTGAAGGGATCAATGAACAAAGAGAATTGGCTATCGGGGTTTCGGGGATGCGCCTAGTTTTAAGTGTATTTTGGCTAAAGCCAGGAACCCAATGCCAAGCTCATATTTGCTCACTCATCCTCTTACGTAATCGGCCGAGCTTATAAACTTCTAGCATGTTTCCACATCAACTTAGAAGCTACAGTTCTACAAAGGTCCAGCCGTCTACCACCCACCATGAGGACTTTGACAACTTTTGTCATTCTGACTGCTCTTCTGGCTGGAGGTGAGTCTATACCAATCTTTTGCGTTTTTCCTTCGGAAGTAAGATAGTCGTGTTCAAAGCTGGATATATGCTTTTTGCTGGGATCCAAAGTTCAGTGCATGTGGCTTGCTTGCATGGGAGGTACGTTGGCATAACTACCAATGAAAAACAGGATTGCCTTTAAAAAACTAAATTTTCAAAGGATTTGGTGATTTAAGGATCTGCATTTGTGATGTGGGAGAAATAAGTGATATTGCACACTTATATCAACCCCCTGAAAAGATATTCTTGGGACAGGTTTTGGCTTTCTTATAAGGTGAATACTCCTGTATGAAAACAAGCTGGCTACTTTCCGAATATAACCCATATGTCCATTAAACTTTTATTTGTTAAGGCCACAGCAAATAAAAGCCACTCCTTACCTAATCAATAGCAATAGCTATACTTTAGATTGCATCAGTATAGATATTGCTTTTGATTGTGTAAGGAGTGGCTTTTAGTGAAATGCAATGAATGAATGATTGAACTTAGTTTATAGCCATTTAAGTAAGCCAGAAACAAAGAGGGAAAGTGGGAAGAGAAAGAAACTGGGACATTTTAAAAGCATCTGAAAAATGTGATGTTAGTAAATGAATTGGGACTGGCTATGTCACAATGAGATAGAATTAATCCAGTTTGACCCTACTTTAACCCCCATGGCCCTGTGCTATGGAATCTTGGGAATTGTAGTTTGCTTGGGCACCAGTATTCTTTGGCAGAAAATGATAAAGACCTTTCAATACTACATCTCCCAGTATTCTATAGCATTGAGTAGGACAGTTAAAGTGACATCAAATTACATTAATTCTACAGTGTAGATGCACATCTACAGAGAAACATTTTAATATTTACAAATAATCAAATCCACAAAAGTTGAACCCACAAATATGGAAAGTTGACTGTATTTGTAAAATATGCATGTTATTCTGTTTCATTTCACAGGGAGCTGTTTAATCTGTGAGACCTGTATTGGTCCTGGCCAAGGCTGCACTGGCTTGGCTCAGCCCTGTGGAACCCATGAAGACTCCTGCCTCACCTCTGTCGGCATGAACTCTTTAGGTGCGTTAAGCAAAGTAGTTGTTGGGGCCCTTTCAGGTTAGTTTGGAGTTCTGGTGACTCCAAGGCAATGCTAGCACAGGCTTTTTTTTTCATGATTTATTCAGATGGGTTTGCTATTGTCTTTCTAGAAGCTGAAATTGCGTGACTTATTCAATGGACTTGCATGGCCGAGTGGGAATTTGAACGATGGTCTAGGGCAGAGCTTTCCAAACTGTGTATCGTGACAATATAGTGTGTTGGCTGCAATGTGTGGGTGTGTCGTGTGAACACCATGAGAAATGAGAAAACATTTTGGAAATATATGCTATCATTTTACAAATTAAGGTTTTCATAAAATATGTTCTGTTCCCATACATTTCATTTTTTAAAATCGTGTTAGAAGCGACTTGAGAACTTACTGCATGTTGCTTCTGGTATGAGAGAATTGGCCGTTTACAGAGACGTTGCCCAGGGGATGCCTGGATGTGTTACCATTCTGTTGGGAGACTTCTCTCGTGTCCCCGCAAGCTAGAGCTGATAGACGGGAGCTCACCCCATCTTGCGGATTTGAACCGCCAGCCTTCAGGTCAGCAATCTAACCTTCAGGCCAGCAGTTCAGCAGGCACAATTTCTGATTTTTGAGTTTTTTAATACTGGTAGCCAGAATTTGTTCATTTTCATGGTTTCTTCCTTTCTGTTGAAGTTGTCCACATGCTTGCGGATTTCAATGGCTTCTCTGTGTAGTCTGACATGATAGTTGTTGAAGTGGTCAAGCATAATATACTGTGTCCAGTTTGGTTCATCAAGTGCTATGCTATGGCTGATTTATCTGGTTGAGTGAGTCTGCAGTGCCTTTCATGTATTAAAAAACTTAAAAATCAGAACAGTATATGGGAAGCAACACTCTGAAGGCAGAGGAGCCCCAAGGACGGCTAATGACTCTGAACAAAGGATGCCTCCCAGGCAAGAGACAAACCTTTCCAATGCTAATTAGGGTGATTAACTGAAACGTTAACGCTGGCTTCCAACTGACAAAGGACTCTTGTCACACCCTGGACTCTCCACAGATACATATTTATCTTCCTTGCCTAGTTTATCCATGCCTCACAACCTCTGAGGATGCCTGCCATAGATGTGGGCAAAATGTCAGGAGATAATACTTCTGGAACATGGCCACACAGCCTGAAAGACATACAACAACCCTGTGATCCCAGCCATGAAAGCCTTCAACAACACATTATTACAATATATGTGTGTGTGTCCATATCTATCTATATATATAAAAGGATAACGTTGTTTGCACAGTGACTATAACAACAAAACTAAATGTCCCAGAAATACAAAACTTGGCAACACAATGCAAAAGCCTTGCCTCCCGGTTATAACAACACAACCACTCCACAAAACCACAATCCGGACCTACAAAATTCACAACAACACATCATGACTATAATAACACAACTAAACGCCCCAGAAATACAAAACTTGACAACACAATGTAAAAGCCTTCCCTCCCGGTTGTAACAACACACCACACCACAAAACCACATTCCGGACCCACAAACGCATCGTGACTATACAACACAACTAAATGCCCCAGAAATACAAAACTTGGCACACAACTAAACGCCCCAGAAATACAAAACTTGGCAACACAATGCAAAAGCCTTCCCTCTCAGTTGTAACAACACAACCACACCACAAAACCACAATCCAGACCCACAAAACTCACAACAATGCATCGTAACTATAACAACACAGCTAACCCCCCCCGAAATACGAAACATGGCACACAACTAAATGCCTCAGAAATACAAAACTTGACAACACAAGGCAAAAACCTTGCCTCCCAGTTGTAACAACACAACCACACCACAAAACCACAATCCGGACCCACAAAACTCACAACAATGATCGTGACTATAACAACACAACTAAAGGCCCCAGAAATACAAAACTTGGCAACACAATGCAAAAGCCTTCCCTCTCGGTTGTAACAACACAACCACACCACAAAACCACAATCCAGACCCACAAAACTCAGAACAACACATTGTGACCATTCCAACACAACTAAACCAGATGGCCATCTGTCTGAGGGGTTTGGGTGGGGTCTTCATGACAAAAAGAAAGAAAGGGGTTGGACTGGATGCAAACTACAAATCCCAGCACCCCATGGCATGGAGTCCATGCATTTCAATTAGAGGCCTCTTTCTTCTCCCTTTCCCCGCCATCCAACCCATTGACCCAGTTCCATGGCTCCGCAGGCAGGAAAGGCTGGGATGGATAGAACGAAGGAAGGAGGGAGAGAAGGGAAGCGAAGGAACGCCAAGGACAAGAGCCCTCCCTCTCTACCTGGAAGGCCAAGAGCAAAAGGGGGAGAAAGACCATTGATCCGGTTATATTTACCCTCCTTTCTGACCAGTGTGTTCTTATCAGCGAGCTCAGGATTGGAGCAGAGAAAGGGAACAGCACAGGAATAAAGGAAACGAGGAGAGCACCCACTCTATCTATCCATCCACTCATCTATCCATCCACTCACCCACTAATAATAAACACCTACACAGGCAAGAATCAACCATGCACTGAGGCTACAAGGCCATTCACTGCTCATCCACCTCCCTAATCCCTACATTCACACTTGGCCTCCAAACAAACAATTACAATAATAACAATGACAACAACAACAATAAGAATCAACACCATCACAGGCAAGAAGCAGCCAGGCACTGAGGCTGAGAGGCCAGTCTTTGCTACACTGGGCCTCCAAAAAAAACAATACAGTAGCATCTAACTTATCCAACCTTCATGACCACTACAACAACAACAATAATAATAAACACCTACACAGGCAAAACGAAAAAAGACTGTTGTACCACAATAAAAATATAAACCGCACTCAGCAGAATCAGACATCACGATTAACAACAAACCAAAGACAACAGGGATCTCAAGCAATTATCAATCAACACAAAAATTGAAGAAGGTAACAGACTTCAAATACTACTACTAATGTGAGTATAAAGAAGGGTGGAGGTCACAGCATAAATACAACCTAATGTAGACTGACCAACACTACCAGACTAAGCCACAGCAACTCATGGCCGGGCACAGCTAGTCTCTTATAAGGGGCTAGCTTAACTGCCAGTTTCCTAGTAGTACTGTATTATTCTGTCCCAAAATGATGCAGGCCTAAAAAGTATATCACCAACATGAAATGTTTGGAAGACTCTGGTCTAGTACATTTATATCATCACACCACACTGGCTCTCAAAGGTTGACCAAAGAGCTCGCAGTTTCATTCCTGGCTCAGCAGAGGGAGAAAGGGAGCTGAATTATTGTTGATTTTGTATGCCTTCACGTTGTTTCCAACTTATGCCAACCCTATCATGGAGTTTTCTGGGTTTGAGAGCATGTTTCCATGGCCAAGCAAAGAATAATCCTGATCTCTAGAGTCATAGTCCAATGCTCAAACAACTACGCCATACTTGATTGAGAACCACTCAACACCCATATTGAATATGCAAAGATATGCATTTATTTATTTATTTATTTATTATAACATTTATATCCCACCCTTCTCACCCCTGAGGGGGACTCAGGGTGGCTTACAACTGAGAACTTGAGTGAAAGTTCCCATTTAAATTTGTACTTCGATAGAAAATAGAGACTTCAAAAATATTTAGTGTATCTGAAATATGTGTAAGGGAAGGGACTGCACAATCCTAACATACTTCATTAGTTTAAAAGTGTTTTAAGTATTTTTTTGGAAAATATTTTATTGCACCTAGGAGTAGCTAACATTCCTATTTGCTACCAAAATACTCAAATGTGAAATGCCTGTCAAAAATATTTGGATACTTTTGCATGTTTTGCTCTCTTCATTGTACCTTTTTGTTTTTTCAGGTGGAAGCAATAATATAGAGACCCTCAAGGCCTGTGTTGCTGCAGAGGATTGCTATGCTGGCTCTATCAGCGTCACCACCAATGCTGGGTTGCATCTGGAGAGCATTTCCAGTTGCTGCCACGACGACCTTTGCAACCGCCAGGATCTGAATTGTACGGAGCAATCTCCTTTTCTTCCCCAGCATGAACACGCAAATTGTGTATCTTCCCCAGCAAAAACAGCATGAACACGCAAATTGTGTATCTTCTTAATGATGTCGAACTGGAGCCTCTCTTATCCTTTACCATTGATTATCTTGGTTTGGGATGATAAGAGCTTTGAAAAGATCTAGATGATCTTTGCTATAGTAACTTCCTTAGAAAATGTGTTTGTATGTGTATGTGCTTTCAAAATGTATATTGGTCCTCCGGTGGTGCAGTGGGTTAAACCCTTGTGCCAGCAGAACTGTTGACCAAAAGGTCGGCGGTTCGAATCTGGGGAGCGGGGTGAGCTCCCGTCTGTCAGCTCCAGCTTTTCATTCGGGGACATGATAGAAGCCTCCCACAGGATGGTAAAAACATCAAAACATCCAGGTGTCCCCTGGGCAACATCCTTGCAGACAGCCAATTCTCTCACACCAGAAGTGACTTGCAGTTTCTCAAGTCCTTCCTGGCAAGAAAAAAAGGACATTTGGTGACCCCATACATTTCATAGGGGTTTCTTAGGCATGGGATACTTAGATATGCTTTCAGCATCTTCTGAAATATAGCCTAGGGAACTTGATATTCATTGGCAATCTACTATCCAAGTATTCACCAGGGCCAATCTTACTTAGCTCCCAAAAATCAAAATGGTTCTGATCAGGCCCGTAGCCAGGATTTTGATTGGGGGGGGGGGGGCTGGGATTTTGGTTTTTTTGGGGGGGTGAGTCTGAGTGAGAGAGGATCTACCCTAGCAATCTACCCTAGTATTGTTATACCAATACTGTATACCGGTTTAAATAATAAATGTAAGGCCTTCTTGCAGACCACCCTAAGAATTTTTTTGGGGGGGGGGCTGAAGCCCCTCAACCCCCCCCCCCCCCCCGGCTACATGCCTGGTTCTGATGCTTTTAGGATATTTAGACTATACCCCATCTTTGTTCCTTTGGAAACATTTCTTTCTGCACATTTGTATGCCCTGTTTCAACAGCTGATGGGCCTCACACATCTCTCTTTCCAGAAGCTCTTAAAAATACCAGTCCCAGCTCAACAGCATTCTTCTACAATATTGATTCAGATGTTGATTCTAGGAATCTTGTTTTATTTCCCGCTCCATCCTGTGGGCTTGTAGTTATTTTTCTGATTGTATACTCAAGGGGCTGATAGTGTAAGGAAACCCAAAAGTGTAGATCAAAAGCACTGAAAATAAGACTGAGACAGATGGCTAAAAAAACATGAAAGCAAATATATGGCCATTATCCAAGGAAATATCTGTGCGCATGCAAATAACTTCACGTGCAAAAAAAAAAAAGCAGATTCCCCTCCACCTCACACACACATATATACACACACCATTCTGGTAACTATCATGAGATGGTTCTGGAGGGATGAAAATAAAGGAATTTTTCCAGGTGATCTGAGGACTGCTGCCCAAAGCTGAACACTCAACAACCTGTGTCTATAGAAGAGCAAGGATCCTGAACGAGAGCAGTTCAATTCCATAAACTCAGGATTGATTGCATAAGCAACAACATTTCAGTGACACAGAAGGGAAGGATAGCTGAAATCCAGATTAATAATAATAATATGATTATTTTTATTTGTTACCTGCCTCCTCACAACTTGAAGATGCTTAGATCCAGGTTTTATGAAGGACCATAATCTCATATCAAAGATTAGCTAGACTTCAAGTTTAAACTATTCAGAAGAGGCCTTAATTCAGCCATCCTTATGGATGTGTCTAGTATCTGAATAAAAAAGTCCCCATGTTGATGGGAAAATGGCAAGGGCAAAGCAAACAAAGGATGCCCCAGAGGCAGGAAGAAGACAGCAGATAAGCTTTTCAATGCTAATTTAAGTGATTAACTACACATTCACACTGACCTCTCTCACCCTAGACTTTCCACAGATATATATTAACCTCTTTGCTTAGTTTTCTCCATACCTCACAACCTCTGAGGATGCCTGCCATAGATGTGGGCGAAACGTCAGGAGAGAATGCTTCTGGAACATGGCCACACAGCCCGAAAGACATACAACAACCCTGTGATCCCGGCCATGAAAGCCTTCGACAACACTTCCAAAGTCTAGTGGCAGCCACCAAGAAGGTCCTATTTTGTATTAATATCTGTGAAAGTTGTGGGGCTGAGAAAAGGGCATCTACTGTGGATTACAAGTCCTGGTAACATTGTTCTTGTCACGTAATGTTTGACAAGTGCTGCGTGAAGTGACACGTAAAGTGCTGCGTGAAAGTTTCTACATCTTTCTCTCTCCATAGTGCTACCTGTAAACCTCACTGCCAATGGGCTAGAGTGCCCTGTGTGTTTTGCCTTTGGATCTGATCACTGTGAGGGGTTGGAGTTTCTAAGTTGCACCGGAGAAGCAAGTTACTGCATCACAGTGTCTGGGACGCTACGTGCTGGTAAGTTCCTTTCTCTTAACTCAGCCTTTCACAGATTCCTAACTTGAAGATTATGGAACACACACATCACCATTATACATATCATTCTCTTACCACTTTGAATTGCAACTACAAAACAAACAAATCTCAGCTATTATACTTTGAACACATCGTGAGATGACAAGACTCATTAGAAAGTACAGTAGAATCTCACTTATCCAACACTCGCTTATCCAACGTTCTGGATTATCCAACACATTTTTGTAGTCAATGTTTTCAATACATTGTGATATTTTGGTGCTAAATTCGTAAATACAGTAATTACTACATAGCATTATTGCATATTGAACTGCTTTTTCTGTCAAATTTGTTGTATAACATGATGTTTTGGTGCTTAATTTGTAAAATCATAACCTAATTTGATGTTTAATAGGCTTTTCCTTAATCCCTCCTTATTATCCAACATATTCACTTATCCAACATTCTGTCGGCCTGTTTATGTTGGATAAGTGAGACTCTACGGCAGGGGTCCCCAAACTTTTTAAAGAGGGGGCCAGTTCACGGTCCCTCAGATCGTTGGAGGGCCGGACTATAGTTGGAAAAAAAAAACTATAAACAAATTCCTATGCACACTGCACATCTCTTATTTTGAAGTTAAAAAACCCCAAACGGGACCAAATACAGCCTCAATGTTAATAACAATCATAATCATAATAAAAATAATGAAGGTTAGAAGAGACCCCTTGGGCCATTTAGTCCAACCCCCTTCTACCTTTGTGCACCAAAAGCACAAGCAAAGCACCCCTGACAGATGGCCACCCAGCCTCAATGTTGTTAATAATAATAATAATAATAATAATAATAATAATAATAATAATAATAATACGTCACACAGCCCTAAACGCTTGGGAACTTGTGATTTTATGATATAAAATCCAGCATATATATCTTGTTTGCTGTGTTTGCTTGTTTGCATATATACTGTGTCTTTGTGTCAATAATAATAATAATAATAATAAAGAGGATTAGAAGAGACCCCTTGCCCTATTTAGTCCAGCCTCTTTCTGCCTTTGTGCACCAAAAGCACAAGCAAAGCACCCCTGACAGATGGCCACCCAGCCTCAACGTTGTTAATAATAATAATAATAATAATAATAATAATAATAATAATAATAATACGTCACACAGCCCTAAACGCTTGGGAACTTGTGATTTTATGATATAAAAGCCAGCATATATATCTTGTTTGCTGTGTTTGCTTGTTTGCATATATACTGTGTCTTTGTGTCAATAATAATAATAATAATAATAATAATAATAATAATAATAATAAAGAGGATTAGAAGAGACCCCTTGCCCTATTTAGTCCAGCCCCTTTCTGCCTTTTTGCACCAAAAGCACTAGCAAAGCACCCCCCTTGATAATTAATTATTAATTAAATACTAATTCAAATACTATTATAAACAAGAAAAACTTTGGAAGGCACGCACCGGGCGAGGGAGGGGCCGGGGGCCGGATAAATGGCTTCGATGGGCCGCATCCGGCCCCCGGGCCTTAGTTTGGGGACCCCTGCTCTACGGTATAATAATGCTTAAAGTGGAAGGCAGTAGGAAAAGAGGAAGATCACATGATAGGTGGGTAGACTTGGCAACAGCTCTGAGTTTGCATGACCTGATTATTCTTCACAATGAATATTCTGTGGCTACTGCGCAATACACATTAGCTTAGCTTTGAAGCTTTCCTGCTCTCTTAGGATTTCCCACTGCAAGCAAAATACGGATCATTCATTCTTTAATTTTTTGTAATTTTGCAGGCTTACATCATTTAGAGGGATTTTAAGAGGGATTTTCAAAAACATTTGATAGGATTTGTATAGTTTATTTCCAGTGATTCTTCTTATAATTCGGAAAGGCAGGGGCAGTTCTCTTGTGTCGGGTGGTGAATGCAATCTCTGCTTTATTTTGAACTTCAACAGAACTATCTAAGGTGCTGAACCTCTTTTGTAAGGAAAATTAAGTACCATGGACAGATCCTTTGACATTCAGAGCAAAATCTAGCGATGATTCAGAAGCAGCGACAAAATCTATGCGCCACGACTAGCTTGTTTGGTTCCAAAAAATAACCTCCCAGGCTCCTAACGTATCTCAATGTTTTGCTCAAACAGGTGGTCTCCCCTCTTCCTTTGCAGCAAGAGGCTGCAGCACAGAGATTGCCTGCACCCTTCCCCTGCAAACGGCCCTTTACACAACAGGTCTCGTCTTTAACCTCGACAGCATGGAATGCAGTTCAGCTCTAAAAGCCAGGAATGGCTGAAGGTCAAAAACCCCACAAAAGCTTGGCACTCACTGTCATTTGCGTGCACCGCTTCTTAGGTTTGCAAGCATCCAATTCTCCCAGATTCAAATACCTAAAATCCATAGAATAAGTACATCTTTAAAGGTTTGCTGTTGTATATGTTCTGTATCTGCTGTATCTTCATGAAAGAAATACTTCAGAGATAACAGGGATTAAAATAAATATTTTAAAATATTCAAAATATTGTCCCAACACATGTTTTTGCGTATTGAGAAATCCTGATGAGAAGCATCATGGGCTAATGAGAATATTAATGTTTCAGGATTTACTGTGTCAAAAATTCACACATTTTCTGCTCAGACTGTATTTCTGTACAGAAATCTTATTGCTCATGCAGAAAATAATTGAGTTATGCTGCACAGAATTTGTATATATTGGGTGTGCATAGAAAACCATGATTTGTCCAGGAAATCATATTTCTGCATAAATATATTTTCTGCGCAGACAATTTTTCCTATACAAAACCACAATTTGCAATTTTTTCACAGTCCAAAATTGCATCAAAAAGTGCATTTTCATAAACACCATTTTCAAATATCTTTTTTGCAGTGGGGAGAAATTTGTTAACATTGTTGCTATCAACAACTATGAGCAGAATACCTCTGTTGCACGATGGTAAATCATTTGCCTTGCATCCATAATGTGATCTACACTTGCATATCACATTCCCAGATTGCCAGCCAAAATCATTTTCTTCCACTGCATAGCTCTACAGACAAATGGCTAGCTCAGTCCTTTATAAATATGTAACTTTTGATAAGTCTGCAACAGAAAGTGGTGAAATACGATTGATGGTCAAAATCCAGAGGTTCAACATAAATTGTGATCGAGCTTGCCAGTATATTGAGTCCCCTTCGGGGTGAGAAGGGCGGTATATAAATGTCGCAAATAAATAAATAAATAAATAAATAAATAAATATTTTGGGAGCTGTGGCTAACCAAGTAACTTGACTATGCTTTGGTCAACATCTACTCAGTTGAGCAACTGCATCCACTTTGCGCATGAATGACCAGTCAGCTGCCAGGAGATAAACAGTGGGAGAAGTCTGTGCCTTTTAATTTCATATCGAAATCTCAGAAATGTGATAAATGCCATTACTTTCCCTCGAGGCGTACTAGGAGGTTCCAGGAAGAAGAATACTTATATTCTTTGTTTATTCTGACTTGAACAAATGAAGTCATTTTGATACTGCAGGGCCAGCCCTATTATTAGTCAGAGTGAGAATGTTGCTAGATGCAACTTATGTTGGTTGTCATACAATAAATTAAGTCCTAGGGTGGCAACTCCAGTGGCAGATGGTGGCTATTATGCATGTGGGTTGGCGTATTTCAATCTGAACTTGAAATGAGCTCTCCATGGTGCTGGTCCTATTCTGGCCCTAAGATTTAGCCCCCTGGATAGAAACAGTCCAGATCTAAATCTGGAGCAGGTTCAAGGACCTACTAAGCCACCCTATATCCACTTGCAGAGGAGTAAGATCAATTGTCTTAGTCCTAAATGGACATTGATAAGATCTCCTTTTGAGCTACTTGTTCTGATTGTAGGCTTGTTTAAGCAGAGACCAGAGGTTGGAGCATGTATTTTTATTGTCTAGCTCAGATTTGGCTCTCATTTTACAAAGTGACTTACAATAAAAGACTGTAAACATTTACTGAGCTATAAAATCATAGCAATAACCATAAAACCCATCACCACACTCATAAAACTAAAGACATCAAAGACAGATAAAAGGCTGAAGAAGCAAACTATTGTCAACATTGCAAACTATCATTAACAGCTCTGTAGATGTATTTCTGGATCTCACAAAATTTATGAAGCATAGAAATCTGTCAAAAATATTAATCTTTAAAAAAATGGAAAGAAAAGGGGACCAGGTTAAATGTTATTTAATACTATGGAACCTGGCCATAGAATAGTTTTGAAATTTGACTGTAGAACATGAAAAGGTAGATCCTTTTTTGTTCTTCTTTCAAAACAGATATTCCAAGCTATGCAGGTGACCATTGTATTTCTTGGAGGCCTTTCATTCATAGGTTCACCATAAGTCAAAGTCAACTTGAAAGCAAACTATAGCAAGATTGGCCAAGTTCCTGTTTGATGCTGCTAGTCTGTAAGCTTCACCAGTGTGCTTGTGTAGAGATCTTTAGGTTTAACAGCAAAATAACCTAAGTCACAGTAAAAAGCTTTTCTAAAATAGGCTGAGATGTCAACAAATACGATGAAAATGCTCACAGCATCCCCCAGAGAGTATAAAGGGGTATTTCAGGGCCAACAATGACTCTTTTTTTCAATGTGTAGCTGAGTTGTACTAACCCATGAAGTCTCCTGGTGACCAATGAAGCCTCAACTTCTGACAGTTTCCCCGTCTTGCTCTTGCCTGTCTTTTTTCTTCAAGAGATAAGTATAAAGAAGGAAATGGGTCTTCCATCTTTTTATGTGAAATTATGTATGTAGCAGCTGGGAAACTCCCTATGCTAAATCTGATATCAAAATTTGCATGAGCCCAAAGTCCAAGACTGAAATTGACAGAACTACAGAGGCAAATATTTGCATCGCTAAGGAACAAAGATTGCACCAATATACCCTTCAACAGGCACAATCTCAAAAAAAAAAACCCAGCAATTTCATACTTTAAATTTCAACTTCTCAATACAAGACAGAGTCCTTTCAGCTGTGTTAGACTACAGCACCATCAGATTGGACAGTAGATTGAGGAATACCATTGAAATATACAGGCTGGAGATTTATTATATTAAGTTTTTTTCTCATTCAATAGCAGGATAATTTCTATCTGAGGAACACAGGCCTAAATCCTAGAGTTAGTTCTGCCTAACTAAATCAATGAAATTTCCCTATGTTTTGACTCATCATTCAGCAATTGATGGAATTGGACTACTTTAGTTGGAACTAATCAACAAAACATATTATGAATATTATGAATGTCAATTGCCACTTTTCATACACTCACCCGTACTGGACTCTTTAAACCCTTCTTTGTTTATGGGAACACTGAGGGCATCATGCAGGATCATCCTCAGCTGCAAATTCGTTCAATGGCTAACATCCTATTGGTGACATACATGTGTACGTTATGCTAATCATGTGGTATGAATGGTTCATTATAATGCTTTAAACATAATCTGCCAACAGTGGCAAAAGCAAAGCTGTACCTCCATCAACAATGCAAGTCACCACAACGGGAGGGGTGAGAGGAGGGAAAGGCACAGTCCAATACAATTATTGTATAGATGTTAGGTAGCATTGTACTTGTCCATGATTTGCTTCTTTTTTCAGTCAGTCAGTAGCCTTTATTTCGCTCAACAAACCAAAGTAAAGTGAGAGTACAATGATAGAATACAGCATTTGAATAATTTATGACATTGCATCTGGCTTATGGTTGATAACAAGTATGTCCATTATCTATTGGTTAGATTACTATCTTTATAATCTAGAATAAAAACTGATTACCGGTTAGTAATATGTCTCCAAGGTACTCTTTGTTACACTCTCAACACTTACAGATTATTCATGAAGCACTTGCAGCTTTTTGCCGCTGTAAAGAGAAATTTGGCCACCCACTCTGTTACCTTTCTGTCATGATCAGACAATAAATAACTTCTTTTTTTGCTTCTTTTTATGAATATGTAAATTTAAAAATAATAAAATGTATATACCGTACTCAGAACAACAACAACAAAAATAATGCATGATGTGGTAATGTATTGCCTATTGCTCATGATGCATTTTGTACAAATTCACTGCCATTTGCTGTGTAATGTTGTTTTGCATGAAGATTGCAAGGTGTGTTGGTATAGTGTATCGTCAGCCTCCTTCCCCCTGATCATGTAAGTGCCTCTTCTGGTGCCAGCATTGGGCACTCACAGTGACTAGGATCTCTCACAGAGCTCTGCAGCAATTTGGCAATGGTGATACAAACCCATTTCTTCGCCTTTCTCTAGCTGAGCACTAGGGGTATGCATGCAACTTGGGTAAACCCCATGCCATTTTCGGTATCCGATTTTCAGATGCCCCCACTCTGTTTTTTGGGGAGCTGCCCAAATTCAGGAGAGCAAAGTGCCAATTTTCGATCTGGCACCCACAAGATCTGTTTTCGCTCCAGGAAGGTCTGGCCCATTGGTGACTTCTGAAGCCCCCCTTTCTGTCATTTTTTGGGCTAGCAGGACAAAAATGGCCACACTTGAAGGACAAATTTACCATTGCAAGTCCACCAAGTTTCAGAATGCTTGGGTTATCCACTGATTTTTAGGAAATTCTTAAAAGTTTGTAATAATTTCTCCAGCAGGAGGGCATCAATCCTGCCAACGACAGAAACAAAAGATGGGAGGCACATTAAACAAAATGAAAACAGAATTAATTCTGTGCCATTTCGCACACCCCTAAGTTTATTTATATCCCATTTTTCTCTCCATAAGGAGACTCACCTTAACTCCATTTTTTTTATAAAGGAAGCATCCCTTTCTTTGAGTAGATTGGCGAATCAGAAGACCAGCAGACCAGTCAGCAGAGCACCAGAGTTTTAAGTTTCTGTTTCTTATAAAGATTAGCTTTCTGTTCTCCACTGTGAGTTTCCATTTCCTGGATAGCCATTAAAATCACTTGGCAAAAACAATCTTCATTGATACATCAAGTTAAAAGCATGGCTTTTTATTAAAGTACTTGTGGAATCATTGAGTTTTCCCCAAAATATTGAGTTTTAAACTGTTCTAATTTGTTAAATTGTTTAATATGCTTGTACTCTGTTTAACATTGAAAATAACCCAAAATAATTGAAACTGCTTAAAACTGTTAAATTGATTTTGCTTGCAACATCATGTTGGGATGATATTGTTGCTGCTACTGCTATTCAGATTCTACATCTTGATCTATATTTTGTAGCTACAAACCCATGGCTACTTTAGGGAAATGTAACAAAATCCTATTAGTGATTTGGGAAGATGCCAATCTGGGCATCAACAAGAGTATTTTGATGTCTATCAGGGGTTTCCATTGCATACTAGGGAATTATTATGCTCATTAGCCTTTTAAAATTTGAGACACAGTCTCTCCTACACATCACAGATAGGTCCAAAGAATGTCATTAAGTAACTGAAAAAAGGAAGGAAGGAAGGATTTAACATTTAGTCAAAGGAAAGGACCAGATTCCATCTGATCTAATAAGCTAAGCCCTGCTTAATAATTAAATGGGAAACCTCCAAAGAATACTAGGTGCCATAGGATATATTTGGGAGGAAAATTATGGCAAATCACATTAGAGCATTTTTTGTCTAACAAAAACTCTGTGCTGTTGGTGATGTGAGAGAATTGGCCATCTGCAAGGATGTTGTCCAGGGGATGCCCTGATGTTTTACCCTCTTGTGGGAGGCTTCTCTCATGTCAGCAGTCCTGCCAGCACAAGGGGTTTCACCCATTGCAACACCGGGGGGCCCTGTGGTATTGGGGGGCTCACATTAAGATGACCTAAAGCATACATAATCCGAGCCCATGCAAAGGTTAGAAGACATCCATCCCAGGCATTCATCCCAGGCATCCATATTCATCTTCTCTAGGCCAATATCACCCTACTGTCTAATTTCTTCTATAAAGAGATCAATAAAGTTCCTAGCGACTTACCAATTGATTCAGTGAATTTACTCATTGGGATTAACTCTGATTCTGGTCAGAGTTTTTCTTTCAAAAATATTTTCAAGGCATTGTTCTTGCTCTGAGATTCCTCCCGCCACCCCAAGGCTCAGACCCCAAGACCCAGGGCCAGGCCTTGACATTTTGGAACTTTATAAAGAACAAAGATAACTACATGCTTATAATGGCAGATGCTCAACCAAATCAACAACAGTTTCCCAGAAGACTAACACTGTTTTTAATTACCTGGCTTGATTCATAGCCTGCTTTTTAAAAAAAAACAAAACAAAACAAGAATTTATAAAAAAAAATAAACACATAATGTTGAAACACAAATAAATTAAAAAGTAATTTAAGAGAAGAAGAATTACAATACCATATTCCCTTCTTGCTATACAACCCTGAAAATTTACCATGTTTTGTTTTAGTAAGGGCAGGCACTTGCGCTTTTGAAAACTGAATTAGATATATGAATTACCCATTAATAAACAAGGTTTTCTAAATGGTGATACTTACCTTAGAATTTATCACTCTTTCCTCCACCCGAATTGTTCATTTCTACCCACCCAATTGATAACCGGTGATTGCTCATGCCTTGCTAACACACACACATATATATAAGAGGCTCAACACCACTCCACAAATCCCTTTTTCTAGTCAAGTCAAGAACTTGAAAAACCAGGAAGGAAACCAGGTAAGGGGGAAATGCTTTGTTATTGATATTAGCAGACTTTCCAACCAGAATGTGGAGGTTCTCAGTTGAGATGCCTGACTTATAACCAAAAATAGCAAAAGTGAGATATTTGGGGGTGTTAGAATTAGACCGCTTTGTGAGCTTCTTGAGCTTCTTTGAGACTCTTCCAGTGTTGACCTGTTTGTTCTCCCAGTGCTTCTTTCACAGAAACACTGTAGAGGAGGCATGAGCAAACTTTGGCCCTCCGGGTGTTTTGGACTACAACTCTCACAATTCCTAACAGCCAGTTAGGAATTGTGGGAGTTGTAGTCCAAAACACACGGCGGGCCAAAGTTTGCTCATGCGTGCTAGAGAGTTTCCTAGAAAATATTCTAGGTCAGCACATTACAAACTATCTGCTGGGGGGCTAGCATTTTTTTCTTCCTTCCATGGTACCATAATTGTGCCCATTGGTTCCAAAATATTCTTTTTTTTTCTAAATAATTTTTATTAAAAGAAAAGATTTTTTTAAGTACATAAAAAGTGGGGAAACATTATGAGTTATAGAAATGTATGAAAAAGGAAAGAAGAAAAAGTATGTATAAAAAAAGACATATATGTATGTGTGTGTGTGTGTGTGTGTGTATATATATACATACATAAAAAATGTGTAGAAAAAAAGAATAAAAAAGAAAAAGACAAGAAAAAATTATATATATATAAGGGGAAATTTGTACTTCCATTCTTCATTCTTTGCAGTAGTCCCAAACACTGTCTATTCCCCCCCCCTCCGGTTTTCTACAGTCTTCACCCCTATTCTGTGTTCTTTTCTATTAGGTCTTCCTTTCTCTCTCATATATATATATACACACACACACACATACACACACATACACACACAGAGCTGTATTTATAATTCTATTTCATTAGATTTTCATGTATTCAGTCTGTACTGTGACTTTTTTCAGTAAAAACGTTAATTTATCCATATCCATGATGCCCATTATTCTAACTAATAAGTCCTCTTTTGTTGGCACTTCTTCCTGTTTGTTTTCCCCATAACATTGGAGAGCTAATTGGCCACCACTTGAGTCTGCTTATGGTCACCATGTAGAGCTTTTATTTTCCATATAAAAGGAAAAGTTTGCACGGACAAAAGTCAGCAGTTCAATAAACCTTCAGTGAGCTCTGTTAAATGTCTCAGGGCCCTTACACAAAAACAATTTAACCCAGAACATCAAGGCAGATAATTTACAATATATATCTACTTTGAACTGGATTATCTGAGTCCACACTGGTGTATAATCCAGTTCAATGTGGATTTTATATAGCTGTGTGAAAGGAGCCTCAGTAATGCAACTTGCTAATGCAGTTCAAGTGGGATCTTTGACCTGTAACAGTGTGGTGTGAAAGAGTCCCAGGAGAAAATGGACTGAGGACAAGTGGGGAAAGTGAGAGGAAGAAAGAGAAACTGGGACACTTTAAAAGCAACTGTAAAAATGGAACAGTAGTGGATTAATGGGGACTATCCTTGCCAAATTCGGGCAATTGGGAGAAGTATAATGTTCCTAGTATATTCATCTACCAGAAAATATGTACAGATAGATACACAGTCTGATGAAATGCACAGGTGATAACAGGCAAAGGAGCAAGGGAGGAAGAGTAAGATACGAGTTGTGTTTTTAAAGCCAGTGTAGCTAGGTATGATGGTTATCTGAAAACTCAAATGTAGCAGCAGGAACTAGAACAGCAGTATCAGCCCTTATCAGCACTTAAGTCTGAGCAACTCTGATAAATAGGCATGGAACTCCCTTTCTGGAAAGTCAAGGTGGCTGGCTACATTTGGGTCAGGCCCTGAGTAAAGAAATGATATGAGGTTGAAAGCAGAAGTTATCCTGAATAGAAACTAACAAGTCCACAGGCAGGGCTGTAGCCAGAGGGGGGGGGGGGGAGTTAGAGGTTCACCCCACCCCACCCCCCACCCCCCCAGCAAATTGTTCAGGTTTTTAAAAAACCATCATGAATTTTAACTGATTAACCAAATCCCCATGAATGTCCACTGAAGTTAATCTGTTTTGATTGTCCATTGAAGTTTATTGAGGGAGCCTGATTTCTAAATTATTTTGCGTTATGGAACTACTCTTCATGATTCATTAAACAAAAGTTTCAACATCCCCTCCCCTGAAATTTTCTTTTCTGGCTATGGCCCTGTCCACAGGAGCAGCCAACCAAGTACATATGTCAACCTCAAGTCCATGAAAGCGTTTTTTGGCATATGTTTTTCAGTCCCCTTTGATTTCTCCCCAGAACTGTTACCAATATCATCAGTCACCATGACATCTATGTTCGACAGAGGCTTTGCATTTTAAGTCAAGGGGAACCTGCCTAAATTCAGTGGTTGGTGTAGATTCACTTTATCAATTGCATTTAGCTACATGTTGACTGAGTCAATGGCATTACTCTAATTAGAATTAGCCAATGGGATTTGGCCCTTGCTTAATAAAGAGCATGTACCTGGTAAAATGAATTGTTTTAATGTTCGTGTGCCTTCAATCCCTCATAGTGTTTTTTTGCAGAGGAGGTTGCCCTTGCATCCCTCTGAAACTGAGAGTGCGACTTGCCCAGAATCTCCAAGTAGGTTTCTGCAACCAGGCAGGGATTTGAACCTTTGTCTCCCAGGGTCCTGGTGCAATACTCAAATCATTACTCCACGTTGTTTCTAAAATTATTCAATCCCATTTAGTTGCTGTTTTGGCTTCCAAGGAAAGGCTTCTTAACATTCCATGTGTGCGAAATGTTAAAACTAGCAGATGGGGCATCTCACCAATACATAGTATTTTAATGGTGTATTTTATTTACATCATCTTATTTATTTACATCATTTTTTACCCCGCCCTTCTCACCCGGAGGGACTCAGGACAGCTTACAACAGTCGGCAAATTACATTGCCCAAAATACATTCAATAAAACAATGACATATTAATAAACAATAAAACAGTACCACATCAATTAAAAATCTAATTAGACTCTATAAAACCATGAATTATAAAATTTAAAATGCATATATAGTTAAATTCACTCACTAACACCTTTGTGTGCACCTTGATTCATGTCATATTGACCTCAGATGTTACTCCTCGAACGCTTGAGAACATAGCCATGTCTTCACGGCTTTCCTGAAACCTAGGAGAGTCGGAGCATGTCGAACACTACTAGGGAGGGCATTCCACAGCCGGGGAGCCACCGCCAAGAAGGCCCTGTCCCTCATTCCCACCAGCAGGTGGGACCGAGAGCAGGGTCTCTCCTGATGATCTTAACAACCTAGTAGGTTCATAGGAGGAGATACGTTCGGACATGTAGTTTGGGCCAGAACCGTTTAGGGCTATATAGGTCAAGACCAGCACTTTGAATTGGGCTTGGTAGCATATTGGCAGCCAGTGAGGCTGGCTTAGCAGGGGGGTGGTACGCTCCCTGTATGCCGCCCCACTTATTAATCTGGCTGCCGCTCGTTGTACTAGTTGGAGCTTCTGGGCCATCTTTAAAGGCAACCCCACATAGAAAGAATTGCAGTAGTCCAAACAGGATGTAACGAGAACATGGACCACCGTGGCCAAGTCTGGCTTCCCAAGGTACGGGCACAGCTGGTGCACAAGTCTAAGTTGTGTGAAGGCTCCCCTGTCCATCGTCAAAACCTGCTGCTTCAGGCTCAGCGATGAGTCCAGGAGAACCCCCAGACTGCGAACCTGTGTTTTCAGGGGGAGTGTGACCCCATCCAACACAGGTTGCAACCCTGTACCCTGTTCAGCCTTATGACTGACCAGGAGGACCTCCATCTTGTCTGGATTGAGTTTCAATTTGTTCGCCTTCATCCAGTCCAACGCAGCGGCCAAGCACCGGTTCAGGACCTGAACAGCCTCCTTAGTGACAGGTGGGAAGGAGTGACAGAGCTGGACATCATTTGCATAAAGATGACACCTCACCCCAAAACTCCGGATGATCTCTCCCAGCAGCTTCATGTATATGTTAAATAGCATGGGGGACAGTACCGAACCCTGCGGGACCCCACAAGTCAACGGTTTGGGGCCGAGCAGGTGTTCCCCAGTGACACCATCTGGGATCGACCCTCCAGGAATGAGCGGAGCCACTGCAGAACAGTACCTCCAAGTCCCATTCCCATGAGGCGTCCCAGAAGGATACCGTGATTGATGGTATCAAAGGCTGCTGAGAGGTCCAGCAGAACCAGCAGGGACACACTCCCCCTGTCCAGTTCCCGGCAAAGATCATCGACTAAGGCGACCAAGGCTGTCTCGGTACCATGCCCCAGCCTGAAGCCAGAAAATCTGGAAAATATTTTGTGTTGTATTTTATAATCCAGTTTTAATGTATGTATTTGTTTGTCCTATATGTTTTTTTATCATGTCAGAAGTGGCTTGAGAACATACTGCAAGTTGCTTCTGGTGTGAGAGAATTGGCAGTCTACAGAGATGTTGCCCAGGGGATGCCCAGATGTGTTAGCTGGGAGGCTTCTCTCATGTCCCTGCAAGCTAGAGCTGACAGATGGGAGCTCATCCCATCTTGTGGATTTGAACCAGCAACCTTCAGGTCAGCAACCCAATCTTCAGGTCAGAGGTTCAGCCGGCACAAGGTTTAACCCATCGCACCACTGCGGCTCCTATGACAGCCCTATATGTGAAAGACCTATGGTCTAAGAATTGAATAAACTACTAGCTATCACTGGGTAAAGAATCATCTTCATGCCCAAATTGTCTAGGAATTAACTATTAGGAGTAAAGAAGATTGCTCAAAGGAAAGAGAAATGAAGGTGGCCTCTCAAATGGCACGCACCCATTTTAATCCTCCCAGGAGCCTAGAGTAGCTAAATCTTCATTGTCTGAATTGCCTCCACACTCATAAGACACAGCAGCAAGGCTTATGTTTGAACTGTAAAAGGGTTTTCCGAGGTGTTAAAACTCTAACTTCGAAACAAGTTCAATGTGTTGAATATCTCCTTTCAAATGTTAGATTTATGCCTGTAAGCAATTGCATTTAGCTTGACCCTTAAAGCAGAAATGCTTTGCATTTGTGAAAAATGCCTTTTGCACCACAGGTCTTAGAAACTACACACCACTATGTTTCCAAGCTCTGGAAATAAGCCAATCACTGTGTATTTAAGATACATGTAAATGCACAAGATAGTACGTATCGTGCAGTGCCCAACCTGTCATGCCATGCAGACTAACAGGCGATGTTTATTTTTAACAGTTGATAACCCCCTTGATCACGGCATGTTTTATCTTGAAAGTCAAATAGCACTCTTGGGTGCCAATAAGGACTTTTTTGCGGTAGCAAAGTAAATGCACTCAGCATATTGGAGGAAATAAAGAACTGGTAGGGGATTGGATGGCCCATGTGGTCTCTTCCAACTCTATGATCCTAGAATTCTAAACAAATCTTCACAGATATGTGATGAAGGTGCTGGTGTTGGCATCTGTCACTCTGACATTCTTCAGGATTAATAGCAGGGAATGACCATGGCTGTTTAGTTTTTGGTTCCCTCAGAAGATGACAAGAAACCCTCTGAAACCCTCGAGAACCTATGGTACATTGGATGATACTGTACTACAACTCATAACTTAGTAGTGGTTGTGTATGCTGGCAATGATGGACATTGCCCCCATTGATATCTGGAGGAGAGCCAGCACAGTGTATTGGTTTGAATGTTGGAGTAGGACTCCAGGACATCAGGGTTTGAATCATGGAAACCTACTAGGTGACCTTGGCTGAGTCACATTCTCTCATCCTCAGAGGAAGGTAGTTACATTTTTTCTAAATACGTCTTGCCAAGAGAACCCAAGGATAAATCACTTGAAGGCCTATAACAAATATAACATCTTGAGATACATACGTTCTTCAGTTCTGGTGTAGACTTTCAGTTCTCAATTTTTAGGCTACCAGCCATCTTGGACATCAGTTCTCAGAATCTTTGATCACTGACCAAGGTTTAGAAGTCCAAAAAGATCAAACTTTGAGATCCACTGACATGGACAATATCAAGCTAAACAGTGGTTCCCAACCTTTTTTTTTTTTTCTAAAAAAAATCTTTATTAGCATTTTTTTCATACATGTTAAAATCAGATAGTCGAAAAGAAAAGAAAAAAAGAAATAGAAGGAAAGCAAAAGAGAGAGAGAGAGAGAGAGAGAGAGAGAGGATACAGTAGAGTCTCACTTATCCAACACTTGCTTATCCAAAATTCTGGATTATCCAACGCGTTTTTGTAGTCAATGTTTTCAATATATTGTGATATTTTGGTGCTAAATTCATAAATACCGTAATTACAACATAACATTACTACGTATTGAACTACTTTTTTCTGTTAAATTTGTTGTAAAACATGATGTTTTGGTGCTTAATTTGTAAAATCATAACCTAATCTTATGTTTAATAGGCTTTTCCTTAATGCCTCCTTATTATCTAACATATTTGCTTATCCAACATTCCGCCGGCCCGTTTATGTTGGATAAGTGAGACTATACTGTATTTAAAATATCAACTTCCAGTCATCTTCCATTAGGTTCTTGCCTAATCTCTCTCCAAGCTTTTTTTGACCAGGGACCACTTTGACCAGGGTCCACTCCCCAACAATTAATACCAAAAGGATTATGAATCCATTTTTGGTCAACATTAGATTTGATTTGGTTATTTGGGGTGCTGATTCAGAATATGCATTGGATAGACCAAATCAGCTCTAGTTTCTGACACAGAACATATGCCATCCTGTAGTTGCCATCTTCTCACCCACAGAAAACCATATTTAATAATCTAGAGCTGATGTGGTCTACCCAATGCAATTTTCTGAATCAGCATCCCAAATAACCCCAGGAACAGGCCTAAAAACGAAGACAACAAGGCGTCCCCACTTCCAGGCAGCACATGGAATGGCTCCGCTCAGAAGGAGGGAGGAGGGGAGAAGCAGCAGTCAGGAGGTTTGTTGTCACGCCTTTCATGGGTAATCAACTTCTTCCCTCCTGACATCACAGTTGCCTCAGTACTTTTTTTTTCCGTGTCAGGAGCAACCTGAGTTGCTTCTGGAGTGAGAGAATTGGTTGCCCAGGGGATGCCCTGATGTTTTTGATGTTTTTACCATCCTTGTGGGAGGCTTCTCTCATGTCCCCGCATGGAGCTGGAGCTGAGAGAGGGAGCTCATCTGCGCTCTCCCCGGGTGGGATTCGAACCTGGCAGCTTTCAGGTCAGCAACCCAACCTTCAAGCCAACCTTTATCCCCTAGGCCACCTCAGTACTATAGAAAGGTTTCACAAGACCAGTCGCTCTCGTTGCAACAGTGTAGTAATGGTGAAGCCATGGATCATATTTTAGTTCTTGGGGACCACTGGTGGTCCATGGATCACAGGTTGGGTACCACTGAGCTAAATGAACCAATGGGATGACTTTACAGTGCTTGAATTATATCTGCCAGAATGTCCTAGTTAGTAGTGGTTCAAATTAGGAACTTTCTCAAACTTTCTTCATTCAGTATAAGACAACTTCCTATATACCTAGATGTGTCCCCATTAGAAACACACCAGAACTTTTCTGAATATTTTGAAATTATTTCTCAACTGGGGGATTTTTTTTCTGCCCTTTTATACCAAGCATTAAGAACATAAAAAAATGACAGATAACTTGTTGTTGTTACCTGCCAGTAAATCTACTAGTCAGAGACTTGCAGATCACAGTATCATGGCCACATGGTGGCATGCTGAAGCATACTAGTGGTCCTTCGTTGTACTGAATAACATCTGCTCTTCCTTTCTTCTTTTTTTCAGCACCTCAAGTCAAAGAAACCTCCTGGTCAAATCACTTGTTTTCAGCTCAGAGTAGGCATTACCAATTCCCAGAATCATGAAGCTGTTTATCATTTTTCTTTTTGTTATACTGGTAGTTACAGGTGAGTCTAATAGTACAGCAGCAGGAGCATTTGTATGATCAGGAGAACATTTCAGATATCATTTCCTAAGGCCCCAGTTTCATGTGCACCAGGCTGAAAAGGTCAGCATTGGGCTGGGGATCACATTCACTTGTTCATAACTGTAAACATAAATCTTGAGGTGTTATGAAGTTGGGAATCCAGTTTGTGCTCCTGTGGTGCTGAACAGGCTGCCGACAATGGATAGAATGTGTTGTCAAAGCCTTTCATGGCTGGAATCACTGGGTTGATCATCTTCTTCAGAGGTGAAGATGCCAGCCACAGATGCAGGCAAAACGTCAGGAGAGAATGCTACTGGAACATGGCCATACAGCCCGAAAAACTCACAGCAACCCAATAGATAGAATGTAATGGTAGCTGGGGGTTCTTGCTGTCTCAGTGAGATGATGACTCTGCTCCAGGGTTTAGTCTGGAAAGCAGCTTTTTTTTCCCATGTCAGGAGCAACTGGAGTTGCTTCTGGAGTGAGAGAATTGGCCGTCTGCAAGGACGTTGCCCAAGGGACACCCGGATGTATTTTTGATGTTTTTACCATCCTTGTGGGAGGCTTCTCCCATGTCCCTGCATGGAGCTGGAGCTGATAGAGGGAGCTCATCTGTACTCTCCCCGGGTGGGATTCGAACCTGGCAGCTTTCAGGTCAGCAACCCAACCTTCAAGTCACGAGGCTTTTATCTCCTAGGCCATAGGAGGCTCCTTTGGAAAGCAGCTATCCAAGGCTCTGAGCCCCTTCGCTATTTTAGAGAATTTCTTTCCCCCACTCATACATGAGGGGGTAGAGGGTGCTTTGCTCCCTTCTAGGGAAAGAATGGCCAAGAAGTAGTCCTGGCCAAGTGCCCGCCCCCTCCAAATATACAGTCAGCAGAGGACAGCAAATGACATTACAGCTGAAATCCTCAACAACAATTTATTGATTAGCCAGTTGGCCTTATCAAGCACAGACAAAACAAACATGAAATACAACATACATCTGGTACACTTAAAATAAAAAAAAATATACAGGTATTTGCCAGTTTGGTGCCAATGTAGCTTAGCCATAGATGTATGCATCAACTATCCTCATGTCCCCTACACTGTACCCCAATCTGATCTATGTTCTCTGATCTCCTTTTAGCAGTTTTAAGAACAGCTGAAATCCTCAATTCTCTCATGGCCCAGTGGCAGTGCTAGAAATGGAGAGGGGGAAGCTGATCCCTTCCTCCAGTTCTAGGCCGGCCTGCTTGGCTAGCAAGTTTTTACTTATCAAGGCTCTTGTTTCTCGTATCTTTGCTTTAGAAAACAAGGGCAGTGAGGAGAGCAGCTCAGGTTCCAAGGACACTGTGAACCAGACTTCAAAGGGGGCAGGGTCATCACCCGCGGATAAAGACAAGGATAACGGTAACATGGACACAACCATTAGCACAAAAACCAATAGACAAAACTCTATGGGCAGAGTGTACAGATAATTTTCTCTGCTGTTTAAAGAACCAGATAAAAAACAGAAAGACGAGTTACATGATAAACAAAAAGAGAAAATCAAAAAGACAAAAGTGGACCAATCGGGCTTATTGGTTACTTGTTTTGATATACGCCGGATTATAATAAAGGCAAATCAGCCAGAGCGCATTCACTAGTTCAGTATTTGAACATTACCTATACTGTTACCTTGACTATACCGGCAACGCTTGTTTGCTTTATGATAAGCATTTTAGAACGGAGTGGAAAGGCAGGCAGTGGCCCCTTCCCCAAGCAGCAGTAGCAGAGGGCTGTGTGCTGGGAATATTCCTCCAAGGGTCTGTGTTCAAGGAAGGCCTGCAGATTTCAACATTTTTGCTCAATCTGAAAAACCTGCAATAGGGGAAAGCCCTTCAAAATCAATTAAAAGACAATCGATACCTCAAAAAGAAGACAAGGGGGTTCCCCTCCTTTCCAAGGGGCCCAACCTAATTAACCTAAGCCAACTTGAATTTTGATTGGATCCTGTCACCATAGCAGCCGACTATTTGTATAGTGGCTTTAAGGAAGGCTGTCATTTCTAGCCCAAAGGCCAAGGGCCACATGTATTTCCCATAATTTGAAATCCATTTTAGGTATGGAAGCCATTGTACAATGAAAAATTTGCAAGGTAGCAAAAGAGGGCAGGGTTTGTAGGGCCTTTTATCTACGGCCCAAAATTAATATTAGATTTTCCTCCTTGCGAATTGTCCCCAAAAAGGCCCCGGGAGATATGACTGCACTTTAAACTATACATCCTTTGAAACTACTGTCCACATTAATAGGAGTCAGAGACTTGCCGCTGATCTTGCCAAATGCAGCATCAAGTCAGCCTTTTGTCTTCTTGCAGTTCAGGTCAATGACTCTGAGCTGTTAAGTTTTTGCCTTTCATGAGGATTATTACATGGATAAGGCCCTTCTTATGGCTGCTCAGTTTCATGTGTGGCCTTTGAAAAATTTAGCACTTTTTTTGGAATGGGCCCTCAACTCATACACAGATTAAAAGCAATGGTTCACTACCTCAATAATTTTTGTTACTGGAAAATTGGGGGTGGGTGAATGTGTTGCGTTGCTGTCTGCATGCCAAAAACTGACTTTGGAATTAGGCGTCTCCAGCATCCAAAAGACAGAAGGTCCATCCACTCAGAGAGCGAGGACGACTTTGCAGCTGAAGCCCACAATTCTCTCATGGCCCGGGAGGCAGTGCTGGAAACGGAGAGGGGGAGGTAGATCCCTTCCTCCAAATCTAGGCTGGCCCATTTGACTAGCAAGTTTTTCCTTATAAAGGCTCTGTTTTCCCATATCTTCACTTTAGAAAAAAAAGGCAGTGGGGAGAACGGCACAGGTTCCAAGCAGACCGGGGACACGGCACCCACAGATAAAGGCACGGAAAAAGGTAACATCGATGCAACCATTTGGTCCTGGGCCCCCTCTAATACCCAAGTTGGCACTGCCATGAGTCAGAAATATGAGTGCTGCAGTTCTGGAAGTTCTACCCCTCTGGCCTGGGTGGCAGTGCTGGAAACGGAGAGGGAGAGGCAGATCCCTTCCTCCAAAACTAGGCTGGCCTGCTTGGCAAGCAAGTTTTTCCTTATAAAGGCTCTGTTTTCCCATATCTTCACTTTAGAAAAAAACGGCAGTGGAGAGAACGGCACTGGTTCCAAGCAGACCGGGGACAAGACACCCACAGATAAAGGCACGGATAAAGGTAACATCGATGCAACCATTTGGCCCTGGGGCCCCTCTAATACCCAAGTTGGCACTGCCATGAGTCAGAAATATGAGTGCTGCAGTTCTGGAAGTTCTACCCCTCTGGCCTGGGTGGCAGTGCTGGAAACGGAGAGGGAGAGGCAGATCCCTTCCTCCAAAAGTAGGCTGGCCTGCTTGGCAAGCAAGTTTTTCCTTATAAAGGCTCTGTTTTCCCATATCTTCACTTTAGAAAAAAACGGCAGTGGAGAGAACGGCACAGGTTCCAAGCAGACCGGGGACAAGACACCCACAGATAAAGGCACGGATAAAGGTAACATCGATGCAACCATTTGGCCCTGGGGCCCCTCTAATACCCAAGTTGGCACTGCCATGAGTCAGAAATATGAGTGCTGCAGTTCTGGAAGTTCTACCCCTCTGGCCTGGGTGGCAGTGCTGGAAACGGAGAGGGAGAGGCAGATCCCTTCCTCCAAAACTAGGCTGGCCTGCTTGGCAAGCAAGTTTTTCCTTATAAAGGCTCTGTTTTCCCATATCTTCACTTTAGAAAAAAACGGCAGTGGAGAGAACGGCACAGGTTCCAAGCAGACCGGGGACAAGACACCCACAGATAAAGGCACGGATAAAGGTAACATCGATGCAACCATTTGGCCCTGGGGCCCCTCTAATACCCAAGTTGGCACTGCCATGAGTCAGAAATATGAGTGCTGCAGTTCTGGAAGTTCTACCCCTCTGGCCTGGGTGGCAGTGCTGGAAACGGAGAGAGAGAGGCAGATCCCTTCCTCCAAAACTAGGCTGGCCTGCTTGGCAAGCAAGTTTTTCCTTATAAAGGCTCTGTTTTCCCATATCTTCACTTTAGAAAAAAACGGCAGTGGAGAGAACGGCACAGGTTCCAAGCAGACCGGGGACAAGACACCCACAGATAAAGGCACGGATAAAGGTAACATCGCTGCAACCATTTGGCCCTGGGGCCCCTCTAATACCCAAGTTGGCACTGCCATGAGTCAGAAATATGAGTGCTGCAGTTCTGGAAGTTCTACCCCTCTGGCCCGGGTGGCAGTGCTGGAAATAGAGAGCGAGAGGCAGATCCCTTCCTCCAGATCCCTTCCTGGTTTCTAGAGTTGGGGTCCAACTCTCAAATCGCTAGACTACATTGGGTTTCTGGGTAACATTATAAGTGTGTAGGAAAAGAAACAAAGTTCCTGTCCTTATGGTTTCTGTTGTTGTTTTCCCTTTAGCAAACTCCATGATTACTTGTGAATGTAATAGTGGAGACAATCTCTGCTCTAAGGATAGAAGCTGTATCATTGAAAAAGGAGACTGTATTGCAATTGCATTTAATAATACATTGGGTAAGTAAATGTGCCAGATTTTCAGATAACAATAGCCCCGTCTACACTGCGCAATATCTCAGGATCTGATCCCAGATTATCTTCTTATCCTGGAATATCTGGTAGTGGAGACTCATATAACCCTGTTCAAAGCAGATAACCTGGGATTGGAGTCTGGGAGATAAGGACACTGTAGAAGGGATCTAAGAGATGGGCAAGAAAAACTTGTCAGAGTAAAGGGGGTGTATTAGCTTCCTCAAAAAACCTTAGACCAGCCTTCTACTATTTTAACTTTATTGCTTTTACTTGGCAGTTTTATTTGCCATTATATTATTGTTTAAAATGTTGGTTTAATTTGTATTAAATGTCAATGATGTTTGTTTTTATTGTGAATTTTATTTTATCTTGTTTAATGTGGAAATTTGGGCTTGGCCCCATGTTAGCTACCCCGAGTCCCTGCAGGGAGATAGAGGTGGGGAACAAAAATAAAGTTGTTATTATTATTATTAGAAGGCTACAACCCTCTGCAAACATACATACATACATACATACATACATACATAAACAGCCTACTGGGGCGTGTCTGGCATTTCCACAAACCTTTAAAGGGAATTTATTAAAATAAGATACAAATATAGATGCTGGTTACTAGGCTTGTCCGATCGATGGAAAAATTGTTTCAATTCTCGTTTCTAAAGTAGGGGGTGCCGGCTCTTCGTTGTAGAAATTATTTCTAAATGTTTCACCCAAAAGTTTTGGATATTTACGAAAATTCTTAATGTTTCTAAAATGTTTCTAAAATGGCGGATGCGCATGCGCAATCGCCAAAAAACAGGAAACCAGGGGGGACTTTTCTGGGGGTCTCCCGCCCTCATTTCTTGAGCTATTCTCATCAAATTTGGTACAGTGGGAGAACACATTCCACACTCTTTGCTCAATAAATTGCAGAATGTTTCCTGTCCTATCAACGGAGCCTCTGTCTGTGATCCCCCTAGACTGGAGGCCAATGCCTTCCCTTGAATGTCTAACTGGGCGTGAGGGAAGCACTGGCAGGAATGCACACGTTCTTTGGAAACTGTTACTTCCAATGGACCCTTTTAATTTTGGAAAGCTATGTGTCTTTGTAATTGATGCAGTAACACTCAGCCCGGGGGCTTGGGATTATAAACGAAGCGTGAGGTAAGCTCAGCGCTTACAGGGAAGCAGACGTGGTTAGAAAACTATAATTTTCAAGCTCCCTCCTTTGCAGGCTTGGAAAGCCTTAGATGGGTTTTATTGCTTTCTTCCAGAAAACTTTGCAAAGGAAAGGCAAAAAGTCTACCTCAAAAAGAAAAAGCACCCCAAAAGCCCCAAAGCTAGCAGTTACAGGGAGGGACGCAGACTCCTTTGGAAAATAAAAATTCCCAACATCCACAGCAAGGACTCTGCCCCAAGCCCCAAGCCAATTTCCCCCCAACACAATATCTAACCAGCAACAACCAGCCACTTTGCCCTCTCAGCTTCACGGCGTGCGTGCGAAACACCCTCTCTCCTCGGTATCCCAACCCAGAGAATGGCTTGGCTCCGTGCGGAGGCGATTTTTATAGCGATTCTACACATCGATGGGAGGATGCTAGCCCCCACCTTTTTTAGCCATCGTGGAAGACTCTGATTGGCAGGGAGCGGGAGCCCAGTTAGGCTGCGCTAGGCTCCCGTTCATGTTAGGTTGCAGAAACAATATATACATACACACACACACACACACACACACACACACACACACACACACACACATATATATATATATATATATATATATATATATATATATAAATATTTAAAAAAATTTGGAAGGAAAAAAATAACGAAAATTTTAAGACACAATTACAGAATGGGCCAACGATGGATCGTATTACATTGCCAGTTGCGCCCAGGGAAAACGTTTCAATACTCGTGTCAAAAAACGGGAACATAACGAAATTATAACGGTATGACAATTTTTACGACGATATGGACAACCCTACTGGTTACATATGAGATACACACTGAGTGGTGTTGGAGGTTTTGAGTAATGGGTTCACGGGTATGGGATAGGAGGGGTAGGGGTTTGATGAGAAGTGATAATTGGACAGTCAGTAATAGCTTGTATAGGATTTGCATTACATTGCTGTATCCCAATGTTATCAAAATAACATGTGTCCCTGTCTTAATCTGTTAGCTACTGTAGGGTTTGCTGTCTACATCTTATAATAGGATCAGGACATGAGGTTTTCACTGCTTTTCCCACTGGTTTCAACATAAGTTGGCATTCCCTATATTCAAATCTTCCCTCTCTTTTTTTTCAAACAGATGGAAAAGATATCAAAAAAGTGTATCTAGGCTGCCAGCCAAAGTCAGTCAGTTTTGATCAATGCCATGAAGAGAATATATTCATCACAGCAGGGAAGGACTTTTACCTGAATAGTCAAGCCAAATGCTGTCACAGCAAGGACAAGTGTAACAATGATTTGAAATGTAAGTGAGATGCTTTGGGGTTCTCAGGAAAAAGTTGGCATCACAGTTGCTTTGTATGTATTTCGCTTGTAATTTCATCCTCTTTTTTAATGTCTTTCTTTATGCCATGACTTGAAATTTTGAGTCCACAAGAAGACTTTGAAAAAAAGGATTTGAACAGGAAATAATGCCAGTCCCATATAAAGGTCCGATTGAGCATTTAGAAACAGTTGGAAGGCATATACTTCCAACTGCCATCCCAGTTTGATGCTAGCTTATTTTACTGTTATTGTTTTAATTAGATATGCTGATGTCATATTGTTTTATCTGTTGATCAGGCTTGGTCTCCATGTGAACCACTCCGAGTCCCCTTGGGGAGATGGAAGTGGGTTATAGATAAAGTTTTATTATTATTATTATTATTTTGGGAAATGGATAATGAGAAAACTGCCTCTCTGCTCGGCACTTTTTCATTTTTTCACCATCTTTCACCTGCTTGAAGGAGGGTCATTTTGGAAGGCTGTTTTATATGTTTACTGTTGCCTTTTCTCATCTCAGTAGTAACAAAGGAGTCTGACAAGACTTCTGAAATGAAGTGCCCCTCATGCTTTGCTTTGAGTCCTGAATCCTGTAATGCCACGAAGACCAACTGTTTCAAGGACCAGAATCGATGCATCAACATCACTGGGAAACTCATGAACGGTAAATCAGCATGTAGTACATTTCTTTTTATTCCTTATTTATTTTGTGACTGGGTGCCATCAAGTCATTTCTGACTTATGGTTACCTTAAGGTGAACTTATCATGGGGTTTTCTGGGTCTGATTCCAACCCTGGTCACCAAAACCATAGTCCAAAACCCAAAGCACATACAAGTTCTTTCTATCTATCTATCTATCTATCTATCTATCTATCTATCTATCTATCTATCTATCTATCTATCTATCTATCTCATCATAAAAATGACAAGTATTCTGTATCAAGCACTCTGTTAAGCATACTTAATTAATATACTTAACTAAAGGGCAAAATTAATGCCATTTGACAGCACTTTAAGTGCCATAGTTCAGTTCTATAGAACTGGACCTGAGAATGGCAGTGGCAGTACAGAGGAGGTGAGATGTGAACTACTCCAACAGAGTGGATGCACTTCTGGCTCTCCAGGCAATGGCTGCTTTGGGTCAGATTTACCCTGGGCTCATAGTGTATGTGTGCGCGCTAAAATGCTTAACTAACAGAATAGAAACAGAGATCTTCTGACTTTTTCAGTTGCTGAAAACAAACGTGAGTTGCATTCACAATCACATCTTTGAAGGCTTTATTGCCAATGGCTGGCATTCAGCATTGTGGTTATGGATTCATAAACTACAGTGATAAATCTATAACTACTCCATACTTGGTAAGACTACATAGTCTTACTGCAGGACTATAGAAATTCCACCCCTCTCCCACTTGTCTTAAGAGCCAAAAGGGTAAAGGAGGTTCATAACCATCATCATCATCATCATCATCATCATCATCATTGGATATACAACAGAATTAGTATACAGCAAACAACCAAACTATGCTGGTTGTTGTATTGGATCACATGTTGGAAACTTCCCAAGTGTCTAGGACTATGTGATGTATCGGCGAATAATGTGTGCAGATCCAAGTAGGGTGGCATTTTGCAGCAGACAGATGGTAATTTTGTCAGCGCCGATTGTTTTTAAGTGCTGGCCAGGGTCTTTAGGCACTGTACCCAGTGTGCCGATCACCACTGGGACCATCTTCACTGGCTTGTGCCAGAATCTTTGGACTTCAGTCTTTAAATCCTCGCATCATGTCAACTTTTCCAGTTGCTACTCATCAATCCTGCTGTCACCTGGGATTGCAACATCTATTATTATTATTATTATTATTATTATTATTATTATTATTATTATTATTATTATTATGCAGCTTGCACTTGGGTCAGAAGAGAAAGGAGCTTTTCAAGCTCTGCCAGTGAATGGGACTGATACAGTGAATCACAACAGGAGTTCTCTTTCTGATTGTCGCAGCCTTGCTTACTGATGGGAGGGTCTGGAAATGTCATTCTTTTGTGTCTCGAACTGTAGCTGAAAAGGGATGTTCAGGCTAGGAAATTGAACTTAGTTATGAAGATATGCCAAAGAAACTGGTGAAGAACATCAATGCACATTTTAAAGTAGATGATGACATTATGTATTAATATTCTACTAGGTTTAGACTATTAAATATATAAATATTGAGAAAACAAGAGTAAGAGGGCAGAGGAAGAAGAGGGAGCCTGCATTATGTCCTTCTTTTCCTTCCCATGTTTTGTTGAGAACCCTTTCTTACTTTTTCTGGCTATTTTTTGAGGCATAGCAGGGTGTAGGAATGAACAATTGACAAACTGTGATACCATTTCTTTCTCTGTTCTTTCCCCCCAGAAACTGGAATAACGGCCTTTGAATTAAAGGGCTGTACCACGGCCTTTACAGCATCCATCCTTCAAGAGACAGGTGCCATGTTAGACTATGGAGATACCATTTATTCTATTGACACAATCCAAGTAGGGAATGGCAAACTCAGCAGCATCCAAGCACCACCGGGCATTGTGTTTGCAGTCCTCCTGCCCAGCCTCCTTGGCCTCTTGCTGGACAAGTTCCTGTACTGATCCTGACCCATTTGGATCAAAGGGTCTTCTGGAAAGACATATTCAATGAAAGAGAATGAATGAAGACATAGATTACAGAAGTTCGGGTTCTAGAATTTACTAGATCTGTATAACTTTATGTATTTTAAAAGGCAAATCAGATAGAGACATTTTCACACTATGCAGTTATAGCACCATGGCTAATTCCACACTGGACACTTAACTGGGGGCCAATCTGGAGTATTATGGATGCCCATAGACTCATTCTGGATTCAGAATGACTAGATGGGCATCTAGCCAGAGGGATGCATTAGTGTCCAGCTGGTCCAGCCAGACTAAGACTACATCGGTTCAGCTGGAACATCACCCTATCCTCCACATCACCACCCCCATTCCCTCCTGACCATGGAGCTCTTTGCGATCTTCCAACCATTGTGATCTGCATTTACACGTCAGAAAGGAGTGGCCATGCGACCAGCAAAGAGGTGGTCAAGTGATCCTCTCCTTCTTACTGGTTGCATGGATATCCCTTTCTTATAACAGGAGAGCTCTATGGCAGCAATGAAATCGGGGCAAGCCATCCACGTCCATGATGCTGATCAACACAGGGAAAGTGTGATGGTGATGGTATCCATTTAGACAGCAGGTTGGGCCAAATGGAACCCAACCCAGCTGCAGATATTTCAGAGTTTCCTGAAAACTCCAGAGTCTCCCCCAACTTTGCCTGGACACGGCACTGGGTTTGAGGTAAGTCCAGCTTTTTTGTCAGTGTAGATAAGCCCTACAATTCCATTCTATGGAAACCTGGGGTTTTTAGTTTAAGGTGCCTTCTCAAACTGTAAGCCTTTTTAGGATGTAGCCATAGTGGTTAGAGTGGACTCAACGTGCTATAATTTTGTAGTGTGAAACAGCTCTAAATAAATCAGGGAGAGGTTCTATATATATATATATATATATATATATATATATATATATATATATATATATATCTGCTTTGAAGTGGAATATATTGCAGTGTGGACTCAGATAACCCAGTTCAAAGCAGATATTGTGGGATTTTCTGCCTTGATATTCTGGGATATAGAGCTGTGTGGAAGGGCCCTAAGAGTGCAGATTTAGCTAATCAAGCCCATGACTTCCATCTGAATAATGAATCATGTAAAATTGCAAAGATTTTCATATGTGTAGTTTTAAAGGGAAAATGATTTTCAGTATCCTCTTCTGCATTGCCCTATATCCCAGGATCTCATCCCAGATTATCTGATTATCCCAGATTATCTGGCAATTGAACTCATGTAATCCAGTTCAAAGCAGATAATCTGGGATCAGATTCTGGGATACAGGGCAGTGTAGATCCATCTTATGTCAGAATACATCCTCATGATCAGAAGAGGAAATAGCTGTATTAAGTAAAAGGAATGAATGCTGCTTCTGCCATTAACCATTTTTATAAGTATATACGTTTTAGAGACTAATTGAAGATTGAAAAATGTGTGAAACCGTCAGTCAAGGACTGCTCATAAGCCAGTCAAACTTTTGGAGCATTCTCCCTGAAATTGCATTAGAATTGCAACCTCATCAGATTTTAATAATATAATCTGAGTCAAATAAGTGTTGCAGCCTTTTGAGCTCTTGCTTTGATGTGTGGAGTTGGGGAAAGATGAGAAGAGTGTAAAGCACCTGCTATCCTTGTGGGAGCCTTGGTTCCATCTCCAGATAACAGGTCCCAAGTGTCAGGGCTGGATGAGACCCTGCCAGTCAGAGAGGACAGTTCTGGGCTGAATGATCAGACTTGGTTATTTAATAAAACACATGATTTTGGAATAAACATATCTCACTCAACCTTCCTTCCTTCCTTTCTTTAAACAAAGTTTAAGATTAGAAAATGCTGCCTTTAACAAAGAGCTGTTTCCCCCAGTATTTGAAAGTCACATGTTGCCCTTGGGAATAAAAACCGTTGTGACGTGGGTCCCCTTTCAAAGAACTTAATGACTGATAACATTGTTATTTTTTTCTCATTAATAAAATCCAAAGTACACACGACGGTTATTGCTTTAGCTGCCTAGCCAACAGGTCTTTTGCAGTAAAGCACTTCCTTTTGAGATCTTGCAGTGCAGTGGTTCTCAAACTGTGTGTCCCCAGATGTTTTGGCCTTCAATTCCTAGAAATCCAAACAGCTGGTAAATTGGCTGGGACTTCTGGGAATTGTAGGCCAAAACACCTGGGAGCCCAGAAGTTGAGAACCACTGTTGTAATGGACCGCAGCAGGATTTCAAGAGTGTTTTATTGGCCAGAGTAGCAGTCCAGTTTATGCTGCAAAGAGATTGCCCCCCAACATATAATCAGTGGGATTTTATAGGTAAAGGTAGAGGCTTTCCCCTGACATTAAGTCTAGTCGTATCCCACTCTGGGGGTTGGTGCTCATCTCCATTTCTAGGCCAAAGAGCCGGCGTTATCCGTAGACACCTCCAAGGTCGTGTGACTGGCATGACTGCATGGAGCGCCATTACCTTCCCACATAAGCGGTACCTCTTGATCTACTCACATTTGCATGTTTTCGAACTGCTAGGTTGGCAGAAGCTGGAGCTAACAGTGGGCGCTCACCCCATTTCCCAGATTCAAACTTCTGACCTTTTGGTTAGCAAGTTCAGCACCTTAGCATTTTAACATGCTGCGCCACCTGGGGATTTTATACCTTTTCTCAAAGTAGATTTCTATTTTCTACAACAAATATGAATTCTCATAAATCAGGTGGGTTTCCTTTATTACCTGATTGGGTGAGGTGTTGCTCATGCGTGGTAGTAAATTTCTAATTAACTTGACTTTCATTTCTCTAATTGTTTGTGATTTCTGTTAAGTCAGCTGTGTCCCTAAAGATCCAATCAGCTTGTGCCTTCACGATTGTTAATTATGTGCTATACGATCCACCCAAAGGCACACTTCCCAAGCTGAACAATGAAGCAGGCTTTTCTCAAGCAGTTTCTTAGAATCAAATACTTTAAAAAAATCATTTATTTTAAGTTATCAAGCCCTCTTAATCTGACATAGAAAGAAAGTACTCTGTTGCAACAAATGAAGGGGGGAAAATAGTGTTTCCCTTTTGCTGTCTGTTCATCTTGCATCTGGGAGGGGCATATAGTCTAACCAATGTTACATTTCACACAGTCTAACTTGTCACATTTTGTTTCTGTTTTGGGCTTGGCCCCATGTTAGCTGCCCCGAGTTCCTTCGGAGAGATAGTGGCAGGATAGAAAAATAAATAATAATAATAATAATAATAATAATAATAATAATAATAATAATAATAATAATTAACCCGGGTATGGGTAAACCCAGGCCCAGGGGCCAGATCATCAGATCCTCCGATCACCAGATATTAGCATCTCCTGGAAGAGTTCACTTTTGAATGATTCAGCAATAATAATAATAATAATAATAATAATAATAATAATAATAATAATAATAATGTCCTCAAAGCACAGCAGACAAAAAATCAGTACAAGAAAACCACACTACAAACTAGAGCTGACAGCTGGCACAACAAAACATTGCATGGAAAGTTCCTTGACAAAATTGAAGGAAAAGCTGACAAGGAGAAGACCTGGCTCTGGCTCACGAATGGGACCCTGAAGAAGGAGACAGAAGGCCTGATCCTTGCAGCCCAGGAGCAAGCCATCAGAACAAATGCAATTAAAGCCAAGATCAAAAAATCTGCTAATGACCCAAAATGCAGACTGTGCAAGGAAGCTGACGAAACCATTGATCATATCCTCAGCTGCTGTAAGAAAATCGCACAGACAGACTATAAACAGAGGCACAACTATGTGGCCCAAATGATCCATTGGAACTTATGCCTCAAGTACCACCTCCCAGCAGTAAAGAACTGGTGGGATCACAAACTTGCAAAGGTAATGGAAAATGAGCACACAAAGTTACTGTGGGACTGCTGAATCCAAACTGGCAAAGTTCTGGAACACAACACACCAGACATCACAGTTGTGGAAAAGAAAAAGGTTTGGATCATTGATGTTGCCATCCCAGGTAACAGTCACATTGACGAAAAACAACAGGAAAAACTCAGCCACTATCAGGATCTCAAGACTGAACTTCAAAGACTCTGGCAGAAACCAGTACAGGTGGTCCCGGTGGTGGTTGTCACATTGGGTGCCATGCCAAAAGATCTCAGCCGGCATTTGGAAACAATATTCATTGACAAAGTTACGATCCGTCAACTGCAAAAGGCCACCTTACGGATCTGCACGCATCATCCGAAAATACATTGGAGAAATTGCACATCCTTCTACAGGGTTCAGATAAAAACTCTATTTTAAAACTGACCCTTTTTACGCAAAAAGCACTGGCCATCCGCGAGAAGATGGAAGCGGAGAGCTGTAATATTAATGCCAATAACAAAATCCAAATTTAAAATTTACTATGGACAAGCCACTAGTTTTACTTACCATTGCCCCTGCTTAAACCTTACCTTAAGGGAATAATTCATTTTAATCTTTTTATTCTGCATTTGCACAACTACCTAGGAGTGGGTTGGTAGGCTAGTAGGCCGGGATGCTTTGTATCTATACATGATTTTACTGTATGTATGGGTAAGTGTGTACATTTTGTATGTTTCACATGTTTTGATATGGTCATAATTGACTAATCAATAAAGAGTTGTTGTTGTTGAAAATACATCACACAGTCCTAAACACTTGGGAAGTGTTCGACTTGTGATTTTGTGATACGAAATCCAGCATATAGATCTTGTTTGCTGGGTAATACAATGTAGTTGAGTCAATAATAATAATAATAATAATAATAATAATAATAATAATAATAAACTTTATTTTTAGACTGCCCTCTCTCCCCAGAGGGACTCAGGGCGGGTAACATACATATAAATGGCAAACATTCAAAGCCACAATTTCTTCATTAATATCAAAAGTATAAAATGTCAATAACACACACATTATGATAAAATTCCACATTAAAAAACAATACATTTAAACATGACAATCAGTAAAAACATTATTGCACAGAGTGAGCATATACCTGGACCAATTTAAGTGACCATGTTGCTGAAAATGTTCAGTCCTTGTTATAGTTTCACTTAGACCATAGCTGCTACGGGAAGACAATTATGTTAATCCTCCTCCTTTGACAAATAGCCTGGACCTGAGCCGTTTAGAAAACTCAAAGGAAAGCTAGGAATGTGACATACAGGCAATCCCTGAGTTGCAAACATCTGTCTTACAAAGGCTGAGACAATAGGAAGTGAGAGAAATCTACCCCTCCGAAGGGAAATTCACTCATGAAAGAGTTTCATAACTTGGAGACTGTCTGAACTTATTTCTGTGGGAACCATCTGGTCAGTTCAAAACCAAAGGAGCCAATCTTTAGAACAAAGGTGGGGGTCACTGTTCAGTTGTTATTGGGCTGATGGGAGCTCTAATAAACTCAGGTAATGGGGAAGAATGCTCAGAACTGAAGTCCATCATGAGGGTAGCTTGATCCTACTGTTCTAAGGCAGAAAAGTTTTGCTTGTGTTTTCTCAATTGTTCAAGCTTTCCTCCTAGATTGCTAAGTTACCTCCCTTATATATTACCGTATATACCCGAATATAAGCCGACCCGAATATAAGCCGAGGCATCTAATTTCCCCACAAAAAAAAACTGGGAAATCATTGACTCAAGTATAAGCCGAGAGTGGTAAATTTCAGAAATAAAAATAGATACTAAAAATTACATTAATTGAGGCATCAGTGGGTTGTTTTTTAATATTTACATCAAACTCTAATTTAAGATAAGACTGTCTAACTCTGATTAAATCATTATTCTCATCTTCTTCAATGTAAATGTGCTTATGTATCCTTTTAATAATAATAGAGTAAAATAATACATGTAATAATAATAATAAATACAGGAAAATAATACATGTAATAATAGAATAGAATAATAAATGTAATAATAATAATAAGGTCAGAGTGAAATAATAAATGTATTATTAATAATAAAAATAGAGTAAAATAAATGTAAAGTAGCAACAATAATAGAGTACAATAATAAATGTAATAATAATAGAGTAAAATAATAAATGTAATAATACCAATAATAGTAGAGAAAAATAATAAATGTACCATGTATTCTCGAGTATGAGATGACCCAAATATAAGCCAACCAGGATCCTCACCCGAGTATAAGCTGAGGGGAACTTTTTCAGTCCTTAAAAAAGGGCTGAAAAACTAGGCTTATACTCGAGTATATACAGTAATTATCATTATGACTTTCATCCCATTAGCTAGGACCTTGGAAGGTGAGAACCAGGCCTACTATGGTGTTCAGTATTACTACCTCTACATTTTTCCGAATGTACAATGGAAGGGCTGGAAACTTAATTTCCATTACATACACTAAGCGAGATTTTGGAGGACAAAGCTCAATGGAAACAGGGGGGGGGGCATTTGAAATGTAAACAGTAACAATTTGTGTGGGTATTAGGGCAACCATTATTAATAACAAGCCATGCAAGTTAGGTAATAAAAATGTGAAGTTTGAAAGAGAAGGACAAAGGTATTTGAGAAGTTCCACCTCCTTTATCAAAGATATATTAGTCATATCACAGGTATATAGGTGTTGCACTATATATGGCTCCAAAGTTCCTGTTTCACAAATGACTTTCTATTTGTTGAAAGATGATTTACAATAGGGTGTAACTTATTTCTCCAACATATTGCTCTCATTAAAACCAACTTGTTTTTTGCAGCTCCAGAGACTAGGGACCTCTTCACAAAGCTCCCGAGGTCTCGCCATTTAGCTGGCAGTTACCGGCAAAATGGCAAGCATGTGGAGTGCCTCATGGTGCCCTCCCTCCTTCCCTCATCAAATGGTGAGAATGGGACAAGGCTCAGATGGAAGAAAGGGCAACAAAATGTGGGTAGCTCCATTAGAGCTACACAAAATACACTTTCCTCCCCACATCTTGCGATACAGTTCAGACGGCACAAGGGTTTAACCCATTGTGCCACCACAGCTCATTTGACATATGAACTGGGTCAATGGAAAATGGATGGGGAATGTTTGTGTGAAGTAACTGAAAAAAAAGCACAAATTTCTATGCGCACTGAGCACGCAAAAATACTGTGGGACTTCCGAATCCAGACTGACAAATTTCTGGAACACAAGACACCAGACATCACAGTTGTGGAAAAGAAAAAGGTTTGGATCATTGATGTCGCCATCCCAGGTGATAGTTGCATTGAAAAAAAACAACAGGAAAAACTCAGGACCTCAAGATTTAACTTCAAAGACTCTGGCAGAAACCAGTGCAGGTGATCCCGGTGGTGATGGGTACATTGGGTGCCGGGCCAAAAGATCTCAGCCGGCATTTGGAAACAATACACATTGACAAAATTGCGATCTGCCAACTGCAAAAGGCCACCCTACTGGGATCTGCGCGCATCATCCGAAAATACATCACACAGTCCTAGACACTTGGGAAGTGTTCGATTTCTGATTTTGTGATATGAAATCCAGCATACCTATCTTGTTTGCTGTGTCATACAATAATAATAATAATAATAATAATAATAATAATAATAATAATAATAATAATAATAATAATAGGAGCAACTCCAGGGACTGCCCAGTCTAACCTGCTTCTCCCATGCAGGAAAAGGAACGTCAAAACGGCAGCGGGGAGGCCCTGCAGGTCACGCTGGTGCCCCATATTCTTTCCCTTTCAGGTTGTAGCGACGGGATGGCCCTGCAGGCCATGTGCTGCCCAGGCAGAGGGGAGCAGTGGGGGCCATGGGGTCCCCACAGAGCCCCTGACTGTACTTTGCGGAGCCCTAAGGGCTTCACAGAGCAGTTTAAGAACCACTGGACTTGATCATGAACCAAAGGATGGAATTGACAAAAAAAGATTCCAATTATATGCTAGGAAGAAACTCTTGGCAGTAAGAGTGGTTCAGCTGTGAAATGGATTGCCTTGGAGCATGGGGGGCTTTTTTCTTTATTTGGTTTTAAAATGGAGACATTTGCTTTGATGAAAAATTGTACACACAATCAGTGGCATCACCAGGGGTGGCGTCACCCAATGCAGTAAGTCATGGTCTAACTCCTGTGGATCTATTCCTGTGCCAGGTGAGAACACAATTTTGTAGCTGAATTATTAAAACATCTGACAAACTCAGGACCTTATCAGACAAACAGGGGTAAAGTGGGGGACAGTGGAGGTAATCATAGGGCAGTGGAGGGAACCATCAGGCTCTGTTACCTCCCGTTGGGGTGCGTGGTCTTTCTTTCCACATAGTTTCTCCATCTGTTACTATTTATTTATTTATTTATTATTTGCTTTATTTATATACCACCCTTTTCAACCCCGAAGGGGACTCAGGGCGGTTCACAGTGTTGGCAACAATTCAATGCCCTCAATAAAAACAGTATAAAACGTCAAAGTTGACCCTCCCCTAATAAAACATTAAACATTATTAAGCACATCACATAAAATAAAATCAAATATCACACAATAGTCATTGTCCATAAACAGTCCTGGGTCATTGCACTTTCATAGAATCATAGAATAGTAGAGTTGGAAGAGACCTCATGGGCCATCCAGTCCAACTCCCTGCCAAGAAGCAGGAAATCGCGTTCAAAGCACCCCTGACAGATGGCCATCCAGCCTCTACTTAAAAGCCTCCAAAGAAGGAGCCTCCACCACACTCTGGGGCAGAGAGTTCCACTGCCGAACAGCTTTCACAGTGAGGAAGTTCTTCCTGATGTTCAGGTGGAATCTCCTTTCCTATAGTTTGAAGCCATTGTTCTATGTCCTAGTCTCCAGGGCAGCAGAAAACAAGCTTGCTCCCTCCTCCCTATGACTTCCCTTCACGTATTTGCACATGGCTATCATGTCTCCTCTCAGGCTTCTCTTCTGCAGGCTAAACATGCCCAGTTCTTTAAGCCGCTCCTCATAGGGCTTGTTCTCCAGACCTTTGATCATTTTAGTCTCCCTCCTCTGGACGCTTTCCAGCTTGTCAACATCTCCCTTCAACTGCGGTGCCCAGAATTGGACACAGTATCCCAGATGTGGTCTGACCAAGGCAGAATAGAGGGGGAGCAGGACTTCCCTGGATCTAGACGCCATTCCCCTATTGATGCATTTTCAACTTTCACTTTAGGGGACAGCTAAATGCGTTGCTGTGAAACCAGGCACTTCATGTGATGAGCTCCTGTGGGCTCCATGCGAGTAACAGAGAGAAGCGGGGAGAAGACGTTCCTTCCCTTCATCTGATAAGGTCAGATGCCACCACCAAGAAGGCCCTGTCTCTCAACCCTGCCAGCCGCACTTGCGAAACAGGAGGGATCTAGAGGAGAGCCTCCCCAGATGATCTTAATTTTTGAGGTGATTCATATGGGAAGATATGTTCAGACAGGTAAGCTAGGACTTTATAGGCTAAAGCCAGCACTTTGAATTGTACTCGGTAGCAGACTGGCAGCTAGTGGAGCTGGCACAATACACTAGGTAAGGTAAAGGTTTCACCTGACATTAAGTCCATTTGTGACCGACTCTGGGGGTTGGTACTCATCTCCATTTCTAAGCCGAAGAGCTAGTGTTGTCCGTAGACACCTCCAAGGTCATGTGGCCGGCATGATTGCATGGAGCGTCGTTACCTTCCTGCTGGAGCGGTACTTATTGATCTACTAACATTGGCATGTTTTCGAACTGCTAGGTTGGCAGGAGCTGGGGCTAACAGTGGGCGCTCATTCTGCTCCTGGGATTTGAACCTGGCACCTTTTGGTTCACAAGTTCAGCAGTTCAGCGCTTTAAGGCACTGTGCCACCAGGGGCCCCCTGTATACTGCTCCAGTAATAAATCTAGCTGCCACAGTTAGACCAACTGAAGCTTCCAAACAGTCTTCAAAGACAACCCCACGTAGAGCACATTGCAGTAATCTATTTGGGATGTAACCAAAGCGTGGACCACCGTGGCCAAGTCAGACTTCCCAAGGTACAGGCGCAACTGGTGCACAAGTTTTAATTTTATCAGTCACTGATAAAAGATAAATAATGTTTAATGTTTGCAGCTACAATAAAATATACCTTAGATAGGTGCTCATGGCTGCAAGGGCAACTTTAGGGAACTATAAGTGAATGTCCCGATCTTCTATCCTTCCAAAATATGGGCTTCACTAACATAAACAGAATGCATCTGGGAAAATAGGATCTGCTTGGGGCATATACTTTGGGCATTTACATTGGGGTATAAGCTAAACTAATGAATTATTAGAGGTGAAAGAGAAGGGCAATTGTAGTTTAGAAGTTTCTGAAGTTTATTATTGTCAAAGAAACTATATCACATAACATCACACATCTTATATGACCATAAGGTTGATTGCTTCTTCTGGAAAGTATCTGGTGATTAACATATTGTTATCTTTACTGCGTGTACTATAACCTTTGGAACATGGCTCATGTCTGTCAGCAAACAGCCTTTATTAGCATCCTGTTTTCATTGAAGGCTGGGCCATACAGGCAGATAAAAGGGAGAGAAAGAGGTTGAGGGAAAGAGGGAGATGTTCTTCATTTGCCAGCCCTTGCAGTTCTCTGCCCAAATTAATCTGTTAGCCTTTCAAACCTGGAAATGTTAGTTGTTGTTTTTTTTTTTAAAAAAAATGACAACTTCCAGATGGTACGATCAGGGAAACCAATTTCTAAAAAGCAACTTTTTTGACTCTACCCTGCTAGCAAGAGCCATGTTGACTGAGGGCACTTCCAGACAACACCAAATCGTGGGTTTTAGTGAGGGGCAAAAAATCCCAGGATTTCAGAAGACGTCCACATACACACCTGTTGATCCCAGGATTTCTGCCTCTGTCATCCATACTTGATGCTTTGTTGCGAGATTTAGAGGCTCCCAAGATGGCCACCGCAGGATATCTGCTGAAAACACTGGCGTTTTTTAAAATTCAAGATGCGAATATGCAGATATGAGAATCGCTGCAAAAGTTCCCTTCTTTGTCCTGGCCAGAGAAACTTTTCCCTTGACAAATTTATTGAAGTTTCTAGCATACAAATAAAGTTTGCAGGGTAAGACCACTTCTGCCTAAGTCAGCAGTACACACTGAAACAGGAACAGACACTTTCAAGCCAGGAACAGAACTTTGTCATTATTGACACGTTTTAGAACCTGCTTGCCTGTCCATCTGTCCAAACAGATTTGATTGTGTACTTGTGTCATGGAACAACATACTGTTGTTCCTCAATTGAAAGTGTCTGCTCCTGTTTCATTGTGTACTGCTTACTGTGAAAGAGCCATGCGTGAGCTAGGGCCTTTTACCCTAGCACTCAAGACCTGGCTCTTTACTAGAGCTTTTAATCTATGTTAATTTTATCAATATTTGTATGTATATATTTTTATCCTTTACAATTTTATCTTGTAAATCGCCTAGAGCATCGTAGATGGAGGGCGATTAATAAGTAATTAAATGATGATGATGATGATGATGATGATGATGATGATGATGATGATGATGATGATGATGAAAGTACTATTCCACCCCAAAAACTTCATTTTTCTGCCTCAAACTTCATTAAACAGGCAAAGGATGAAGTTCCTCTTGCCAGAACAAAGTTTTCACCTTCTACTCAACTATCACCTTCTTTCAAAAAAGAAAACCCGGTAACAAACCCAGATAAAACAAATCTTGTGTTTTCTGATTGCAGGGACATACAGACATTCAAAGATGCTGATTTTCAGCTCAGAATCGAGATGTTCCTGCACCTCAAAATCTCGCGGGTTTTGCTGTTTATAGTGCTTCCTCACGCATTTTGAGGGAATGGCATCCGGACACCCTCCATCTTGCTGTGGAAGCTCCTGGGATAAAGGTACTGTCTGGATGGGCCCTGAGATTCTGAGAGTATTATTTAAAAGGAAACTTTTAAAAGCCCTGATTCTTTGGCAACTTAATTTTTCTTACAAGCCTCTGTCTTGTCCTTATGTCCAATTCCTCCTTCTTGATTGCTAGTTTTGTAAGTTTTATATGTTAACTTTTATGATTCTGTTATGCTTATACCTTTATCCTTGTATGTTCACTGCCTTTTGTGATGTAATTTTGGAATAAGGGTGATAGGATGTGAGTGAATGTGGTAAACAAAAAAGAAGAAGTAGACATGATGTGAAGGAAGTGATCCAAGAGGCTAAGGAACAACGGTATAATCTTTGGGATAGAGTCACACAAACCCTCCTGATGATGTGGCTCCAAATCTTTGATGCCACAAAACAAGAAGAATTTACAGGAGGATACAATGCTCAATGGAGGGATCTCATCCACTCTTTGACCTCCCAAGTCCATGATAACTATGGGCATGTCATTTTTTTGAGATGCTTCCTCAACCCTTTGGAGTGCAATGCAATTCTGTTTCTTCTTTCACAGTTTTTAAGATCTGTGGACTGAAAATGGCCTACGCATGACTACGTGCCTGGAATTCCACCTCCAGTTCTAGGAAATGGCTATGAGCCATTTAGTGAGGGAAGGGCCTCCCATCCTGCTGAGTGCGCTCACCCCTGCCATAGAGGAAGGGCACTTGGATACCCATCTCTGACACGTGGCACTAGAGGTGTGCGATTTGTTCAAAAAAACTTTGAGCTGTAGCAGTTTTAATGGTAGCAAATTGCACTCATTCTGCAGTGTAGATCAGTGGTTCCCAACCTTTTTTTGACCAGGAACCACTTTGACCAGGAACCACTTTGACCAGGCGCCACTCTCCAACATTAGTACCAAAAGGGTTACGAATCAGTTTTTGGTCAACTTTAGATTCGGTTTGGTTATTTGGGATGTTGATTCAGAAAATTTCATTGGATAGACCACATCAGCTCTAGTTTCTGATACAGAACATAGGCCATCGAAAAAACTATATTTAATAATCTAAAGCTGATGTGGTCTATCCAATGCAATTTTCTGAATCAGCACCCCAAATAACCCCTGGCAAATGCCTAAAAACAAAGACACCAAGGCGCCCCTGTTTCCAGGTACTACATGGAATGCCTCCACTCGGGGAGGGAGGAGGAGAAGCAGCAGTAAGGAGGCTTGTTATCAAGCATTTCGTGGGCAGTCAGCCTCTCCACTCCTGACATTCCTGTTGCTTTGGCACTATAAGAGGGTTTCGTGAGACCAGGCACTCTTGTTGCAACAGTGTCGTAACTGTGAGGTCATGGACCATATTTTAATTTTTGGGAACCACTGGTGTAAATGCACCCTAGGAGGGTTTCTCATTCATAGATTCAGCATAATTTAAATTCAATGTGACAGCAATGACCAAGGAAACCCAGGACAGATTCATTTCTTTATTGACATAGGAACCATCAAGGATCTTTGGTCACAAGAGTAGGAAGGGACCATTGCTAGCAATGTTCACAAATTGAGCAGGAAACTGTCTGGACACATCCAGAATGTAAATAAGGCCAAGAAAAATCCAGATATCCTACATCCAGAATTTTTCAGTGCAGAGCAATTCACTTATGAATCATTTCAACACACTATTTTTTCGAGTGGGCAACAGGCCAAACACCCTCACACAAAACTCATTTTGTGGGTGGGGAAATGAAACAAAAAACAGCTTCTGTGCAATCTATGTGGTCAAAGTTTATTTTCGATAACGCAACTAATGAGATGGTATAAAAATGAGAGAAGAGTAGTATTGGCAAGATTGAAGGCCAACAGAACGGAACAGGCTCACATCCTTCCTACAAATCCACAATACCTAAAGGTAACTAACAAGTCATAGGGGGATGGCAGGAATGTTTTCCCAGGTTAGATAGTCTGCAACCTTTTTATTTAGCAAGATCCCATGTTTGATTTATGCCACATCATGGGCAAAAAAGCACTGGAGAAAAGGTTATAAGAAAGGGGGGATTTTCCATCTTTTTTGAACTGAACAATCCCAATTAATCCTCTGTCATCCCACTTTTTCAAAAAAAAAATTTTTTAAATCTGCTGGTTTCCCTCTCTTCGTCCCCTTTCATCCTTTGTTTTTTTTAGTTTACATCAGTTGCAGCAAATTAAATTCAAAGGGCAAAAGTAGTTTGTTCTCACTTAACTTGGGATAGGCAAAGGACAGAGGAGAGTCAAATCTTGCCATTCTCCATAGAATTGGTGCTATGTCTCCTAGATAATCCAATTCAAATCAGATAGTGTGGATTTTCTACTTTGATAACCTGGATTATCTGGCAAATTCCTATGATTCCATAGCTTTGAGCCATGGCAAGTATCTACCTACAATGTAGATGCACTTTGAGATGCCTACATATGATGAGCCCTAACTGTCTAATTATTGCTGTTGTGGTGGTGATTTTGTGGAATCACAGATTCCTACAGTTGGAAGAGACCCCCAAGGACCATCAGTCTACCCCATTCTCTTATACAGAAACACACAGGCAAAGCATCCCTGACAGATGGCCATCCAACCTCTGCTTAGAAATCTCCAGAGAAGGAGCCTCTGGCCCACTTACTAGCCTTTCCTCATGAATGGAAACTAACTGGGAAGAACAACATAATAAAATACAACCTATTGCCATCAATTAAAATTCATTACATATAAACTAATTAATGGGGATTGTAGTTTAGTGAGTATGTAGTTTAGTGAGACCCAGGGCCTGTCTGGCTGTGTATTTTCCCCTAAAGTCACAGAATTCTTCAGGGAGCAGCAATTGGATTTAAAGTGGATTCATGCTCTGAGGTCCCAAGTTTGCATGTTCTTCTTCATTAATTTGAGTATTTTGAATTTGCTTTATTACATACTAGCTTGGGGACCCGGCGATGCCCAGGTTATTTGAAAAAGGCATTATTTGTCTTTGAATGTTAGGTATTCTCAGTTTGGAGTGGGTGAACTACAATTCCCAGAATCGTGGGTCAATCCTCCCCAAACCCTGCCAGTATTCAAAGTTGGCCATTTTGGGTCTGTGTACCAAGTGTGGTCCAGATCTGTCATTGGCTGGTCATCGCCTGGCTGCAGTGCTCTCTGGATGGGGGTGAACTACTACAACTCCCAGATTCCCAGGGCAATTGTCCCGAAACATCTGTTAATATCCACAGCAGGCAATGTTCAGTCTGTGTGCCAAGTTTGGTCCAGATCTTTCGTTGGCTGGGTTCAGTGCTCTTTGGATGCAGGTGAACTACAACTCCCAAATTCAAAGCCCATTTCCACAAACCCCTGCAGTATGTTCAGTTGTTCATGAGGTTTGTGCAAAGTTTGGTATCGGTCCATTGTTGGTGGGGGCCACTGTTTCTCTGGATGCAGGTGAACTATAACTCCCTTTTCCCCAAACTTGTCCAATATGTTATTTTGGTTTATGGGGGCTCTGTGCACCAGGTTTGGTCCTGGTCCATCATCAGAGGTGGTCGGAGTGCTCATTCATTGCAGGTGAACTATAAATCCCAGTACCTACGACTCTCAAATATCCAGGCCAATTCCCCTCAAAACCCACCAGTATTCAAATCTGGGCATATCAGGTATGCATGGCAAGTTTGGTCCAGACCCATCATTGTTTGGGTTCATAGCGTTCTGGGTGTAGGTGAACTACAACTCCTCTACATTCCCCAGTAGGAGTCACAGTGCTCTGACTTGATGCAGGGTGAACTACAACTTCTACCATGTGCAGGCAATCCCCAAACTCCTCCAGTAAGTTTAGTTGCAGCTCAGTTCTGCTCTGTTTGTTATGCAGACAGATTTGAATGGGAAGAGCAGTAGGCGGGGTTATGCAAATTCCATACCAGTGGAGAACCCTGGGATGCCTGCCTGTGGTGGAGGGAAATGCAAAATCTAGGATGAAATGGTCCCCAAATGAAACTATTCCTTGGGTGGTGAGCCGTAGTGTTTGGGGATGACATTGGCAGGGGTTGGGCTACATGTTCATGGAACTCGCTGTAATCGCAATGTCAGTGGAAGGGAGTGACTTGCTGCCTCCTCAGCACTGCAAACTACAGCGCTGGAGGCTGTCTGTACGTCCGGACTCCCATGCCACATACACACATACAGGTTTTCATTTTTATTATGCATATAGATATGCATATAGATAATATAGATAATATAGATATAGATGTCTTAACTGTCATCTTGTGACAGAATGGAGGGCATAAAAAAACTCTTTGTGAGGTTTACTATGTGTTACTAACCATCCAGAATTTGATTTTTTTTTAGTCTAGTCCCATTGGGATGAACCAATTTGATTTATTTTTAAATTATATTTGGTTTTATCCATTCCTGTCCAATCTCAGAAGCTAAGGAGGGCCAAGCCTGGTTTGTACTTGGAAAGCATACCATCAAGGGTTACTATGCTATATTTGAAGGAAAATAATGGCAAATGTCCTTTGAATAATTCTTGCCATGAAAGATCCAGAGTAGGGTCACCTTATGGCCCCTTTGACACTGCTATATAATCCAAATTTTCAAAGCAGATAATCCACATTATAAGGAGCCTCTGGTGGTGCAGTGTGTTAAAACACTGAGCTGCTGAACTTGCGGAATGCAAGGTCACAAGTTCGAATCCAGGGAGCGGAATGAGCACCCGCTTTTAGCCCCAGCTTCTGCCAACCTAGCAGTTCAAAAACATTCAAATGAGAGTAGATCAATAGGTACCGCTCTGTCGGGAAAGTAATATTGTTCCAAGCAGTCATGCTGGCCACATGACCTTGGAGGTGTCTACGGACAATGCCGGCTCTTCGGCTTAGAAATGGAGATGAGCAGCAACCCCTAGAGTCGGACACGACTGGACTTAATGTCAGGGTAAAACCTTTACCTACCTTTACCTAATCTACATTATATGAATCTACACTGCCATATAATCCAGTTCAAATGACAGTGTAGAAGGGACTGAAATTGTAGTCAACTTGATGGACCAATAACAAAATAATATTCTGTGCAGGACAGAATAAAGATTCATATATAATTTAAATAAATAAATGGAATTCATGTCAAAGCTCCATTGTTTTAGTCCGACCACTTCTACTATATTTAGACATCCAGATTTCTATACCAAGTCCAGCTGGGTGTTTTAATGTCTTTAATGTTTCAGTTCTCTGGATCCGGAAGTCTGGTGGAATATTCCTCTCTTTGTCCAAAACATCATCCTCCCAATTCTCAGAATCATGAATCTACTGTTCTTCTGCCTTTCTGTGGCATTGATAGGCACAGGTAAGTTCAGTAGTTGAATAATGGAATAACAAGGGCACTACCCTTTCAATATGCTCACTGGGCATCACACATATTGCGGTAAGAGAGGGGAATATAATACAACCCACTGGCTACAAGTGGGCCCTGACACACTTTTGTAGTTCCTGATGCTCCAACTTGTTCTCATGGTCAAGGTGAGAACAGAGGTGTTGAAAGGGGGAAAAGGTCGGGGCTTTTTAACATAATGTTAAAAAGCGCAGCTTATTATTTACCTTTGTGAGATACTTCCCAGAGGTATGTATCATTTATTGTATATAGATAAAAACAAGAAGCAGAAAAGAGAAACTTTTAGGGGTTGAGGTTAACAAGGTCAAAATAATTCTGGAAGTTGTTCAAAGAAATAAGATTTCTAATTTCTGACCAAGACTGGGGACACCACCAAGCTCATAGCTACAAGGCTGAGTTATATGGAAGCTTTCACTATCTCCAAGTTTACCTTATCTTCAGGCATTGTTGAGAAAATGAAAGAAGATGGGGGTGGATGCAGCGGGGGTCATATTATCACATAGGAATTAAGGTTGCACAATAGGTTAAACCCTATTTAAACTGGTTAAACTGGACTGCTGACCTGAAGGTTGAGTTGCTGACTGAAGGTTGCAGGCTCAAATGCGCAAGATGGAGTCAGCTCCGGTCTGTGAGCTCTAGTTTGTGAGAACATGAGAGATGCCTCCCAGCAGGATGGTCTGGGCATCCCCTGGGCAACATATCTGTAGATGGTCAATTCTGTCACACCAGAAGCAACTTGAAGTATGTTCTCAAGGCGCTTCTGACACAATAAAAATATAACTCATTTGGAAGTAATTAGTATATTCAATACATGACTGTTCCAAGAATAAGAAGAATGGTTGTAAACACTACATCCAACTTACAAAGTTCTTGGATAAAATGGTAGGATCATAACATTATAAAAAGAAAAGCAAAATAATAATCCTGCCATATTTTCTGCTTTTCTCTTCATAGCAAACTGTATAACCTGTGAATGTAATTACTGTGAAACTGGTCCTACCTGTGAAGCTTCAGCTGAACAATCCTGCTATGCAGTAACAGTAGCACACAGCCTAGGTAAGTAACTATTTATTTAGTTATTTACAATATTTATACTATTCCCTTCTCACCCCAAAGGTGACTCAGGGCGGATCACAATGTATACATGGCAATATTCAATGCCATTAGACATATGACATACAGACACAGACACAGAGGCAATTTAACACTTTCCCATTTCCAGCTTCATGAGGGTATGCTTGATTCTGGCCACAGGAGGAGCTGCTGCTTCATCATCCACTGTGATATCGAGTCCTTGATGGCATGCTTCCTCATTCTTCCACACACTGCTGGATGTTTTATGGTGTTGTAAATTAGTTAAATTAGCCTCCCCACAAAAAACGGTACCTACATTTTCTACTCGACAGATGCAACTGTCTTTCGAGTTGCTTAGGTCAACAATGAGCTAGGCTATTAATGGTTGGGCACTCAATCAGATCAGTAGTGATTTATTGCAGCTGGCTACTAACCTATAGCTTCAAGGAGACTCTTTTCTCCTTCCTAGTTTGTGCTATCTAAATGAGACAACTGAAAGAACTGAGCATCAACTACGCTGCTCAAATCTTGCAAATTTGGGGCACATGGCTTCCTTGATTGAATCAATCCACTGGTAGTACAGTGCTACTTTATACACAACCTTTTGCTCCCCAACCAGCGAAATAATGGGACAACACAACAAAATGGGATAACTATGGGTCACTTTCATTAATGTTACCTATTTAACTTTTCTGTGACCTGCAAACCAATTTTAAAGGGTATGAACTTGGCTTGGAATAAGCTGAGGCACTGGCCATTCAAGAGCTAATCCTCAGCTAATATGTGTCAGACACCTGGGTCCCCGGGCACTGCCAGGTACCCAAGCTCATTTTTAATAATTTTGAAAACATTCAAGTATCACCTATTCAGAACAGAAAGGGGGGAGCTTTCAAAAAGTGGCAGAAAACATTGACTGTTATTCCTCTTTCAAAACTACATTTACATTAATAATTATTGCCAATTTTTTTCCTATGGACAATGATTACAACTGGGGCCTATGACACTTTAAAAACAATTGATCATGGCACACATGTATATTTTTTATTTACTTCATTTTTACGCCACTCTATCTCCACCCCAAAGGGGACTCAGAGCGGCTATTATAATACATTTCTATGTATTATCCCTGGAAGCGTGTACCATAGTAATGCTATTATTTTGGTGCCATGGAATTTTTGATTGTTATTACCTAAACAAAATAACATAGCTGCTACCCATTTTTGGAAATGTATTGATTCTTTCCTTTCCTTCAAACAGGAGGCTCCCCCTCATCATATACAGAGAGAGGCTGCATTCCTACTGTTTCCTGTAAAGATGGGAGCATTGCTATTACTGCAGGGAAAGGAATTTATATGAGGACCAATACAAAGTGCTGCACAACAGACAGCTGCAATACATTTCCTGAAGGTATGTTGATTCAAATATTTGTTTAAGGATAAGTTGGAACATGCAAACATGTTTTCAAACTCACAACATATTTACTTTGCCACTTGTTAATTTAGAAAAGTGCAATAATAGCATTTAAGGATTGATCCCCAGTTTCTGCTTCTACCGAAATGCCCTTTTCTTCCCTGGGTTCCAGTCCTGGAAAATAGATAGACTCGGGAGGAATGGTGTGAAGCAAAGAACAAATAATTATAAAGGCAAGGAAATAAAAATAAATGGGAAAATGAGGCAGGTCAGACAGTTCTTTGAGGACCTTGGACAGGTTCCACGGGAAAAGGAATTGTTATAAGGCATGAGAACTGCTAATGGAGGAATAAGAGAGATATAGCCCAATGGTTCCAAAACGTTTTTACTTCAGGCATTTGAATTTCACTTCCTGGAATCCTGACACTTAAGCCAAGCTGGCTGGGACATCTGGAAGCTGATATCCAAAAGCCTTAGAGGTGCCACTGAGATAGATAATCACCCACAAGAAAACTTTGCTCATTTTTACACCCGCAAAAACTCACCCAACATGTTTGCTGCCATGCTACTGAATTTTGTGCCACTGCTCTCAACATCTTGGCAAGTGAACAGGTCGCATATGACTGGGTAATTTATGAAAGATGCAGTCAGTTCCTTTCTAGTAAATCCACTTTCTCAGTCATCAGACAGGACTTAGCAATTCAGAAGAATTAATTAGGACTCTGCAGAGTCCGGAACAGATTGTCAAGCAGTACCTACTGATCTACTCACATTTGCATGTTTTCGAACTGCTAGGTTGGCAGAAGCTGGGGCTAATAGCGGGAGCTTACTCCACTCCCCGGATTCGAACCACTGATCTTTCGGTCAGCAAGTTCAGCAGCTCAGAGGTTTAACCCGCTGCATCACCAGGGGTGTTGTGACATATATAGAAACAGGTTTATTCACCAATTCTCCTTTCCTATCTTACAGCCCCAAAAGAAGACACAACAGTCAGCAAAGTGGCATGCCCTTCATGTTTTGGTCTCTATCCTGCCTCCTGCGAGCCTACAGTGATGACATGTGCTGACTCAGAGAAGCAATGCATCAACATTACTGGTGTTAATGTTGCAAGTAAGCTTTACTCTGTTGAGCATGGATTCAGGTGCCATATTCATTCATTTCATAAACATTTCCTGCTTATAGAATCATAGAGCTGGAAGAGACCTCGTGGGCCATCCAGTCCAACCCCCTGCCAAAAAGCAGGAAAACCGCAATCAAAGCACTCCCAACAGAAGGCCATCCAGCCTCTGTTTAAAAGCCTCCAAAAAAGGAGCCTCCACTGCAGAAGGCGGGGGAGGGGGGGGGGTTGCATGACTTTCCTGGATCTAGCCACTATATTCCTATTTATGCAAGCCAAACTCCCATTGGCTTTTTTAGCTGCCGCATCACATTGTTGGTTCATGTTTAACTTGTTCCCCACAAGGACTCCAAGATTTTTTTCACACGGCCTTCTGTCGAGCCATTCTGTATCTTTGCATTTCATTTTTAATGCCTCAGTGGAGCAGCTTGCATTTGTCCTTGTCGAACTTCATTTTGCTAGTTTTGGCCCATCTAACAAAATGAAGTTCAACAGAGGCAAATTATATATATTGATGTTAGTGTGAAATTTCATCACCTTATAAAAATAATGAGACTAAGAGCCAACTGGCAAAGAAGGAATAGAATAGACAGGTGTCCGGGGCACCTGTGGCAAAGGTTAAACGTATTCAGCTTCCTCAATCAAGCCTTTTAGCTCCTGGTTTACAACATCTTGGCCAGAACTTTGTTTCCTTCCTCCAGACATGTTTCATCAATACCCTTCCTAAGAATTTCTCTGCAGATCGGGATTTGTTCTGAAAACATCTACACAAGTACACACAAAAATAAAGCTGCATGAGTTTTTCAGTCAGAAATAATTTTCTCTGTATAGAAACAAACTTTTCTGAACAGAAAATACAAATTTGTTGTGTCGAAAACAACATTTTTTCATGGAAAATTCAGTTATTTTCACCCAGAATAAAGACTGAACAGCCAAGAGTCCTTGAAAGAAACATAGTTTCTGAGATCTTTATCACAATGGCTAAATATGGTTCTTTCCCATGAGAACGAAATGTACTAACAATATTACCATATAAGGTTCTAAAATGAATTCTGAATGATGAATGAATCCTGAATTATTCATGATGAATGAAAAATGAATAACAGGGGAATTAATGGCCTGGTTTATGCTTGTGGAACATGTGATCAATTGTAATTATATGGTTTTTAAATATCCCCAATTGTTTAATTGTATTTTATTATGTTATTTTAAATGTCCTTTTAATTTTGTATTGTAATTAAGGCATTGAATAGCTGCCTATATGTAAAGGTGGGGTAGAGAAAGGCGTAATAAAAATATTGCAAATAAATAAATAATTCCAGGCAGGAAACAATCAGGGCCAGCTAACACCTCCCAACAATGGGTGCTCCCAGGCAGGAAGCAGCCAAGCTTTGAAGCTGCAAGACTACTCCATGCTAATCAAGCTGGCCATTTGCAACATTCACACTTGCCCCAAACACACTCTTGCTCTTTCTCCCACCCTGGATATTCCACAAATATATAAACCCCACTTGCCTAGTTTCCAACAGACCTCACAACCTCTGAGTATGCCTGCCACAGATGTGGGCGAAACTTCAGGAGATAATGCTTCTGGAACATGGCCATACAGCCCAGAAAACCTACAGCAACCCATAAACTTCTTTAGAAAAATCCACGGCCTGATATCTCGCCTTAGCTCATGAATACACGACCATGTCTCTGTTCATCATGCCCCTTGAGTAATACATAAAAGGAAAAAGGATACACAGGGATTTAAACAAACAAGTCCAGCTTATTACACTACTCTGCTGCAAACACTGAAAACATAGAACGCGGAGGCTTTGTTGTCTGAGATATAGGCCCTTTGGTCTATTGCATGGGATCCCAATGTGGTATAATATCATCTATTATTCTTTTACAGCATCAGATGCCCAAATACCTTTTTTGGCTCGAGGGTGCGCTTCTCCTTCAGCATCCGACATTCAACTGACTTCACGTCTCAAGTCTGGTAACACTTTTTACAGAGTTCACACCATTAGGGTTGGGACGCCCTCAAGCAGTGCCGGTCTGGCTCCAGGGAGCAGCACTTTTGCCATCCTCCTGCCCAGTTTGATTGGAATCTCATTCACCAAATTTATTTCCTGAACGGAATGCTTCTGCTTGCTTCCAAAAAACTTCCCTCCTCAAACTGGAGAGAGACAATCTACAAAGGAAAGGTGATGTTGACCTGAGAAGTTGAGAGATCCTCCACCTCAGAACTGTATGCAAGACTGGAATGGGCAAGCAATCTCAATTAAAAAAGAATAATAAAAAATACATAGCCATGCTGATCTGTGTCAATATCAGAAGGGGTCTGAAAAATAAAAGCGTTGGATAAGCGAAAATGTTGGATAATATGGAGGGATTAAGAAAAAGCCTATTAAATATCAAATTACATTATGATTTTACAAATTAAGCATCAAAACATCATGTTTTACAACAAATCAACAGAAAAAGCAGTTCAATACATGGTACTGTTATGTAGGAATTACTATATTTGCGAATTTAGCAGCAAACATTGAACTGGGATATAGGGCAGTGTGGACTCAGATAACTCAGTTCAAAGCAGATATTGTGGATTATTCTGCCTTGATATTTTGGGTTATATGGCTGTGTGGAAGAGCCCTGAGGGTCCTTCCACACAGCCATATAACCCAGAATATCAAGGCAGATAATCCACAAGTATGTTTCAGTCTACTTGGAATACACGAAGCATGTTTAAGAACTGGTCCAAGAGTCCGGAAGAGCCTTGACTCCCCATATGACCATCATTTATTTATTTATTTATTTACAGTATTTATATTCCGCCCTTCTCACCCCGAAGGGGACTCAGGGCGGATTACAATGAACACATATATGGCAAACATTCAATGCCAATATACAAACAACATTCAGTTTTAGACAGACACAGAGGCTTTTTTTTTTTAACATCTGTCCAGCTTCACGATTTCCGGCCACAGGGGGAGCTGTTGCTTCACTGTCCATTGGTGGGTGTTCTTCCTCTTCTTTTCCTCGTGAGCAGTTTTATGGTGTTGTAGATTAGTTAAATTAGCCTCCCGCATAAAGCGTCCCTAAATTTTCCCTAATTGACAGATGCAACTGTCTTTCGGGGCTGCTAGGTCAACAGCAAGCCGGGGCTATATATATATTTTTTTATGGTCGGAGGCTTAACCCGACCCGGGCTTCGAACTCATGACCTCTCGGTCAGTAGTGATTTATAGCAGCTGGTTACTAGCCAGCTGCGCCACAGCCCGGCTTTCTTTGCTAGTGAACTTGAACCCAGTATGCTGGGTCCCACTTTCTTTGCTAGTGAACTTGAAACCAGTATGCTTTATTATGCCAATTGTTTGCCTTAGTTCAGGCATGAGGCAAACTTCGGCGTTCCGGGTGTTTTGGACTCCAACTCTCACAATTCCTAACAGCCTACCGGCTGTTAGGAATTGTGTGAGTTGCAGTCCAAACACCCGGAGGGCCGAAGTTTGCCCCATGCCTGCCATAGATAGTTGAGCAAATAGTTTTCATGGTTGCCCCTCGCTGTTAGGAATTGTGGGAGTTGAAGTTCAAAACAACCAGAGGGCAGAAGTTTGCCTATGCCTGCTGTAAAGTAAACAAATGCAACTTGGCAGCACTTTTAACTGCCATGACTCAAGGCTATAAAATCCTGGGAGTTTCAGAAGGTCTTTGGGCCGGTGACTCCCTCCTTTAACCCCAGGTATCTGAAGCAACCAATTAGGAGGCCGCATCTCAGCCCTCCCTGAGAGCGCTCGGAGAGCTCCTTCAACCCCCTCCCGAACCCCCCGCCCGTCCCGAGTCCCGGCTGAGGAGTTGGGCGAGGACTTGGGGCTGCTGCAGGAAGGGGCTGCCCACCTTGGCCGCTCCATAGGCGCTCCTGTCACCCTGGCCCCCACTTTCCACACCGCCACCCTCCATTCCTCGCCAGTGCTGGGAGCAAGCTGCAGCTGCCATGCCCGAACTTGAGTGGCCTCAGGCCACGCCTCCAGGGAGGAGACCAACTCTCAACAGCCTCACTGCTTTGGCTGATGCTCGGGGTTGGTGGGAACTGGAGTCCAAAACACCTGGGTCACCACCAAAGCTTGGGAAGCACTTAAAGGAAGTGACTCTGCGCCTCTGCTTTAAAGTGAAGGCACCTCGGTGCCACTTTTAACTGCCATGGTGGACCGACTGCCGTGGAGGCCAGGCCAGGTCGCAGCTGCGGAGGCAGGAAGGCCACGCTGGGTGGAGGTGCCTCAACAGCGCCCCTAGGCGCCCCCTAGAGGATGGCACCTTCAGTAACCGCATACTTCGCCTAATGGTTGAACCGCCCCCACCTGTCATGCCCTGCTCCATGGGAAAGGCAGGGATAGTGTGTTTGCAGGACTACAGCATGGAAAGCAGAAGTCTGGTCATCTGCTTTCTTCTCAGGTTGGAAGGGAAAGAGTTGTTTTTGGAAAAGTGCAGGTGTTCTTCTCCAGGAGACGGGGGAAAAATTGTGATGTATGCATGTGAAGGGTGAATGTGTATGTGTAGCGTGAATGCTGAGTAGATGTAGAATCCCCTTTGTTTGTTAACTATTGTAGCTTAGGTAATCTATGTGTCTGCCTTCTTTCTCTGTGTAAATGTTGCTCTGATATACCCTCTCACTGAAAATGCAATAGAAAGAATTCATGACATTGGGAATGATATTTCAATTCACCATGGAAAAAGAAAAGGAAGAAAAACTGCCATTTCTAGATGTTCTGGTCATCCGAAAACCCAGTCAACAATTGGGCCACACAGTTTACAGAAAACCTACACACAGAGATAGATACCTTCATAAAAACTCCAACCATCACCCAAGGCAAAAAAGAAGCACAATCAAAGCCCTGACGGACCGTGCACAAAGAATCTGCGAATCTCACCTCCTCCAAGGTGAACTAAACCACCTAAACTGGGCTCTACAGACCAATGGATATTCCACCACAGACATCAGAAGAGCTGTAAGGCAAAGAACAAGCCATGAGAGTCAAGACAAAGATCCACCCAAAGGAAAGGTGTTCTTACCACTGACCGCATAGGCAAACTGATGAAGAAGCACAACCTACAAACTATCTACAGACCCACAAAGAAAAACCAACAACTGCTGCAGTCAGCGAAAGACAAGAGGGATCCTCTCTCCTCTGCAGGAGTCTACCGGACACCATGCAGCTGTGGACAAGTCTACATAGGGACCACCAAACGCAGCACGCAAACAAGAGTCAAAGAGCATGAAAGGCATTGCAGACGAATTCAACCAGAGAAATCAGCCATAGCAGAGCACTTGATGAACCAACCTGGACACAGTATATTATTTCAGAAAACAGAAATGCTTGACCACTCCAACAACTATCATGTCAGACTACACAGAGAAGCCATTGAAATCCACAAGCATGTGAACAACTTCAACAGAAAGGAGGAAACCATGAAAATGAACAAAATCTGGCTACCAGTATTAAAAAACTCAAAAATCAAAACAGTAGATGGGAAGCAACACTCTGAGGGCAGAGGAGCCCAAGGATGGCTAATGACTCTGAACAAAGGATGCCCCCCAGGCAAGAGACAAACCTTTCCAATGCTAATTAGGGTGATTAACTGGAACATTAACACTGGCTTCCAACTGACAAAGGACTCTTGTCACACCCTGGACTCTCCACAGATATATATTTTTTCCTTCCTTGCCCAGTTTATCCATGCCTCACAACCTCTGAGGATGCCTGCCATAGATGTGGGTGAAACGTCAGGAGAGAATACTTCTGAAACATGGCCACACAGTCTGAAAGACATACAACAACCCTAGAATGATATTTCTTTGATATATATCCACTAATCCACTGATAAGACTTGCCTCACTGGTAGGTCATATTGATGCCTGCAAGCCCACCAAGTTTCAGAATGTTTCACCAATGCACTAATTTTTGGGATTTTAAAAAAGTTTTTACCATAGATAAAGGTAAAAGTAAAGGTTTCCCCTGTCGTTAAGTCCAGTCGTGTCTGACTCTGGGGGTTGGTGCTCATCTCAATTTCTAAGTTGAAGAGCCGGTGTTGTCCATAGACACCTCCAAGGTCATGTGGCCGGCATGACTGCACGGAGCACCATTACCTACCCACCAGAGCAGTACCTATTGATCTACTCACGTTTGCATGTTTTTGAACTGCTAGGTTGGCAGAAGCTGGAGCTAACAGCGGGCACTCACTCCACTCCTAGATTCGAACCTGCGACCTTTTGGTCCGCAAGTTGAGCAGCTCAGCGCTTTAACACACTGCACCACTAGGGGCTTATTTTTAAAAAACCACAAGAGGAGATTCTGGGAATTGAAGTCCCAGAGTGCACACCACAAGAGGGGCGAAGATGAGACAGTCAACCAGGCCTCTGATTGGCTGAGAAAGAAAGTGAGAAACTCACAGAGAGAAAAACCTCAACTCCCATTATGATCCGGAAGCAAGCACAGAGGCTCCTTCAATGCCCATGTCATGCAAAGTGTTGCTGGGAAAGTGAGTTCCCATTTGCCACAAGTGGGCGCTGGGCTGGGGTGTACTTCATGAATGGGTGGAGGATCCTTCCAGAGAAGAACGCAAAGGAGGAGCCGCAACTTGCCTGCTTTGCGAGGCTGCCCAGCCCACATGCTGCCTCCATTAGCCCCCATTAGCCAAAAAGATCCAGCTGCTGTGATCCATATCGGTTAAGGCTTCTGCTGCCCCGCCAGTCTCATTTTTAGCAATTTGATAGCTGAATCTCCCGAATCTGAAACACCAAAACAATATTGTGCACACCCCTAATAGCTCTTGGCTCATATCTCATAATATTCAAGTCCTGACATTTTTACTGAGGATTGCTAATGTAACATTGCAAAAGACAGTTAAAAAGAGAGATGAATTTTCTTTTGACACTAATGAAACTAGTGGGGCCCCTGGTGGCACAGTGCGTTAAAGCGCTGAGCTGCTGAACTTGCGGACCAAAAGGTCCCAGGTTCAAATCCCGGGAGCAGAATGAGCGCCCGCTGTTAGTCCCAGCTCCTGCCAACCTAGCAGTTTGAAAACATGCCAATGTGAGTAGATCAATAGGTACTGCTCCAGCGGGAAGGTAACGTCGCTCCATGCAGTCATGCCGGCCACATGACCTGGAGGTGTCTACGGACAACGCCGGCTCTTCGACTTAGAAATGGAGATGAGCACCAACCCCCAGAGTCGGTCATGACTGGACTTAACATCAGGGGAAACCTTTACCTTTACCTTTAATGAAACTAGTTTGGTTGAATCCATAGATGCAGGATCCATAGATACAGAGAGTCACCTGTATACAACTTTGTATTTCCACAGCATTACAAAAGTAAATAATTTGGGATCTCAGCCTATGAGTATAGCTCATCCCAGGGTTATAAAATGAAAGATCCTATTCAGAAATAGGAGTTTCAACAAGCAGAAATATTTCTGCACATTGTTTGAGCAGGGATTGGGAGAGTAGGTACTGTGGAAGGGAGCAAAGGCTAGACTGACATGGAGGTTTCTCATTAATAAGGTTACCATGGGTAGATGTCAACTTGCATGCCATTAACAACACCATTCCACAATTACTACCACTATACGCTATTGTGACATTGGAAAGCATGCACCTGGTCTCTGGTTCCCTCACATGTCCAGTTCAAATATTGCATCAAAGAAATCCTGAGAAAATGCAAAAAGACATTTCAAAGGTGTCCTGCCAGGTTGCAGCACAAGGCACCCATCTGTTCAACCCCTTTTCTCCCTCCGCCGCCATTGCTCAGACATGTGAAGACTGATTCAGCACACAGACATATAATAATAAGTCAGAGGCAGCCTTGTATTGCTGTTTAACCTTTCCTTTTCATTTTGCTGTCATCTAAATGATATACATTATTCTATTGCTTTTGACTCCTCATATACATTCCCTTAAGGGGCCCCGGTGGCAAAGTGTGTTAAAGCACTGAGCTGGAGACCGAAAGGTCCCAGGTTCAAACGCCAGGAGCGGCGGGAGCGGCCGCTGTTAGCTCCAGTTCCTGCCAACCTAGCAGTTTGAAAACATGCCAATGTGATTAGATCAATAGGTACTGCTCCGGCAGGAGGGTAACGGCGCTCCATGCAGTCATGCCAGCCACATGACCTTGGAGGTGTCTACGGACAAATCCAGCTCTTCGGCTTGGAAATGGAGATGAGCACCAACCCCCAGAGTCAGACATGACTGGACTTAATGTCAGGGGAAACCTTTACCTTTATACATTCCCTTCTCCTTCTAAAGATTTCTTTCTGAAAGATATTGTAAGCTTGGTTTTAAAATTTACATTACTTTAATGTACTAAAAGCCTTTGCTGGTGAAAAGGTGAAAAATCCCACTCTAGCTAGAATTTTCCAACTTCAATGACTTGATGGAATCTATTTTCAGTAAATCTGTCCTTGTGGGGTGCAGGTGGAGGAGGTGATCATATTTCAGAGCTGGTGTATGCTGCTGAGAAATCCCCTATCCTAAAAGATTAGTTTATAGCTCTAATGGAAGATATGCATAAGGAAGAGATTTGGAAACTTTCAGAAGTGTTTCTTTTCAGTGCCCAAAAACGTTAGGTTTTCCCCTGACATTAAGTCCAGTCGTTTCCGACTCTGGGGGTTGGTGCTCATCTCCATTTTTAAGCCAAAGAGCCAGCGTTGTCCGTAGACACCTTCTAGGTCATGTAGCTGGCATGACTGCATGGAGCACTGTTATCTTCCTACCAAAGAAGTACCTATTGATCTACTCACATTTTCATGTTTTCAAACTGCTAGGTTGGCAGAAGCTGAGGCTAACAGCGAGAGCTCATTCTGCTCTCAGGATTCAAACCACCGACCTTTCGGCCAGCAAGTTCAGCAGCTCAGTGGTTTAACCTGTTGCACTACCGGGGCTTCATCTTGGGAGTCTATGATATCTAATAACTCTCCACCAACATTTTGAATGCATTGATTTTTTCCCATCAGCTTCCTTCACTGTTCAGTTCTTACAACTATACATACAAGGTAATGGCATGGGCAATCTTGTGAGTAGATCAGTAGGTACTGCTGCGGTGTGAAGGTAACGGCTCTCCATGCAGTCATGCCAGCCACATGACCTAGGAGGCATCTACTGACAATGGCAGCTCTTCAACTTAGAAATTGTTGAACTTAGAAACTTAGCACACCCCCCCCCCCCCCCAGAGTTTGACTCGACTAGACTTAATGTCAAGGGGTATTTTGTGAGTGTGAAGAAAACCTGATTCAGAATATCGAATTTTTATAGTTGATGATTGATTCTGAGCAGCAAATGTACCGTTGACTTCCAACTATGGCCTTGGTCAGTGGTTTCCAAACTTTGACCCTCTAGATGTTTTGGACTTCAGCTCCCAAATTCTTTACAGCTGACCAAAGGCTTTTGGGAGTTGAAGTCCCAAAACTTGGAAGACCAAAGGTTAAGAACCACTGGCCTTGGTTTGCTTCTACCTTTTCCCCTGGTTGACTATACACATATGAAGTTGGTTTGGATTGGATGCTAACAACATCATGGTTTGTAGCATCTTTTTTCTTTCTCTGTTGTTTTTGTTGTTGTGGTTGTTGTTGTTGTTGTTGTTGTTGAAATGTGTCTCCAAGCCATTCTTGACTGATGGTAACCCTAAAGTCATCATAACATGGAGCTTCCTTGGCAAGATTTCTTCAGAAAGGGGTTAGCTTTGCCTTCTTCAAAGCTTTAGAATATTCCATCTGCCCAGGGTCAACTGGTTTCCAGAGTCATACTACAACATTCAAACCAATATGTGAAATTGCCTCTTTGCCCTTTCTTTACCTCTCTCTTTACTGCCAGGTTTTAAAACAAAGAGGAAAATCCTTTATAGGATGTCAGGATTCCTATGCTTTCAGTCTAGGTGGCTCTTCTTACCCTTAGATGGAGTTGTACAGTCGCCTGAGGGACAAATGCTGGAAAGCACCAAAGCATTGGATGAGAATTTGACTTCCACATCTGACTTGCTCTATATCCCCCACACACACCAAGCTAGTACTTTGTCTTCAGTTATGATTACAGGAATTGCCATTTTGCTGAAATTCAATTTGCAGTCTGGTTAGGTTTTGTGCATGGAACAAGATGGGTGTTTTCTGCCTACCACATGTAGGAGAATGTTGCCATTCTCCTGTTAGGAAGATAAAATTTGGTGTTTCCTTCTACTCCTGCATGCCTTCTCCAGTGGCCTCATTAAAGTTGTGGAGTTTACTGACCCCACAGGATGTGAAATTGGGCTGTTTACTTAGTTTCTGCTGTATTGATTCCAGGTCTCAATTCTCCATGAATTCCAGATTCAGCAGCCTGAAAGAGGGAAGTTTCTGAATAGCAAAATCTGTGGGGGGTTTTTTTTAAAAGAAAAGATTCTGAAAAGTTATGTCTTCATTGTTTTCATTGAAGGGATGGGATTCCTGTTCCCACATTTACTTGACAGCCCTTGGATGTTAAGTATGTCAAGTTTCTGTGCTGTTTATTTAGGGCTGATTTTAGTTCTCTAGCTCTGGGCTGCATCAACACTGTAGAATTAATGTAGTTTGACACATCCTTGCCTGCCGTGGCTCAGTGCTATGGGATCACGAGAATTGCTATTTTACAGAGTCTTTAGCCTCTCTGCCAAAGAGTGATAGTGCCTTTATCAAACCAGAAATCCCAGGATCCAAAAGCACTGAACCACGGCTGTTAAAGTAGTGCCAAACTGCATTAATTCTACAGTGCAGATGCACCCAAATTGGTCCATGTTTGGCCTCTACTGGTAGCAACAGCAGCCTGAAAGAACCTTTTCACTGGCTAATCTCTACTTCCATGGAAAAAGCCTCTGGGAACCCCACACATTTCTCTTGAGGAGCATCAGGCAATCCTGCCTTATGCTATGGATTGCTAGGGGCCGGGCAGATGATGAAGGATATTATTACTGTGCATTAAGCCTTGGAGGCAGCTTAGAGCATAGTAATGTGTTTCAGAGTGATAGGGAATGGGATGAAAGAGGGGGAAAAAACCCTCCAGCACAGAGAGTTACAGAAATAAAAGGAGAGTTAAATGGGTAAAGAGAGCTAGACTATCTCCAGATATGTGTTTATAGGTGTGAAATGAAGATATTGCCTTGCAAATAAAAAATCTGTTCCCTGAATGTAATTTCCCTTCAGTCTTCAAATTACTGGCATTGCAGAGAGTGAGGCATTGAAAATTGTCAGTGCCTCGAACTCTTCTGTTTGGTGTGTTTGAACTCTCTTGGTAGCTTTGCCTGTTTCTTTTCTTTGGATGTCTTAACCATATTTCTAAATACAGTCAGCCCTCCAAGAATTCTGCATCCACAGATTGAACCATCTATGTTGTGCAAATGTTTTTAAAAACCGACCAGAAAGAAAACTTTGATTTTGCCATTTTACATAAGAGACACCATTTACTACAGCTTTAAATATAATGAGCATCTATGCATTTTGGTAGCTATGGGGACCTTATCAGAAACACAGGATCTGCCATAGTCATAATTTACTGCAGTGTTAGAAAGTTGAGAACTAAAGGAAATTTATATGGGAAGTTGGTATTCTTATTTGAAAGAAAACTACTTCATTCCTCTTATCCATACATCTTTGAGTATCTCTCATGCCATGGAGATAAATATAAATATTGACACATTGTCTCAATTTCACTGGAGACATCCCCCTGTTCATATGGTTGTGTTACTTAGGTTCAGAAACATGAGAGCAAACTGTCCTCCATCACAGCTTTCACTTTAAAATAATGCACATTAGGGGTTATTTCTAAGCCAGGAGAGTTGCAGGAACACAAGTCAGCATAAAACCAAGGTGTGTACATCTTTTTTATGATACCCTTTGATATTTGACAGATGACAACTAGAATAAATTGGCCAAGCAAAAGTTATTACTGAGGAAGAGCATTCAAACTAGGATCAAATGCAGCAGTTTACTTTTTCCGAGTCTACAAGAGAAGGCAATTTCTGCTTCTTCCTGACTTCACCTTTTCCTGAATTTATTGAGACCACATTACTATATCCTCGTGTATAATGTCTAAAAATCAAGTCAAAATATGAACCAAAAAAGTCAATTTATCCATCATTCATTAACACTATAAACCCATGTATAAGTCTAGACATTTTTGTCAAAAAAATCATCCTGAAAAAACTGAGTCAATGGATCAATGTGAGTGTGTGAGAAAGGCTGAAGGAATCCTTTCTTAAGTGAAAGTACACCCCAACGGAAAGATATGCAAGCCATGTTGATGGCAATCAGCTGAATATTGTGAGGAAAGTGTGTGTAAAGGATGAGACTGGAGGAAGATGAAAAGGGAAGGTGCTGAGAGGGAAAGGGAGGAGGAAGACAGGAAAGGATGAGAGGAGATGCCTTTGAATCTTTCTGTGAAGAGATGGCAATAAAATAACTGTTTTGAGTACTTTGACCAGCTTGCTTGCTTTTGCTTGAAGATTTATAATTTGTTTACATTACCCAAACAGCAGAGGAAAGGCACTCTATGCAGTTCATCTCCTAATGGAAGAGGGTCAAATTGCCACAGTACTGTACCTTAACTCTTGCTTAAAAAGGAACCATCTCTGAGTGGAATGGCAAACAACAAGACACTAGTCCATCCTGGGAGAACCTATTTGTTACCCTCCTCAAGCCGTTAGGAGAAGCAAGTAACAAATAACTGTTTTTTATTATTATTATTATTATTATTATTATTATTATTATTATTATTATTATTATTATTATTATTATTATTATTATTAGAACACTGGCACCCCTTTACTCTTTCCTCCATGGTTCTGGAGTTTTTAAATGCTTGGACAAGAGAAATGTGATGAAAAGGAGCAACCGAGCCTCTTAAGCAGTACTGGTGCTTTCCCCTTTCTGCAGAATGGCACTTGATTTATGCACACATCACATCAAAATTCATATTTTTGGTCCCAAAACCTGCCCTTATACATGAGGTTGAGTCACACTTATTATGTACAATACACTTTGAACTCGGTTTGCAGCAGTTGAAGTAAGCAGAAGACAAGTGGACAAATGAGAGAGAAGATGGAAAGTGGAACCTTTTCAAAGCAACTGAAAAATCAGAATAACAGGAGACTAATGGATTCTGCCCATGCCCAAGTGGAATATGCTTTTTAAAACTTTTCCATGGTGTCAAAGACAGGAAGCAGAGGAAATTATAAAAAAAGGTGCCAGGCACATTTTGTTCATGGCCCAAGAATTGAACAGAGGTTTTTGGCTATAAAAAGGCAGTTCTCCAGTTCCATTTAGCAGCTGTGACCTATTTCTGCACTCTTCCCTTTAATTTGACACTCCAGGAGCTCCTTCGGTAAGCTGATTTAAATGTATTTTGGGTTGGCTAGCTTTCCTACTAGGCCTAAGCTGACCCGGATAGATCCCAGTAGTTTAGTATCTGTTCCCACCTACTGAGTTAACAGAGCAGTAAGGCTCTTAAACATATTTTGGGAGGAGAAATCCCAGTGTGATTCTAAGTGGTTGAGAATTAAGGTTGGATGAATTTGTCTATTTGAGTTCTCTCTCCATCGTTTTCGGTTCTTAGCTTAGGCCGAGTCTGACCTTGGTTTTTCTTTTTTTAAATTGTAGGAAAATGAGTATGAATTTTCTTCTAATACATGAATATGGGATGAAAGAATGAATTTACACTTTAGCCATCAACAAAAAAGCCTTTAGTTCCTTGGGAAATATAAAATCTCAATATCATGCAACTATCTCTATTTGACAGGGACATCCCCAATTGATCATTCGTTGTCTAACTTTTTCAGCTGCTTTTTATATTGCCTTGGATTCTCTCTCCTCCACCTCCTTTCCCCCTTCCCCTTCAGCTTATCAGATAGTAAAGTAATTTGCATTCAACACAGAAGGAGGCAAATGAAATGAGGGACTGAATCTTTACCTTCTCAATAAAATCAGGCAAAAGCAAACTATTGCAACATCTCCTAGTTTGCCTATCATTTCCCATGAATAATTTTTTGCTATTTTCATCACACTCCGATGTCATTTATCAATGAATCCTGATTTTCATCTGTAAACTTTTGGAGGGTATACAGTACAATAATGAGATAATGAGACCCATCTAACCTGTTCCTGGATAGTTTTAATTCACCCCAGGGCTTTGCTTCCAGCAGAAGCTTTTTTTTTTTCATCCTGTCAACACACTTTTGAAATAAAGCTGAATAAATTTGCTTGTTCCTTTTCCTTTCTCCTATATAACGTGGGGTTTTCCCCTTTTGTGTTCCAGATTTATGTTTGTATGCCACAATGATAATTTCACCTTTAAACCATGCCAAAAACACATGTAGATTTGTTGCAGTATGTTGTAATCGCAGACAAAATCAGAAGTGACTTGCACTCATATATGATTTTTTTCTCTCTCTCTTGTGTGGACCATTTCTACCCAGACACCCAATGGATCATATAGTTGCTCTAAGCATGAGTAGAAATGCCATTACATTCATTTCAATTCCATAAATTGTTCAAATACGGCCAGCTTTTGTATAGTGTTGTCAGATAAAGAACTAGAAATAGCTCTTGTACTATTAATGATTGCATAGAAAAGGAAATATGAGTTGCTATTGCTTGTTACAAAATCAGGTAAGAAACAACACTTGCCAAATCTCCCCCTTTTGCATATGCAGGAGTTGTCTCCAGTTGTCACAAAAGTAGTGGTCACCCTACATTTGCATTTGCAAACAGTTTTGTAGAACCAAGAGTACCCAAACAACCAGATTTTCTGGTGATTTGGGTGTTTCTGTGTGTGATGGCCATCTTTTGCGTTCAGAGGGGGTTGTGGGGTCCAAAAATTCAATTCTCGTTTCCACATGCTTTGAGAGAACTTGAAAAAATATTTTCTTAGGTCAATGTGACCTGAGGTCTATCAGTTTTGTGAGGTGTGAAACAGGCTGATTTGTTTTGGTTTTGATATACAGTAGAGTCTTGCTTATCCAACCTTCACTTGTCCAACATTCTGTATTATCCAACGCAGTCTGTCTTCGAGTAGACAATGTTATTGTAGTCAATGTTTTCAATATATTGCAATGTTTTGGTGCTAAACTAGTAAATACAGTAATTACTACACAACATTACCATGTATTGAACTAATTTTTCTGTCGATTTGTTGTAAAACATGATGTTTTGATGCTTTGTAAAATCATAACGTAATTTGATGTTTAATAGGCTTTTCCTTAATCCCTCATTATCCAACATTTTTGCTTAGCCAACGTTCTGCCAGCTCATTTATGTTGGATAAGCAAGACTCTACTGTACACTGCACTTTGGCATGGCTATCAGTATATGTTTGTATATTTACAGACGATGATACACTGAGATTTGGTGACAGACAGGTTGTTGAGATACCAAAATGTATTTTGTAATGTATTGATTTTTTCCCCTCAGGTCCCAGAGTCCCAAGATCATCAAAGAGCTTGACCCTTTGGGGCTATTGACCCCTTTTCTCACCTGCTTCTCTTCAAAATCCTTTTCTTCCTTGGTGAGAAAAAACTTCAACATGAAGATAAAAATGGCTTTTCATTTTTTAAAAAGGATTTTTAAAAAATCCCTTTGTGCAGCCAGAGCAGTGTTTAGTTTTATTCTATTGTGGGAGAGTTTTCTTAAAAAGTCTTGCAATCTCAGAAGTCTCAGAAGAATGTGACCCAAGAGAAGAGCATCCCTGTGTCCTGCAGGCTGGAGAATAATAGCACGTCTCTTTTAGTGGTGACCCCAAGTGGCTCTAGCGGAGAGAAGAAGCTACCTCATGATGGTTAATTTATGCTTGACTTAGAGAACACCACTTATCTGACCATCCTGGAGGTCACTAATGGAAGCTTAGGCAGATATTAGCTCTACGGAGCGGAATGAGAAGGAGTATCGACATAGGCAGTCATTGGATGGGAAGGTGACTCAGAAACCTGACTTGAGGGCTTCTATTAGCCTTTCTTCCTAATCAAGTGATTGAGACTCCCCAAAGGGAAACTGATAGCCAGCTGTAGCTGCAAGTTGAGCAGAAATGAATATTTACAAGGATTAGATGGGCCAGCCATTGGATCTGCTATTACCGGGATGGCAAATTCACTCTGTAGATTTGCCATTCATCCCCTTGGGACTGTTAAAAAGAAGACTGTTGGAATGTAACAACAGGTAGAGCAGAATGAAGCTCTAATCCTCTCCAAATGAAATTTCCCTTCAATCCCCACACTTCCAGCATTGCAAAGAGTGAGGCTTTGGAAACTATTCATGCTTAAAATATTTATTTTGCTGCATTTGTGTCTCCTGGTAACTTTGCTCACCCCCCTTTTTCCCTAGATACCTGAGCTGTATTTCTAAAGGCTCAACTTGGGTTCAAATTTCTTGCATTGCTAGAAATTTGGAAATTGAATGAACATTTCATGGAGAAAGGAGAAGTCTCACTTAGGTGGGCCTTGCCCATATTTTGCCTCTCTTCTCTTGTAACCTCAGTTGTTGTTGGTATAAGACCCAAGTTGGCCAGTTCCAACAGGCATTCTGGATTCAAATGAAGATTTATAGTGTGGGTAATGTGGAAACTCTGTCCCACACCAACATAAAGATATGTGTTGATTTTAGATCCAGCCTTTAAAAGCAGACAGAACCAAAACTTGTACCTTTTTTGCATGAATTATAGGCAACAGGTACAAGTTCTTCTTTGACTGGAGAGAACCACCTTATACCACTCCAGCTTTAAAGATTAGAATGATGTTTTGTTGGGTGGGATGTGTGTTGGAAACCCTAATTTAGCCAAAACATGATTAGACACACAAGGTTTTGGAGCAGGACTTTTAAAGATGAAACACTCAAAGCCCCCAGTGTGGGTGGATAAATTTGTCAGTTTCTGTTTCCCCTGCATGTCTTTCCTTCTTTCCATTCCCAAACAAGATAAAATGTACAATTTTTTTTAATCAAAAAGTGGATTAAAATGGAACCCACACTCATCCTTACTATTTATCTGTATGCCTGCCCTGTGGGCTTTGGGGAGGCAGTTTAAAGCCAAGCTTATTTTTTTGAACAGTGAATCAAATAACTCTGGGGCATTTTAGGCTGTACGGTTATAATGCTATGATCCACTTTATGGTAACATCCTATCTAATCCTTGAATGTACATTATAGGAAAGGGGAAATAGACTCCTCATAAAGAGGGCTCTAGTGCAAACTATAAACCTTGGGCTGTCATAGCATGTTACCATGACAGTTAAAATGGAACCAGAGCGTTCTAACTGTATCGTGTGAAACGGCCCATATGATTTGTCCTTCTGTAATTCCTGGGCTTCACGACATGGTTGGTTGACACCAATTAGAGTAGTGCCATTGAGGTCTTTCCACACTTGGATGAGTATAGTGCTATCATTCCACTTTAACCACTTTTAACTATGGTTTTATCCCAGGCATGGGCAAACTTTGCCCCTCCAGATATTTTGGACTTCAACACCCATATTCATAAGAGCCAGTAGACTGTTAGGAATTGTGGGAGTTGAAGTTCAAAACACCCGGAGGGCCGAAGTTTGCCCATGCTTGTTCTATCCTATTGAGTCCTGGCTTTGTAATTCAAGGAAGAATGTTGAGAATTCTCAGCTGGGTGTTTCAGAAGGCTATAGATTCCAGAAGATATTTCCATGAGAATTAAAGTGGAATCGTGCTGTAACTGTGTAGTGTGAATCAGCCGTTGCTCCCCTGTATGCATTCTGCTTGACAGACAACAAGACCAGCTTGACTGATAATTAGCATTGATCAAATTCTTTTCAGCAAAAAAGTTTTTTAGAATACCTTTTTCTATTGAATCTCTTGCTTCACAGATTGATCCCATCTCCAGTTTGAATTTTTTCCATCATGACATAAAGAATCTGTTTGGATGCTGATGTTGGTTTAAAGTAAACCTTTATGTTCTGAACTTAAGGGATGCTATCACAGCCATCAATCTAATTTGGCAGGAGAGACCGTAAGAGGCCTCATTTGATGGATCAGGAAGAAAAAAATACACCTCAAAATGGGCTACATGGAGAAAGAGGGTGCGCCCCTCCCGCCCTGGCACAATTAAATCATGCTCAGTCCCTTATTTTGAAAGAAGTGTTGCTACAGATTGGATCAGGGCAACACTGTTTGCAGTTCAACTCTGTTTGGCTCACACTCAATTACCAGAAAGGCTTTCCTCCTTCATAATTCAGCACTCTTGGAAGCCTGAAGAAAAGGCAATCGGCATTTTAATAGTGATGTAGTGATAAGAGGCCTGCCGAAGAGTTAATCAGGGTACAAGGGTGCAGCAATTTCATGAGCTGCTATTAAATCAAGCCCTTTTAGAAGTAGCCATGGCAGGTTTCTGGCCTTCAAAACACCCCACTTAACTGGTAGGGGTTTTTTTTTCCTTCATGGAAGGGTTGGAACAAAAGCAGAAGGCTCAAAATCATTAGCTAAGATTGGTACCTCAACCTGATCACCATAACTGGGCTGTGTCTTATCTATTGGGACAAAATACCCCAATCATGTGGAATCCAGCATTTTTGGAGAGAACTTTTGGGGAGTATCCTAGGTTTTCTGCTCTTAATTGGACTTTGCCCCACATTAGATAAACTTGATGGTTAGTCCAGAATTTACAGGAAACTCCAGAGTATCTGCAGGTAAGCTGGATATCTGGATTAGGTCTGTTTCTGCCCAAATCCACTGTCCAGATGGGCACCACCACATAATCCTGTCCTTGTGCTGATTAATACAGGGAAAGGGAATGGTTCATCCTGATGCCTCCAATGATGCTCCTTGGTGGCCATATTGCTCCCTGGGAATGCCTGGCCATCGCGGTCCTGTCCGCTGATGTCAGAATAAGGCAAGAAGGAAAAGGTTGCTCTATCCCTTCCTTTCTGATTAAGTGGGAACCACATTCTAACATCAACAAAACACTTAGACAATGGCCAGGCATTCATAGGGAGCAGCAATGAGCAGTGCCAATGAGGACTGGACAAGGAAAAGCCCAGTGCAGCAGACAGTTGGTCTTAAGGGTTGTTGTATGTTTTCTGGGCTGTATGGCCATGTTCCAGAAGTATTCTCTCCTGACGTTTCACCCACATCTATGGCAGGCATCCTCAGAGGTTGTGAGGTATGGAGAAACTAAGCAAGGAAGGGAAGGTTTATATATCTGTGTAAGTGCACAGAAATGCTCAACCATTCCAACAACTATCATGTCAGATAACACAGAGAAGCCACTGAAATCCACAAGCATGTGGACAACTTCAACAGAAAGGAGGAAACCATGAAAATGAACAAAATCTGGCTACCAGTATTTAAAAAAACTCCAAAATTAGAACAGTAAATAAGGAGCAGCACTCTGAAAACAGAAGAATTCCAGACAGGAATCAATCAGGGGCAGCTAACAACTCTGAACAAAAGATTCCCCCAGGCCAGGATGTGAGGCTGGGAAGGCTATTTAATGCTAACAAAGGTGATTAATTACAACATTCACACTGGCCTCCAACAGACAAGAGTTCTTCCGCCCACCCAGGAACTTCCACAGATCTATAAACATCTCTTGCTTAGTTTCTCCATACAACTCTGAGGATGCCTGGGCAAAATGTCAGAAGAAAATGCTTCTGCAACATGGCCATACATCCCGGAAAGCATACAACATCCCTGTGATCCCAGCCACGAAAGCCTTTGACAACACATTGGTCTTGAGGCTTTATACTGGCTCTGGAGCAACTATAATAGTGGCCAAACCTAGGCTATAGGCACCAAACCTAATCCTCAACTGGGTCAAGCATTATGCTCTGGACTGGCCCCGATTAAGTTTCCTGTGTAGATGCAGCCAAGAGAACAATTCCATCACTGAATGGCCAGTAACTACCAGGAAGCCCTTAAGTGTAATGCAATGCAGCCCATGCTCACATGACATGAAACCCAACAGAGCGGGGCTTGGGGGGGGGGGGTCCAAAGGCAGCTATACCAGCACCAATCCAGACCTGATTTTAAATCTATTATCTAAGAATGATTTGTTTAAAAAAATTCTTGCAAATCACACACTTTATATTTAATATTGTGCAACAAAAATAGTTAAGAATGCAAGAGCTTTTACAGATTAAAAAAATAGTTTTTTTAAACCATCTGATCTTAAAAATAGACAATAGTAGTGAAGCTTAAAATGCAACCACAACCAGTTTCAGTTTTGGGCCACGCTTGAGAGTGAGGGAGAGGCCTCCGCGTGGCTACTGAGAGAAGGCTTCACTTCGCAAGGCGCCCGTCTCTGCCGGCGCGACACGTTCACACTCCAAACTGAGGACGCTTTTGCCTCTCTGGGGCAACCCTGAACATTCCCGCTGCAGCCCCTCCGCCAGCTTGGAGCTGGAGTGGGCCACAGAGCCGCTTTGGCTGCCGTTGGTCTGAGAACAAACATTGGTCACTTTTGTGGTTTTGTTTTTGTGGTGGTTGGTGTAAACTTTGTATTTCATCAGGAGAATGAAGATGAAGACCAAAACGGATGCCACAATGATGCCTCCGATGATGATGATCATAGTCCCACCAAGGAACTGGGCATGGAGGGAGCGGCATTGCCGGTATTCCTCCTCCGTGGTGAACTGCACACATCCGACTACCATGGTCGCTGTCAGAGATGTCACGCCATCATCATAAACGGCAAGGACACAAAGATCATAGTCACGCCCAGCCACTAGATCTGTCAGGAAGAAGGACTTACTGGAAGCTGGAATCATCCTGTAAAGAAACACAGGGACAGTAGACATCAGCTGAAGGACAAAGTCCAATACAGTTTACATCCTAGGACTTGGGAATTTCTATGTGATGCTTTGGACTTTAGAAAGAAGAAGTGTTTTAACAAAAATGCTTATGGCTTTCTTGGTAGTGTGACACACGTACTGCATGAAACACCTAGCGTAGATGTTTCCACTACTTGCCCTTGTTTTGAGTACAGTATGATCCCTGTATCCACAAGGAATCCATTCTTCTGGATATGACAAACTGTGAATAATAGCAAACCCTATAAGAATGAAGGACGAGCCCAATAATGCCATAAAGTCCCACTGGAAGAATCAGAGAGGACATATTTTGTCAGATACTAATAAATGAAACTGCAAATATAGGGATCATACTGTATATTTAAATCTTTTGATCTCTACTGAAGTCACAACAAAAACCAAGGCAAATTAAAACTACCACCTGGAATGTTCTTGATTACTTATGCTTGTATAACCAGAGGTAAAATCAATGTTAATCTTTTTTTTCAAGCACTGTACAAGGAGGTATCAAATACCTCCTGCTGTGTGGTGTTAGTCTCATTACCTGTACACTAGGATCTCATCAGCTGAGCTGTTGTACTGGATCTGGAACATTCGTATTCCTGGGATGTGATGCTGGGAAGGCCACTGGATGAGAGCAGAGGAAGAGGTCAGCTCAACCACCACCACCTTCCTCTCTTGGTGAGATTTGGTTTCATTGGGGAAGCTTGACTTGGCAGAGATAAGAATGTCTGAGGGTTCCGGGTCAGCTTCTTTATCGCAGTTGGTGCTGTTAGCCAGCTGAGGGTAGGGTTTAACCATGAGTTCAATGGGGGCAGTGGAGACCCCAGCAGCATTGGATGCGATGCAAGTAAATTCCCCTTTCTCTTCCACAGAAGCCACCAAAATATCCAAAGTCCCATTCTCATAGGAAACTGTTCTGGAAGTGTTGGAGACCAGCTTCCCCCCAGGCGAAATCCAGCGAACATATGGCTCTGGATCACCCACGGCTTTGCACTTCAAGGAAACACTCTCTCCTTCCATGACCACCTGCTTAGGGGTCTTGTGAGTGATCATGGGAGGCTCGCAAACAAACTCCTCCTCTCGTATAGTCCAGAAGTACTTACCCATCAGTTCTGGAGGAGAGGCACATGTCTCCAGGTCATCTTCCCTGGTCAGACGCCGTAGCCAAACAAGTTCACAGTTGCAATGCAAGGGGTTCCCTCCAAAACTCAGCACCAAAGAGGACAAGGGGGATCCCTTTGGCTTGGCATAGACAGGGATGCGGGAAAAGAGGGGGTCAGGGGGGATCTTTTTCAATTTGTTGGAGGTCATGTCCAGCCGAGCCAGTTTGTGAAGTTCTGAGAAAATCCCTTCTGGTACAAAATCTATGAGGTTATGATCCAAGCTGATAGTGTTGGCATTTGAAAGCCTCCCGATAGTTTCCCAAGGAATATGAACAAGGTTATTATAGGATAGATCCAGATCCTCAATTATGTCAATGAAATCCTCAAAAGACCCAGGCGAAATATAGTGCAATTGGTTATTACTGAGGATCAAGTGGCGAAGATTAATTAACCCTTTGAAGTGATCCTCGCCAATGGAGGTGAGTCGGTTACTATCCAGGTGTAACGCATGAAGGCCTTTGAGATCAAAAAAGGTGTAAGGCATGATCTGACTGATTGTATTCCGGGACAAGGTCAAGTGAATCAGGTTCGTCATGTTGGCAAAATCCTTCCGCCGCAGGCTGGTGATGAAGTTGTCCATCAGGCGGAGCTCAGCCGTTCGCCGGTCAATGCTCGGAGGGACAAAAAGCAGCCCTGTCTTGGTGCAGAGGATGGTAATTGAGGGGGAGAGAGTCTGGCACCTGCAGCGGGGCGGACACATCATGGCCTTCACCACAGTGCCCATGACCAACAGGGAGAGGACCAGCCTTTCCATGGTAAGGTATACAAGCCACCTGGAAGAGAAAGAAAGGGCAGGGAGAGATCCATAAGAAGAGGGAGATCAGAAGCCTTGTTGAAAGCACTGACACCATTCTATTGGTGATATCCATGTAAGTCTACCTGCTGTCATGTGGAAAACTGGGCAGGCTTGGTTATAACTAGCAATTACAGCCTTTGCAATATTGTGAAGGATGTCCTGTGAGAGAAACAGTATGCCCTAGATCAGGAGCCTCCGTGGTGCAGTGGGTTAAACCCTTGTGCCGGCAGGACTGATGACTTGAAGGTTGCTGACCTGAAGGTTGCCAGTTTAAATCCAGGTTTGAATCCAACCTGGGGAGAGTGCAGATGAGCTCCCTCTATCAGCTCCAGCTCTATGCGGGGACATGAGAGAAGCTTCCCACAAGCATGGTAAAAAACATCAAACATCTAGGCACCCTTTGGACAACCTCCTTGCAGATGGCCAATTCTCTCACACCATAAGTGACTTGCAGTTCTCAAGTCACTCTTGACATGAAAAAAGTAGTTCCCAACCTCTGTTTTCTCATCAGTTTTGGACTTCAGCTCCAAGAATCCGTGATAGTTATTCAAGCTGTCTGGGCTTCTGAGAACTAAAGTCAAAAATACTTGGAGGAATAATAATAATAATAAAGATTTATTTATATACCGCTCTATCTCCCGGATGGGACTCAGGGCGGTTTCCAATCATAAAAACAACACATACATTACATAACAACATAATAACACATTATTAAGCAAGATAAAACAATACAATTATATAGCAATAAATAACGTTTACACAACCTGATCAAGGGGATGGGAACCATAAACCCAATTTATTAAAATGTATCATTGTAGGCTAGATAATATATTCAGGCCCAGAGATTGGCGGTATTCCAATGTAATTACTCAAAAACCTGCCGACACCACCAGGTCTTCAGTTCCTTACAGAAATTGGATAATGTAGGGGATTGCCTGATCTCTTTTGGCAATGCATTCCAGAGCCGGGGGGCCACTGCCGAGAAGGCTCGTTCCTCGTCCCCACCAGCCACACTTGAGATGGTGGTGGGAACGAGAGGAGAGCCTCGCCGGATGATCTCAAGGTCCGCACTGGCTCATAGGAGGAGATGCGATCATGGAGATAGGTAGGGCCTGAGCTGTATAGGGCTTTATAGGTCAAAACTTGCACTTTGAATTGCTTATCGGCAGCCAATGAAGCTGCTTTAATATTAAACATTTATTTTTAAAAAAAGAAGAAGTGAAGAGTAGAACTGGTCACACTTTGCCACTTTGGACCCACACATCAACACAGCCATTTCTCCAGAAAAGTGGCCATGATGACCCCCAAGTGACAAGTCCAGGGCAACTGGGGGGATAACTTGGACAAGCGTCTCTCACACTTACATATGACCTTTCACGGACATTGTGGAGGTTGCTGTTCTCTTCCACCATCCACAGTGTACAAAGTCCCCCAGGATGTAACTCCACAGCCATTACTTTGCTGGTAGAGAGGAGTGGGAATCAGAGTATTTGTGGGTAATTGTTTGCATTGTGTTCCTTTCTCCACAAAGAGAAACATATTGTGCACACATCTTCAGCTTGCCTAGTTTTATTATCAGGTACAGGATCCAATCATCCCTGATGTAAAAATCGGGCACCCATTCAGGAGACAAAACTATTAGAAATATTTTTTAAGATAAAGACAGGCAGCTAATGTCAAAACAGTCAACAGCAGAGAAGAGACAAGTAGCCACCTGTCAATCTGATGCACTGAAAAATGCAGACGGTGCATACGGTGGAGGATGATGGACTCCTTCTGTCTTCGGTTTATTTATTTATTTTACTCTATTCTTCTAAACATGTCTGTCTTCCCTTGGCTTTCTCTTTCATCTCCATTGCTTCCAGGACAGCTGCTGGGCTTTGCCTTCGGCATTTGATCTCATCACCTCTACTGATATGACTGCTGCTTGCGTTGTTCAGACTTTGGATAACAATCCCCACCTTATTCAAACATTTCATGTTGTTCCCCCATGCAGAAGCACACTTAAATTCCATACACTGTTCATACTGTGTTTCTCACCTTTCCATCCATCTGACACAGATATCCATGGCCCCAGAGAAATATTGTCATGACAAATGTGTGTGGTGTGGTAAAGTCCTCAGATCCTGCAGTATCTAAGGACTTTACCACACCAATCTGCTGTGCCACATCAACAGTGTTAGTGCGGTTGAGCACCTTCAATATTCACTTCCCGTTCAGTAGCAGATTTGCTCTGGTTCCCCGATCCATTGTCCCACAATGTCTTCCACACAACCTACCTTTCTGCATTACACCTCACTCAGCATGTCTGCAGTTCATTAATTTTTAAATTATTATTTGTATTATTATATAATGCAAAATTCTAATACTATATCTATATATCCCAATCCCATCAACAACTAGAGAAAGGTAAATTGAATTGGGGGGTGGGGGTGGATAGGATTGGTTTCAAAATGCACATGGTGTATGTGATAGGGATAGTCACCAAAGATGACTATCCAGCGGCAATGCAATCTTTTTGCCAATTTCAAATTGTAAAGACTGAAATACCAAGAAAATAATAATAATAATAATAATAATAATAATAATAATAATAATAATAATAATAATAACAACAACTTTATTTTTATACCCCGCCCCATCTCCCCGAAGGGACTCGGGGCAGCTTACATGGGGCCTGGCCCGATAAAACAAACAAATAACAGTAACAAAGCAATAAAACAATTATCCCAGTAAAAAACATCAACATCAATAAAAACAATCATTAAAATCAACAAGCAGGATACAGTGTTAAAAACAGGAGACTAATTCGTAGATCCCAGGCGAAATGCAGAATGTTACGAAATGGGAAAAGGAAATCTCAAGTTGAATGGACAATAAAGTGCGGTATAAAATGGCAAGACAACAACAATGGGACTATTATGGAATGGACAGATAGATCAATCCAGCAACAACTAAACATCGAAGGCCTTTTGGAAGAGCCAGGTTTTTAAGCTCTTCCAGAAGGAGAGGAGGGTAGGGGCCTGCCTGATCTCTCTAGGGAGAGAGTTCCAAAGCCGGGGGGCCACGACGGAGAAGGCCCTCTCTCTCGTCCCGACCAACCGTGACTGTGAGGGTGGTGGGAGCGAGAGAAGGGCCTCCCCCGACGAGCGAAGAGAACGTGTGGGTTCATAGAGGGAGATGCGGTCTCTAAGGTAGGTCGGTCCCAAACCGTTTAGGGCTTTGTAGGTGATAACCTGCACCTTGAATTGGGCCCGAAAGTAAATGGCAGCCAGTGAAGCTCCTTAAACAGAGGCATTGAATTCTCTCCCTGTAATTCGCTCCGGTTAGAAGCCTGGCTGCCGAACGCTGTACTAGTTGTAATTTCCGGGCCATCTTCAAAGGCAGCCCCACGTAGACCGCATTGCAATAGTCCAGTCTAGAGGTATTTGTGATGACTCATGGGCCTTGTAGTCCTGTTCCTAGTACTATTGTGGCAGACGAAGAGGAAAACATGGGATTTTCGCCGGTTCAGCAAGAGCCGGAGCCTCTTCACCTGCAGGATGTTGACGTTTGCCCTCAAGAATTCAGCCAAACAGGCCTTAGGCAGAACTCCCCCCCGTTTTCCCGGAGGGACAATTATACTAAAGATAGGGGAGTCAGGGAGGCTAATCGCAGAAGCCTGAGAATCGCTGCCAAACAAATGGCTGATTAGGTCTGCTTCCCTTGGGAAATTCTAAGGAGTCATGCATCTGGACAGAGTTGGGTTTCGCTTCTCGTTCTCTAGGGAAAGAGGTGTTCTCTAGGGAATATAGGTGTTTGGCGCAAGGGATACTTTGCGGAGTCAATTGATCAGCTTGAGGAGAGAGATCGTGTGTGGACTTCGTAATCCCAGTTCCTTGCTTCCCGGATCAAGCTTCAAGCCTTGCCCTGTCTCACGGATTTACCACGGACTCTGTTTCATGCTTCATGTTCGTCTTGCCTTCAGTCACGGATCTAGTCGAGAATCAAGTTTATTTCCAGCCTTGTTGTCAAGCTTCATTGGACTTTAAAGACTCTGTTATTCCCCACACTATTGCTTGGCAAAGTGTGTGTTTCGGTCAAGTGGATTAAAACTTTGAACTCTAATATCTTATATTGGACAATACATTTCTGGACTATATTTGACCTTATCTGAAAGGTCTGCTTCTGAACTATATTCTTCACTTGTTTTTATTGATTTTATATATTTCTTTAATAAAGATATTAGATAGAGACTGGTCTCTGTGTAAGGTTATTGGTGCTCTGCAGCCTGGGTCCTGACAGTATTTAAGGCATGGACCACCATGGTCAGATCAGACTTCTCGAGGTATGTTCGCAGCTGGCGCACAAGTTTTAGTTGTGCAAAGGCCCTCCCGGCCACGGCCAACACCTGAGCCTCAAGCGTCAGCCCCGAATCCAGGAGGACCCCCAAGCTGCGGACCTGCGCCTTCAGGGGGAGTGCGACCCCGTCAAGCACAGGTTGCCACCCAATACGTACGACTGACCTGGAGGACTTCTGTCTTGTCGGGATTAAGTCTCAGTTTGTTCACCTTCATCCAGGCCAACACAGCGGCCAGACACTGGTCCAGAATAGTATCAAAAGGATGGTAACTTCAAAATGGCAATAACAACTCAGTAACTACAGAGCTTTTGAACGTTGTACTTCCTGCGTCGTTGCTATCCCTCTGATACTGTTCTTCGTATTTCATTCTTTAATATTTTCAGTTGTCTTCATGGCTAGTTTATTATCACTACATGTAACTGGAGTGTATTGCGTTCATTGTGTTTTATGTGTTTATGTGCATCACTCTGACAGCTTTGGCAATAGAGTAATTCACAGTTTGGATGACTAATCAAAAAGACAAACAAGGTGGACAAGGGCTATCCATATGGGGCACATCTTTCACCCTTCACTTACATCGCAAGAAGCAGACTGATGCTGAAATAAATTGGTGAGTCTTAATGGTGCCAATGCCTCCTTCCAATAATGGTTTTCATCCATAGATCAGATACAAGTGCTCAAAAGAAAGGAGATGGCTGGAGAAATTGAGACAGAGCCTGAGAAAGAGCTAACTCAGGAAGAACACAGTCGGCTCACAAAGCTGTATATTAAAACAAATGCATTGATGGTTTAAAAGGCCATTAGTATAGTTCAGTTCATAAAAGCATAGATGCACAGTCAGTTCATAGATGTAATTTCATTGCTTTAATAAGAATAGATTTCATAACCATCAGAGAGAGAGAGGGGGGGGGAGAGCGGAGTGTTCTGAGTGTTGTTTACCCGCCTTGTGTGACCCCTTGGTTCATAATCATAGAAATTCATAATCTAATTATATAAAGTATGTTCCTTATTATTAACCCTGTCATAATCAGGGGCAAGTTGTGTCTAATTGTAATCACTCCTTTTAACCATCATGTTGCTGGATAATGATATATTTTTTTAAACTCTTTAAAATATTTACTGCAGTCATTTAATAGCTTAGACTGCACTATTTATCTCCAGTACTCACATTCATTTTCGTAGATTTAATTTTTTCAACTACATAGTAAATAGGCTGAGATGGCAGCAAGCGCATTCAAGATAGCAAAGGTTATTGCTAAGGAAAAACACACAAGCAAGGCCGGGGGGGGGGGGGGGAGCTGCAGCAGTTTGTTTTTACCTGAGCCTCCTGGGAAGGGTAAGATCCCTTCTCATTTTCTTTCCTTGCCCACTGCTGATAGAATTGAATGCAAAAGTATATTGTATATTTCTTTATTTACAGTCAGCAATCCAGTGTCATGGAGCCAAATCCCAGGGCTGAATTTCCAAGCCCTGAATCTGGCTTCATAACATAACATAAATAACCCTGCAAGCACCTGGCGGGAGAAGATAAAATGAGCCTGGGAACTCAGGGTTGGAAGTATAAACAATTATAATTGATATAGTGTGGGAATGGTAGTAATGTGATCCAGAGGGTGGGATTTGATGATGATATTTGCGTGTGGTATTACGTTGCATCAGAAGTGATAAAATTGAATGTATGTAAACATTAGGTCATTCTCGACTTTTCCAAAGTCATGTATTCTTCAATAAAGATTGGATTTGAGAGCAGCTATCTTTGATCTGCGTTCAGACTGGTCCTTTGAAGTGAGCCTGACAATTAAGTCGAGAAACCCCGTTCTCACCCTCCTGCGGAATTCGCAGTGAAGTGATAATGAGTGGAGAAGGAGATCAAAGCCCAAATGGAGCTGGGAGGCCTTTGCAAGGGGCCCGGCCGTTGGGAGAAGAGACGCTGCAAGCCATAGCTTCCTCTACGGGGTACCCCAGGCCGAACGGCGTGACCCAGAGGATTCCCAGGGGAGGAAGAGGCGTCTCTGCGGCTGCAGAAACCAGTTGGGGATCTGGAGGAAGTATGCCGGAGACCGTGGCTCTGCGGTTATCCATCCTGGAAACAAACTTATCCAGGCTGTCGGAAACCGTGGGGAGGTTGGTGCCACTATTGGAAGAGAATCTCCAAAAGGAGCCCATCCGATATGGCGCCGAGAGAGAGCCAAGTAAAGAAGGAGATTGGAGCCAGAGAGGCCAGCGAGCATCAACGCAGAGTCCCGTGGCAGCGAGGGGCGAGGGAGATGAGGAATATTGGCGGGAGCTGGAGTTCCGAGACAGAATGGCACGCGAAGTGGAGCGCCAACGAGCTCTGGGAACTCTGAGGCCGCCATCTCCAACAGAGCTCCCAACCCCCCGGATGGGCGTCGGGGTGGAAAGACCACTGGGGCCAGGGATCGGGTCCAGTGGATTAGCAGACGAAGGCGGAGAGGAGCAGGAGATCCAGGAAGAGGAGGAGAATGTGCTGTACGACGAGGGAAGAAAAGAGTGGGGCGCAGCGTGTTCAGAGGGGCCGTCCAAGGTAACCCGATGCAACCCTTCCCCATGCCTCCCAGACAGCATCAACGGGCCGCAGAATGGATGCCAAGGAGGGAAGATCTCAAACTAGAATACGGAGGGGAATCAGCTGAATTGAACTTTTTTCTAATTAGCATCCGAGGATACATGGAAGACAATGCACACACATTCCCCTCCGAAGCAAGCAGGGTTCGAGCCATCGGCAACACAGTAAAGAGAGGAGCTGCAAGCTGGTATGTGCAACTACATGCCAGACGCGACCCATGCCTGAGGTCAGTGCCCCGCTTCCTCGCCGCACTGGAAAACCGGTTCAGAGACTGGCTAGAGCAATTGAGGGCTCGAGACCAGCTTAAAGGAATAAAGCAGAGGGACAAAACGGTGCCCGAATACGCAGAGGAATTCCTCCACCTCGCGGAAAGGGTACCAGAGTGGTCTGAAGTGACCAAAGTGGAATTATTTAAAGAGGGACTACGCCCCGAGATTTTCAGCTGGGCAGCGCACAGAGATGACCCCGAAACGCTCCAGGGATGGATTCAACTAGCGGGGCGCGTTGAATCCACCCTGGCCCAAGTAAAGCGCTTCAGGAGCAGCAGCGGCCAGCAAAGACCGGTGGCGAGAGGTCGAGGAGAAACGAGGAAGCAGGAAAGACCCGGAGGGAGGCCGGGGATTCCCTCCAGAGGAGACGATAACAAACCTAAACCGGGATGCTTTGTATGTGGGAAGACGGGCCATCGAGCAGCAGAATGCTGGGCCCGGAAGGGGGAGCCGCCAAAACCCCCAAAGCCCAAGCCAGCAACCGGGAGGCGTGCGGAAGAGGAGGTGCAAGCCCCAGAATCTTCAGAAAAACTGGTGAGTCGGGACAAACGCATGATAGTAGTGCCAATCTGCCTCTCGGGGCTAGAGAATCGGGCCACCTGCAAGGCATTTGTGGATTGTGGTTGTTCTAGAAACATTATAACTCCGGAATTAGCAGGAGCGCTGAAATGTCAGCAGATGGCGCTTGACTCCCCAATTGCATTTTCGCAGCTAGATGGATCAGTCGCTGCTGGGGAAGTATCTACAAAGGAAATACGGGGGGTCCCATGTAAAATAGGCAAATGGGAAGGAAGAATATCCTTTGTGATAGCCCCTATTGCCACATACCACGTAATATTAGGGATACCATGGCTCGAACAGGCAAATCCTGAAGTAGATTGGAGAGGAAAGAGCCTAGCATTTAAAGAACAGCAGACGCAATGGGAGATAAGCAAAATTGCAGAAGAGGAGGACGAGGGAGATGAAGCAGATGAGATAGACCCACAACTATTGCCACCTGAATACAGAGACTTTGTGGATGTTTTCAATCAGAAAGAGGCCAGTAAATTACCTCCCAAAAGGAATATAGAAGTAGAAATTGAAATAACCCCAGGAGCAAACTTACCAAAACCAAAAGTGTATCCCATGTCTGTGCAGGAGAAGGAGGAATTGAGGAAATATATTGATAAAAACCTGGCGCGAGGCTTCATTAAGCCATCCAATTCTCCTCTCGGGGCCCCAGTGTTATTTAGGAGAAAGAAAGACAACTCCCTAAGATTGTGCATTGATTATCGAAATTTAAATGCAATTACTAAGGACAATAAATACCCTATGCCCTTAGTAAAGGATTTAATTACCGTATTGAAGAAAGGGAGCATATTTACCAAACTGGATTTAATTGAAGCATATCATAAATTAAGAATTAAACCGGAGGATACTTGGAAAACTGCATTTTCCTGCGCATTCGGCCATTTTGAATATAAAATTTTACCTTTCGGATTAAAAAATGGAGGCGGTTGCTTTATGCAGCTTATAAATGAAATACTACACCCATTGTTGTACAGAGGGGTATTCATATTTCTTGATGATATCTTGATTGTGAGCGAAGATAAGGAAAAGCACGTAAAATTGGTCCGGGAAGTTTTGCAGAGACTAAGAGAAGCAAAGCTGTACGCAAAACTGTCCAAATGTGAATTCAATAAAACTCAAATTGACTTTCTGGGGTATCGGATATCTCCAGAAGGGTTAGCTATGGATCCAGCTAAAGTATCAGATGTGAAAGAATGGGGAGTGCCTCAAACAAGGAGGCAATTGCAATCATTTCTGGGGTTTGCAAATTTTTATAAATCCTTCATAAAAGGCTTCGCGCAAATAACCGCACCCCTTACTGAACTTTTAAAAACAAAAGGGAAAGGGGAGACAGCAAAAGTAAAAGCTCCTGGCGCCAAACTGGGTTGGACGCCAGAATGCCAAAAGGCATTTGAAACCCTAAAAGAATGCTTCACAGAAGGACCCATCCTAAAACACCCCGATATCAGGAGCCCTTTCATAATCCATTGCGATGCCTCAGACTGCGCGTACGGGGCAGTACTATTGCAAAAAGATCAAAATGGGAACTTAAAACCCTGCGGATATTTGTCCCGGAAGTTCAGCGAAACTGAAAAATGTTGGCCAATATGGGAAAAAGAGGCATTAGCCATATTAAAAGCCTTAGAATGCTGGCGACACTTCCTCGAAGGAAGCGGAATCCCATTTGAAATTTGGTCTGACCATAAGAACCTCCAGTATTTAAAGTCTCCTCGAAAATTGTCCCCCAAACAAATTAGATGGGCGCAATACTTCAGCAGGTTCGATTTCCAATTAAAGTTTTTTCAAGGGAAGCAGAATGTCTTGGCAGATGCTCTTTCACGCATGCCTCAACACGGAGGCATAACCACAGCAAAAGAGGGAACAATATTCTCTGATAAACAATGGGGCTTAGCTGTCAGGACAAGAGCGCAAACCCAAAAGGAGAACACTGCTATTGTTGAACTCGACGGGGAAGATAATTGGGGAAATGAACTGAAACAGTCTTATGATGGAGATCAGTGGATCGCATCCAACGCAGAAAAGGGGGAGCAGAAGGGGGGATTTTGGTTTGTGAACAAGAAACTGTATATCCCAGCAACATTAAGGATTAAGATTTTGCATCGTTTTCACAATAACCAGAGCGCTGGTCATACAGGAATTACAAAAACAACAAAGGCAATAGCAAAACATTGCTGGTGGCCAGGGATGAGGAAGGACATAAAGAATCATGTTGTTCAATGTGATGATTGTGCCAGAAATAAATCGAGAGGAGGGAAGCCAATGGGATTACTACAAACAGTAGCAGAACCTACCAGACCTTGGGAATGTGTAGCTATGGACTTTGTGGGGGAACTACCGGTTAGCAAAGGACATCGTTATATTTGGACAGTATTAGACCTGTTTTCTAAACAGGCCCACTTTATAGCACTGACGAAACTACCATCAGCCGAGAAACTAGCTGAATTGTACATAAACCACATTTACAAACTGCATGGATGTCCCAGTAGAGTGGTCAGTGACAGAGGAGTACAATTCACAGCAAAATTTTGGGAAAAATTCTTGGAAATGCTAGGAGCAGAAAGGAGTCTAAGTTCTGCTTTTCACCCCATGACAAACGGGGCGGTAGAACGTACTCAGCAGACACTTGGGCAGTTCCTTCGAATGTACTCTAACATGAGACAAAATGACTGGTCTAGGTGGTTGGCTTTTGCAGAACTAGCTTTTAATTCGACTATACATTCAGCAACAAATAAAACCCCCTTTGAAGTGGTTTACGGGTATGAAATACAGCCTTTGCCCCAGTTGCCAAGATGGACAGAGAATGAGGAAACAGAGGCAGGGAAATGGAAAACGCAAATGCTAGAATGCTGGAGTCAAGTGACTGCATCCTTAAAGGAAGCACACAAAAAGTATAAAGCGTTCGCAGACAGAAAGAGGGTGGAAGGCGATAAACTGGATAAAGGAGATCTAGTGTGGTTAAGTACCCAAAACATCAAATTGGGGCTACCTTCGAGAAAATTGGGCCCCAAATATATTGGACCATTCAGAATACAGGGTGTTATCAATGAAGTAACTTTCCAGTTGGCATTGCCAAAAAGTTTAGGGAAAATACACCCAGTATTCCATCGCAGCTTGCTGAAAAAATACATGGGGACTTTGGACAAAATGGACACATAGAGTTATTGTTTGATTTGTTTCAGGATTATGATGAAAGAAGAACCGAAGAGGAGGACGAAGAAAACGAGGGCGCCATGTCATGGAGCCAAATCCCAGGGCTGAATTTCCAAGCCCTGAATCTGGCTTCATAACATAACATAAATAACCCTGCAAGCACCTGGCGGGAGAAGATAAAATGAGCCTGGGAACTCAGGGTTGGAAGTATAAACAATTATAATTGATATAGTGTGGGAATGGTAGTAATGTGATCCAGAGGGTGGGATTTGATGATGATATTTGCGTGTGGTATTACGTTGCATCAGAAGTGATAAAATTGAATGTATGTAAACATTAGGTCATTCTCGACTTTTCCAAAGTCATGTATTCTTCAATAAAGATTGGATTTGAGAGCAGCTATCTTTGATCTGCGTTCAGACTGGTCCTTTGAAGTGAGCCTGACAATCCAGTATAGAATCCCACGTAACAATCATCTGTCCACATCAGTACAGTGTTTACATTAGGTTAGAAAACAAATTAAAATTTAATGCCATTAAAAAAGATCCTTGTATCTTCAGTCAGAGGCTATAGAACAGGGGTTCTCAAACATTTTAAGTGGAGGGCCAGTTCAGGGTCCCTCAGACTGTTGGGGGAGGGGGGAACTATGGTGAAGCAGTCCAAAATTAGGATTGTTGTTGTTGTGTGTCTTCAAGTTGTTTCAGACTTAGGTCAGCCCTAAGTCTAAAGTTTAGGACAGGGGCCAGGTAAATGTCCTTGGAGGGCTGCATTCAGCCCACGGGCCTTAATTTGGGGACCCCTGCTATAGAAACTAGAGTTGTGCGCAGATCTGTTTTCCTTCATTATATCTGTTCTTTCATTACTTTTGTTACTTTTGGGAGCACATAACAGGAAGTCCCCTTTTGTTCCAAAAATCAGCTCGACACGAAAGCCAGCTCCTTGCCTGCTTTTTTGTGAGCAGCCTCCAGATTTCTAACTGGAGCCGGCTACAGGGAGCACACAATGCCCCGATTAAAGCAGCTCCATTGGCTGCCGATAAACTGCCGGGCTCAATTCAAGGTGCAGGTTTTGAACTATAAAGCCCTATACGGCTCGGGCCCTATCTATCTCCGTGATTGCATCTCCTCCTATGAGCCAGTGCGGACCTTAAGATCATCCGGGGAGGCTCTTCTCGCGCTCCCACCACTGTCTCAAATGCGGCTGGTGGGGACGAGGAACGAGCCTTCTTGGCAGTGGCCCCCCAGCTCCCGAATGCACTGCCAAAAGAGATCAGGCAATCCCCTACATTATCCAATTTCCGTAAGGAACTGAAGACCTGCTGGTGTCGGCAGGTTTTTGAGTAATCATATTGGACTACCGCTGATTTCTGGGCCTGAATATATTGCACAAGATTTCCCTAGCCTAAAATGATGCATTTTAATATATTGGATTCATGGTTCCTGTCCCCTTGATCTGGTCATGTAAGTGTTATTTATTGTTATAATTGTATTATTTTACTTTGTTTAATAATGTGTTATTATGTTTTTATGTAATGTTTGTGTTGCTTTTATGACTGTAAACCGCCCTGAGTCCCATCCGGGAGATAGGGCGATATATAAATAAAGTATTATTATTATTATTATTATTATTATTATTATTATTATTATTATTATTATTGCTTTGGAAAGAGTGCATGTGTGTGGCATGCAGGCTCAGAAAGCGTGTGTGCCTTAAGAACAACTTGCCTCCTTGCCTTGGAGAGTGTGTGTGTCGTGCAGGCCCAGAAAGCATGCATGCCTGCCTGTAGCTGAGCGCCTCCTCTAGAGAAAGAATGAGATCTTGCCTCCTTGCCTTGGGAAGAGAGTGTGTGCATGTGTGACACACGCAGGCTCATAAAGTGCGCACGCCTGCCTGCAACTAAGCACCTCTAGAGTAGAGAAACAGGTAAGAAGCCCCATTAAAGAAGCCTCATTAAAGCATGCACCTGCCTGCAGCTGAACACCTCTCCTCTAGAGTAGAAACAGCTGAAATGCCTATGACAGGAAGGGGAGCCTGCCCCCCCCCCCCATATATTTCAGCACCCCAGAGCGAAAACTGATATCTGCTCTCCCAATTTTGGGAGGCTCCCAAAAAACAGATCAGAGCCCCTAGAGAAAGCCAGGACATGAAATGGGTCAAGGTTTACCCAGATTGCACAACCCTATTAGAAACTCCCAGAAAAATATGTTTTAATCAAATCTGGCAATCATCAATTCCACAAAAGTTAAACCCACAAGTGTGGTGGACCAAGTAAATAAATAAATACATCCAGAAGCAAGGAGTCAGAAGCTCACTTGCATGGTTTCTGGAGAAAATGAAGCTTGCCTGAATATGAATTATTGGGTTCTATGAAGTCACTGCTGACTGAAGAACAAGACTGAACTCAAACTTTTATCATTTGTTTTTCTCCCTGCCTAATGCACTAGAACTCACAAAGCCCCATGAATGTGATATAAATTAATAATACAAACATCCATATGCAGAATCATTCCAACCACTAAGGCATAACTTATGTATGTTAACCAATTTAAACTTGAATCAGAGGAATTGTAGCTTAGTGGGCTGAACATCTGCTACACATTTAGAAGTTCTAGGGATAAATCCCCAATAGCATCTCTGAGAAAAAGCAGGAAAGAATCCTGCTGGGGAAAAAACCCTCAAACTCACTGTTGGCAATACAGGCCTAGAAGGATTATTTCTGGATTTATTAAAATATTTCTGTCCTGACCTTTACCAAAAGATCCCAAGGCAGGACAAAGACAAGAGGACAATTTAAATGAGGTTAAATGCAACAATGTAAATGTCTTCAAATGGTTTCAAATGATTCAAGATAAATGCTAAGGCTCTGACTCTGGCCCCTTCTACTCTGCATATAAAATACAGATTATCTACTTTGAACTGGATTATATGGCAATGTAGACTTGTATAATCCAGTTCAAAGCAGATAACATGGATTATCTTATTTCATAATTTAGATTACATGGCAGTGTAAAAGGAGCATCCATGTAAGCAGGCTCTGACTCAGGCCCTTTCTACACTGTCACATGGAATGGCTCCACTCAGGGGAGGGAGGAGGAGGAGAGGCAGCAGCCAGGAGCCTTGTTGTCATGCCTTTTGTGGTTAGTCAGCCTCTCCCCACTTGATATCCCCATTGTCTCGGCACCATAGGAGGGTTTTGCGAGACTAGTTGCTCTCGTTGCAATGATGTAGTAACAGTGAGGCCGCGGACCATATTTTAATTCTTGTGAACCACTGGTGGTCCATGGACCACAGGCTGGCAACCACTGCTCTATGGCTACCTTCCAGTTGAAGAAAGCTATAGAACAACCTAGAGAAACAAGAGGTTCCTAGGAAGAACGTATCAATTAAATCCCATGAATAATCAAACCTGCAATAATCAAACCCACAAAGAAGTTTACTAGAAAACGGCACCAAAAAAACTTTTCATCTCTGTATTATTCTTCCTGATGTCATTATTTGAGGTTTGGGAAACCTTGTTCTCAACCTCAAAATTAATAGCACCATATATGATCTCTACCTCTACACACATAATGGTGTATTTACAGTTTTCATCTGACAGCTCTGGGTGGGAGAAGCCACCTACGCACTGGGTTTTATGAGGTTTGCTCATAATTTGGCAGCTTTACCAGCAGGTGGCATTGAAAGCAACAAATAAGCAACATCACGAAGCTGTAAAGGACTACCCTGACTGTGAGATGCTTCTGAATGACAGTGGTTGTACGGGGTGAAGAAATTGAGTGCTTTCCCCACATTCTGTGCCCATATAGCAGACATTAAGGAGCTCCTCCTGGCCTCATGGTGATGGTGAACCTGGAGACCTTAAGCATCCCACATGCCAGAGTAGGCTGGGAGAGCTGAATTGCTCCTACCTGAAATGAACTGGCAACATTGGAATGGCAGAGCTCTTTTGCAGTTAGTCTCCTTAGGCATTATCCTAAGGATTGTTATGCTCATACCCATAACAATCCTGTATCTGTGACCATTTTCGTACTGGTTTGCACTTTTTACATTTGTCAACTTGATATAGACACAGGGTCTACTCCCATCCCAATTTGCACTTCCAAGAATTTGCAGCACTTTATCAGTCACCTCATTTTTACAATGTTTATATGGTGCACTTTACCCAGTCTATTTTTACAACCTCTCCGTTTTAATCCATGTTTTTATTAAGTTTTTGTCATTTATTTTTATTGGGTAATGTTTAAATTTTTATAATTGTGCATGTCTCTTGTCTATTGTTGTGTTTTATATTGTTATTGTTTTTATTCGGGCTTGGCCCCATGTAAGCCGCCCTGAGTCCCCTTTGGGGAGATAATAATAATAATAATGATAATAATAATAATAATAATAATAATAATAATAATAATAATAATAAAAAATTGGAAGAAAAGCTGATAAGGAGAAGACCTGGCTATGGCTCACAAATGGGACCCTGAAGAAGGAGACAGAAGGCCTGATCCTTGCAGCCCAGGAGCAAGCCATCAGAACAAATGCAATTAAGGCCAAGATAAAAAAATCAGCTGATGACCCAAAATGCAGACTTTGCAAGGAAACCGACGAAACCATTGATCATATCCTCAGCTGCTGTAAGAAAACCGCACAGACTACAAACAGAGACACAACTATGTGGCCCAAATGATTCATCGGAACTTATGCCTCAAGTACCACCTCCCAGCAGTAAAGAACTGGTGGGATCACAAACCTGCAAAAGCATTGGAAAATAAGCATGCAAAGATACTGTGGGACTTCCGAATCCAGACTGACAAAGTTCTGGAACACAACACACCAGACATCACAGTTGTGGAAAAGAAAAAGGTTTGGATCATTGATGTTGCCATCCCAGGTGACAGTCGCATTGACGAAAAACAACAGGAAAAACTCAGCCGCTATCAGGACCTCAAGATTGAACTTCAAAGACTCTGGCAGAAACCAGTGCAGGTGGTCCCGGTGGTGATCGGCACATTGGGTGCCGTGCCGAAAGATCTCAGCTGGCATTTGGAAACAATAGACATTGACAAAATTACGATCTGCCAACTGCAAAAGGCCACCCTACTGGGATCTGCATGCATCATCCAAAAATACATCACACAGTCCTAGACACTTGGGAAGTGTTCGACTTGTGATTTTGTGAAACAAAATCCAGCATATCTGTCTTGTTTGCTGTGTCATAATAATAATAATAATAATAATAATAATAATAATAATAATAATAATAATAATAATAATAAACTTTATTTATACCCTGCCACCACCTCCCCACGGGGACTCAGGGCGGCTCACATTGTTACAAAAGTAACAACACAAATACATTAGCACAATATACACAGGTTAAAACACAATAAGGTAATAAAACAAAAGTTAAAACAAAAGTTAATACAACAGTAATAATAGATAGAGGCAGGGTATAAAAAATACAGTTGTTGTTGTTGTTGTTGTTGTTGTTGTTGTTGTTGTTGTTGTTGTTGTTAGCTACCAGAAGTATAGTAAATCATCAAAAATAAGAAATAGAAAGTCAGACATTATCACTGAGCTCTCCCAAGAATGGAAATACTAATAGATGCCCACAATCCATCTATCCTATGTGCATTACTAATGGGACGTTGGAAGGTTTATGGATCCTGTTTATGGATGTTTGGATGCTAATGGACAGGAAAAGTCATTTGCCTTCCCACTGCAAAGAACTGCAGGTACTTGCAAGTAGACAAAATTAATAACCATCTGTCTGCCAATGTTGAGGTCCTCCCGTCCTGAAAATGTGTTCTGGAGGCCCTGCTGATGGCTGGACATGGAGGCAATCAGGATATCTCCAACTCTGCATAGCTCCTACAGAGCAGCAGCTGTCTGTTTCCACCTGTCCAGATACCTTAGCACCACATCCCATCTGGAAAGAAAAAGGTGAACGACAATGAGAAATGGGCCAGACCTTCAGATTTTGGAGTCCCTCCCCAGGAGGCAAATGTATTGTGTCTCCTTGAGCTTGGATATCTGTTCTTTAATGAGGAACAGGACTGAAAGGGGGATGTTTAAGGTTTCAGTGCACGCAAAGAGATGCAAAGAACCAGTAGATGTCACTAATGCTTCGTGAATATCAGGTACAGAGCTTTCTTCGGATATGAAATTAGTCCATAAAAAAGTGTTCCTAAATATCTTAAAGGCAGCAGCTTGTGCTTGATCTTGAAAACTAAGCAGGGTCAGCCCAGGTTAGTACTTTGATTGGGGGCCAACAATAAATATCAAGTGCTGTATACTAGATTTCAGAGGAAGGAACTGATAAAAACACCTCCAAGTATGCCTTATCTTAAAAAATCCTATGAAATTAATGGAGTCATAATAAGTCAACAGCTGACTTGAAGGAATGCACACACTACACCAACTTGCCCAAAGCTCCACTTTGCCAACTGCTTGAAATCATCGTGCAATCCAGAAAGCAATGACACAATAATTCTTTTTCCTCGTTTTGATTATTTGATTTTTTTTTTAGCAAGACAGAAGCCTGCAGGACAGAAAAGCATTCTTTGTGCCTCTCCCTAAAAGGACTGTTTGGGAAAGCAAAAGAAAAGTGACAAGAGCTCCTCAGTGGAAAAGGCTGAGTATTCCACTGTGGTGGAAACTCTACAAAAAGCTTTTGTTTGCCCTTACTAATCAATTCTTTATTCACAATGGGAACAGAAAGGAGAGTAAACCCAACATACACCCAGTAGTAATGTTAAAGGGCAAAATAAAGGTTCTTCATTGGCTGCACTTAGGGATCCCAAGGGTGATGGATTTTGCCGACCCCACCATATACTATAACCACTGGCACTCAGGGATGAAGGAATGGGAGGAGGCATTTCATAGTTCCACCATAGTAGAACTTTTATGACACATCTCCTGATGTAGGATCACTGCCAAAGCACTTTCTGAACATTCATTTGATTGGTATATTATTCATGTGTAAGTTCCCATACAGAAGAAGTTAAATGTTTTTGTCAGATAGAAAACTTTCACATTGTGCCAAATGCATAATGCACATGGATGCACACAGCACATAACAAGGAGTTCTTTAGTTCAGTTGAGAAACATTAGAGAATTACAGAACCCTCTAGTTTAAGAGACCACTAAGGCCAAGCAGTTTTACCCCTTGCCGTGAAGGAATCCAAACATTCCTGACAGAAGGCCACCGAGCTCTGTTTCAAAGCCTCCAAAGAAAAAGGCTCCATCACACTCCAAGGCAGCACATTCCTTGTGCCAAACAATTCTTACCATCAGCAAGTTCTTCCTAATGTTTAGGTGGGGTCCCTTTTTATGTAGATTGCTCCATATCCTAAATTGGAGGAAGAGAAAACTAGCTTGCTCCCTCTTCCATGCGACATCCTTCCTAACATTTAAACATGGCTATCATATCTTCTCTTAACCTTCTCTTCTTCAAGTTAAACATGCCCAGCTCATGAATCCTCATAAGGAGTCATGGTTTTTAGATCTTTGGCCATTTTGGTTGCATTCCTTTTGACAATATCCTTGTCAATATCCTTTTTTGAATTGTGTCCATCCTTGCATCTTCACAATTTCTACTGCATTTGATTGAGGCAGACTTATGGAGTCCTCCCATTATAGGCAAGACTACAACTCCCATCATTACTCATCATGAAGACTAAGGCTGCTGGGACTTGCAGCTCAACGGCACTCAGAGGAACCAATGACATTGACTCTTAATGTGCGATCTACCAACCAACCAGCCTCTTCCTCAAAAGTACTGAAGATGGACTTTGGGTTTGCATTAGTCCTCTGAAGACTTTTCAAGGAAGGCACGAAGGAGCTATGACTCAGTTCTATTTGGTTCTCTGAGGCAGGACCTGTTCAGCCTTTCCCAAGAATAATAATAATCCCAAAGGTTGTAACCTGAGGCTAAAGCCAGATTTGGAGTGATTCCAAACACACATCATAATTGCCAGAACAGACCGAGACAAAGTAGCCTTCAGCGCTCTTCATAAATGTCTATGGGGATTGCAGCAGGCTTCAGAGAAGAAGTCTTTGGAGATGCAAACACAAATGGAAAGATGATGGGCTCAGAGCCAAACAAGAGCTTTTGTCGGTCAAGCAGAGTAAAACAGCAAAAACTCTAGAACCGCAGAAACACACAGAGAACTGCATTAAAGATCATGTCAGCGCTGAAAACAATATTTCTGCACAGAAAGCACAACATTATTGTAGAAATGTATGCAAACAGACAGACAAACAAAACACATATTTTCATACAAATTCACAAACTCCAAAGCCTCTTGTCTCACTAGGATTCTCCTTGTAAGGATTTGTCAATCTATTTTACAATCATTTTTTGAAATGTTTTCTTTCCGTTCTTTCTCCAAACCCACATGGAAAGCAGTTCAGACATTTCCCTTCTGCTTTGAATGCGATTTCCTGCTTCTTAGCAGGGGGTTGGACTAGATGGCCCATGTGGTCTCTTCCAACTCTACTATTCTATGATTCTATGATTCTATGATTCTGTCTGTCCCTCAGTTACATAAGTAAGAGCAGAATAACACAAGTGGGGAAAAGACCAAAACAGACAATTTTATGCTCCAATATCAGGCAACAAGAAGTCCCAATAGCAGGACATAATATGGCAAACTCTTCCTAGTGTTGTTCCTCTAGCAGCTATTACACAGAGCTACACTACTACGTATAGTCAACCTGACTAGTAGTCATTGATGGCACTTTCACTCTTTCTCTCTTCCTCTAACTTAGGGTGCATCTACACTGTAGAATGAATGTAGATTGACATCACTTCAGTTGGTCTTTAGACTTTTCTGCCAAAGAGTGCTGGTGCCTAACCAAACTACAAATCCCACAATTCCATAGCTTTAATCCACTGCAGTTAAAATGGGCTCAAACTGCATTAATCATATAGTGCAGTGTTGGAAATGGCAACTTTCTTCAAGCCTTCTCTAGTAATGCTTATCTATGATCCTGTTGCATACTGTTTCTGATATGCAACTTCCTTTACTCTATGGTTCTTGAGAAGTTATAAAAGGGGCTTGAAACCACATGCTCGCTCTCTCTCTTTCTCTCTCTCCTTTTGACTATGTGACCTGTTGATAGCTGCTTTGTTATAAGAGAGATGCCCTGGCTGGGTAGCACAGAAAATTATCTCAGACATATCTGAAACAGGACTGATAAGTTTTGTACCTGTGTATGCTGAACACATGAAGGTTGTGAGTAAACCAAATATGTTATTTTTATCCAAATCTCTGCTGTTTTTATGCACTAGCAAATTTCTGTTTTCCTAACAAATCAGAGATAACAGTTGTTATTCAGTCTATCAACTGGAACCATTGCCTTGCATAATTATATCTGATTCTACTCTAAAAGGTTTTTGGCTCTTCTCTGAAAGGATTATCCTTTTCTGAAAAGTTATGATCTCTAAAAAGTGTTTTTCCAAAAGGCTATAAATGCCATTTTTCAAAATGCAGTGACAGCATTACACCCACCCATTCTGGAGCATCCATCAGCCCACTACACTATCAATAATAACTTGTGCTACTGTTCTATTAAAATGAGGCACTTTGAAATTTTAGGCTTCAAAAGACATCCAAGAACCATAACAAGGATGTCAACTCACAACAGAACTTTCTAAAGCAATTGTCCTTAACCTGCTCAGCTGTCTTCCTAAATTTCATGAAAATTTGAAAAACACCCCATGCACAATTAGTGTGATTATTCAAACATTTCATTAATCACTGATTAATCAAGTTTAATCAGAGCTTTCCCAGCCATTTTTGTGTAGAGCAAGTTGGAAGGAATTTTTGAGTATCTCTCGATCATTTCTTATAACAGTACACTTGGGGTGATTGACCCATTTTGTTTTGTCTCCTGTAAAACATGGTCCCTACTTATGCCAAGTGTGGCCTTTGGGGACCTAACGTATTGTCCTTGAACTCCTTTGGAACTTTGTAAAGCCCTCAGACTCCCAAAAACTTTCAAAATTTTCCACCCAATTCCTGAAGAGGGCTGAAAAATACATTGATTTTATTGACACATCCAATTCAAGCCCCTCACATACCCCCAAAACAAACAAAATGTGTAAGTTCCAAACTGGAAGCAACATGACATCACTTCCAGTCACATGAAGTGTGGTGATGTGGCCTTTTTGTTTTGGGTGGGGGGTGTCATCATTTACATTGAGTAGAAAAAAGCCATATGCGTAATTAGCAGTCCGTGAGTCAAGAAGTTGTTGAATCAATGTGTAGCTGGGGAAATCAAGACAGAGAGAAGGACTCTCAAGATTAGCCAAGATTTGGTTCCAAGTTTCCAGGGGGAAAAAGGCAGCATCTCCAAGCTGTCTTCGGAGTCTTTCAAACAGAATAAGTGACAGACGTTGCTCCCAGAGTATGGAGAACGTTTTTTTTAAACTTCCTTATCTAAAGAGGCCGACTGTTCAATGAGAACAGCTGGGACAGCTCCTCCAGCCGAGTGGCTGGTTTATCAAACCTCTCCAGAAACACTCTTGTGCTGCTGATATTTCATAGTGAAGCATGATAGGGGACGCTGGGGTCAAAATGAGTCCCTGTTCCTTCAGCAGTCATCCATATCAATCCAAAAGAATTAAGAAATGGAGGCTAGGATCCTACGTCAGGAACTACAGCTATGGAGACATGGACACAACATCTTCTGATACTGCTGTTGGTGTGAAACACAAGCTACACATTTAACTCATCTGTTGTAATTAGCCCAATTAACTCAGTTTGGACAACAGTTGACATCTCACCCATGGCCAGTATTGTCTTGTGGATTTTACCACGTGCTAAGCTAGAAATGATGTAACTGCAATATTCTCTGCCCAAAGCCACTCCATCTGATGCTATGACTAAAATGACAGACTCTGAGAACATTCTCATAAATAACCAACATTTTTGGACCACATTTTGTGCAGGCTACATAGACCATAGATAGGAACTGCCATGTATGAAGTTGATATTGCCCATGCACACGTTGTCTTCTTTGTTTCTCTGAAATTCTATAAAATACTGATGCTTGAAAGAAACTCCATCTTGCCCAGTGCTTATAGTGGGCTGGACTGAAAGCAAAAAGCCAAAGGTATTATTTGTTGTCTGTATTCCTTCCTGCTGAGTTTCAGGGCTCATCCAAACTCATGTCTCACTTGGGAGGATAGTGCAGGGCAGATATCATATTTCTCTGTGTAATAGTCTGACTTGTTATCCCTTTTATTCCATTACATGAAGAAAAAATGTGTATATAGTATTAGTACTTAAAAATCATGACCTACTGTGCCCATGACAACTTCGACTCATGTATGCAGTCTAGCTGGTATGAGAAGAATCTAGGCTTTCTGTATCACATGACTTACCACCTCATCACATGGACTATTTTTTGTCATGAGCAATGGGTTTTTGACAGTTTTGCCATGGAGCCCCATGGCTCCCACCATATTCTTCCAGGATGGCTCTGAGGCAAAACTGGCAAAAAAAACCCTGCCACCACCACCAGGAAGCATCCCGTCTTTACATAGGAATTTACGGAGACAGCTAGCTTCCTGATGCTTCCCTCATGTGATGAAGTGGGAGGTAGGCAGGATAGTATGGGGCGACAGGTCCCCATGCCCCCAGGGTGGGAGCTGCCGCAATTACCACAATTCACTGTGATACTCAGCGATTATGGTGACACATGTTACGAAGTCATTACTGTATCAATAATAGCTTTGCCTATGTGGCTGTGATGTCTCATGGGCCATGTAGTCCCGTTCCTAGTACTGTTGTGGCAGATGAAGAGGAAAACTTGGGTTTCCCACCGTTTCTGCCAGAATTGGAGCCCTTGCACCTGCAAGATGTTTGCCCACAAGAAGACAGCCAAACAAGCCTTGAGCAGAAATCTCCCCCTTTTTCTCGCCGGATTTATTATAATCAAGATAGAAGCGCTCGAGAGGCGACTCGCAGGAGCGCCAGGATTGCTGCCAGACAATTAGCTGATTAAGGCTGCTTCCCTTGGGAAACTTTAAGGAGTCATGCATCTGGACACAGTAGGTTTCGTTTCTTGTTCCCCAGAGAAAGTGTTCCTGGCGGGAAAACAAGATCCTATATAGGTGTTGGGCCACAAAGGATTCCTTGCGGAGTCAATTCGTCAGCTTCGGGAGTAGATTGTGTGTGGACTACGCTACTCCAGTTCCAGGACCTCGTTCTCGTTCCAGCCCTGCCTTGTTCCCCGGACCTCGCCACGGATTTCGCCACGGACCCTGTTTTTGCTCCTCGCTTCTTGTTACCTTGAATCAAGCCTTGTTTGCCAAGAATCTAGTTTGCTCTCCAGCCTTGCATCAAGTTCCATGGACTAAAGAACCTTTGTCATTTCCCCTCACTTTGCTTGGCAAAGTGTGTGTTTCGGTTATTGGATTACAACTTTGGACTTTAATACCTCATATTGGACATTGTTTTCCTGGACTATATTTGACCTTTCCTGAAAGGTCTACTTCTGAACTATATTTTACACTTATTTTTATTGACTTTATATATTTTCTTAATAAAGATATTAGATAGATTCTGGTCTCTGCGCATGGTTATTGGTGCTCTGCAGCCTGGGTCTTGACAGTGCCCCCCCCCCCCCCCAGCTATGGCTTTTAATTGGTTTGAGTCTGAAAGTTGGTATTGTCACTCTTTTCAACCCAGGGCTTTCAGACTTAACCCAGTGAAGGCAATGATCATACTGGCTTTTGCCTCAACCCAGTTAAGGTTTGTAGCTGCAAAGGAAGCGGATACGCAGGCAAAGTTGTCATTGGCACAGTATGTCATGTGATGTGGAAAGCCTGGATTCGTCCTGTGCAGTTCATCTGCTAGCAATACATTGCAAAGTATAATTATTCAAAACATGTGACAATTATGTGAAGAAAGGCAAGGAAGCAATTTTGGGACCCAAAAAGAGGAGGTGCGACTATTATGCAGCAGTGACTATTATGCAGTGAAATATAGTATTTCAGTCGTATCTGGTACTCTCATTTGAAACCCTACCTTTGAAGTCCTGCAGTCTCACCCTCCCCATACAGCCACTTCCCAGGTGTTGGAGAGTGAGTCAGTGAGTAATGACATGCCCATCCTTATTTTAGTTGCGGTCTGCACAGAGACAGACAGCTTCAGAGAGCCCTGCGGGGTCCTGTCTGGATCCTGCCTCAGCTGTCTGTCTCAGCACATCCAGCAGCCAGGAGACAGACAGCTTCGGAGACCCCTGCTTTCTCATACTCTAATAGTGCTGTTTTGTGGGATATGTCTTCAAAGGTAACTTTGATTATTTTAATTATAACTGTAGATATGAACTGGAGTAATTACAATTAAGGCTTTCCATGCCATAATTACTGATCAGGACGGCAGCAAAAGCATTATCAAATCTTTACGAACTTCTTTTCGGCATGCATGGCCACACCTTTTGGCATGCATGGCCACACCAATTTATTTTTCTACAAAAAAAAAATCACCTTCCATTTTAGGGTTGTACTGATTCTTTTGTTTTGTAATAAGATTTAAATATTTATAACACTTTTGTCATGTTGCTAACCATTCCTACTACCTCCGGAAGCTGTGTCATGCAGATTTAATAACCGTACAAAATGTGTCCCAGAAAGAGAGCCTCACAGCGGGCTCCGCGGCTATGTTGAAATCAATTTCGCTTTCCCTGCCCCGTTCTCCGGTGCTCCGCCTCCTCCAGAAATAGTCTACTTATTCATTTAGAAAATGTACGCCCTGATCTTTTACTGCAGTCATAAACATTTTTAAAAGTCCCCCACACAATGTAATCACCGATACTATAACATTTGTCATTTACAGATTATGGAAAGAGGAATAAAAATATAACCCGAAAACCCCACAAGGATTGGCCTACTTAAGCATACTCTCCAACTCACCTGACTTGGCAGGAATGGCCCCACTTAATCCTCTGCTAGCCCATTTTCTCACCTGCCTTTTCAATACCCCATTTTCTCTCACTCTAATTTCCCCCTTTAACCTCATGTTTTTTCAGTTGCTGTAAACCACGCTCAAAAGGAGAAAACAGTCTACCTAATCTGATTGTCTAGGCTGCCATAAAGCCCAAAGAGTTTTCAGCAAACTCCAGAGTATCATCTGACTTTGCTAAATGCAGGACAAGAACAAAATTAGTAAATATGCAAAGAATTACAAGTCTACACTATGTTCCATTCTCCAGTCATAGGCAACATAGCAGGCTCTGAATATCATCCTTCAACAGAACAACTATGAGCAAGTATGCTGTTGCTTTCATGTCCTGCTTGTAAGCAATTCTCTGGGGCATCACATTAGTCATTGTGGAATCCAGAAGTGGAGGAAAATGGACTTTTGGCTGATTTAGCATCCTTAATGTCCTTAACTTTTCAGTAACCGTTAAGGCACTCATAAGGAAATGCCAGGAAAAATACCAACCATTCGATCAAGGAGGAAGTTTACGAATAGAGCTCATTGGCAAGGAAATGGAGTGACAGCACCCCGGTGGCCGGAACCGAGCACAAGCCTCCAAGATGCCAAAAATGGGAAAACCTATATGTACACCTCTATGTATGTACAATTATCTGTCTGTCTGTCTGTCTGTCTGTCTATAAAATGGCATTGAACGTTTGCCACATATGTATGTTCTGTGATCTGCTCTGAGTCCCCTTCAGGGTAGAAGGGCGGAATATAAATACAGAAGAGTCTCACTTATCCAACATAAACGGGCTGGCAGAACATTGGATAAGCGAGTATGTTGGATAATAAGGAGGAATTAAGGAAAAGCCTATTAAACATCAAATTAGATTATGATTTTACAAATTAAGCACCAAAACATCATGTTTTACAACAAATTTGACAGAAAAAGGAGTTCAATACGCATTAATGCCATGTAGTAATTACTGTATTTACGAATTTAGCACCAAAACATCACAATGTATTGAAAACATTGACCTCAAAAACATTGACTACTAAAAGGCAGACTACGTTGGATAATCCACAACATTGGATAAGCGAATGTTGGATAAGTGAGACTCTACTGTACTGTAAAATAATAAATAAATACAATTTAAAATATACAAATATGCAAACATTAAAACAGGATTACAGGATTGTTTATGCACTTTATTAAAGCTTTGGATATTGTGTTTTATATGCCCGACCCCTTTTATCTCCAGTGGTTGATGCTGTATCATTACAGCATGTTACATATTCTGATTATATGTGTTTTATTGTATTTTTAAAATGTTTAAATTGTTTATTTTATTTGACTTATGTTATTACTGTTTTGTTTTGATATTCATTGTAATTGCTTTTGTTTTGGGCATTGCCCCATGTTAGCCACCTTCGGGGAGATGGTGGCGGGATAGAAAAATAAAGTATTATTATCTAAACAGTATTTTAAAAATCCCAGTTAAAAGCCATCAAAACATATTCAAAGTAAAAAAACACAGCACCACCTGAGTTGATTTTAAAAACCTTCTTCTTTAAAGGAACGTTAGCTGATACAAATTACTAACATCTGACTTACAAATGACTCATACATAAGAACGGGACTGAGACAACAGAAGGTAAGAGGAATCTACCCCTCAGAAGGGAAATTCACTCCTGAAAGAGTTATCAATGGGGAAAAGGTGTCTCCACTGAAGCTTTCTCACCAGTCGTTTCTACGACAAGCCAATTTTTTCAAAATCCAATTATCACAGGGAGAGAAAGTGAGGTGAAATGTTCTGAACAGGGTCACAAGCAGCAAAACAAACACCACAGAGGTGTTGACCCTCCCATATGTTATCCAAAGCTAAATGATATGGCTGAAGTTACATTTTTAAAAATATACCTGTTTCAACATACAGACAAATTCAAACCTACAGAATCTATCTTGTTTGCAACTTGGGAACTGCCTGTAATATGAAAGTGGCCACTCTCAAGTGTAAGGTTCTTGTGGAGACTAGATGGTCTCTTTCCTTGCACCCTTTTATCAATGAGTAAAGACGTGTTGTCGAAGGCTTTCATGGCCAGAATCAATGGGTTGCTGTGAGTTTTCTGGGCTGTATGGGCATGTTCCAGAAGCATTCTCTCCTGACGTTTCATCCATATCTATGGCAGGCATCCTCACAACCTCTGAGGATGCCTGCCACAGATGTGGGTGAAACATAAAGAGAGAATGTGGAACATGGCCATACAGCCCGAAAAACTCACAGCAACCCAGTGATTCCAGCCATGAAAGCCTTCAACAACACACTCTGTACAGACTCATTAGCACAAAGTGTACTAATAATCTTATAGAAAGCGCTCTGTACATCCTGCCATAGATGTGGGTGAAACACCAGGAGAGAATGCTTCTGGAACATGGCCATACAGCCCCGAAAACACAGCAACCCAATGGATAAAGACACTAGTTTTTATAAAGTTTTAGAAAGTGATATTTTTAGTAGAATCTTTTATCTCTTGCTCTTCAAAGGATATGTTTCACATAGTTTTAATCCTATAGACAGTTTATTGGCATTTGAAACATTTTTTATCTACATGTATTTGGAGTGTGATTCCTTTTTATCTTGTAAGCCACCTTGAGCCCCACTTTGAGAAAAAGTGGGATATACATAAACCAACACAATGCAGCACAGCTGCTGCTTCAGCACCAGCATCTCCAGACCTTGGGTTCTTCTGTTCGCAGCCTGATCTAAACACAAAAAGACATATTTTGATAATCCGCTCTTTGAGGTTCAGTCCTTTTAAGGCTCTTCGTGGAAATGTCAAACTCATTCCAATGCTGTGCTGTAAAGGAAGCCTTCTGGCACCTGGCCAAGGACCAAAGATTGAGACAGCTGGCATGCACTCTCGGGGGCATTCAAAAACGCTTTGGAGTTTATTTAAGTCAGCAAAGAAAGTTTTTATTGTCCAGAATGGCAAATACATGAAGGAGAGGTGTACAAAGAACCCAACTAAAGATTTGGAAGAATATCCTTGAATAGATTGGTTCATTCCAACTAAAATATATCCACTAATTCATTGAATCTATATAACAATTAATAAGGAAGAATGTCAAAATTGTAAGGATGCATACCATGATTTAGGATTTGCAGCATTTATTTGATTTATATTATGCCTAGACTTAATGTCAGGAGAAAACCTTTACCTTTACCTTTCTCCCAATGCAGGATATAAAGCACAGAATGAGAACCCAATTATGTTGGAAATAGCAACCTTCTTCAAGCCTCCAGGAGTAATTTGTTTGTATATCATTCTGTTTGCTTATTGAATTGTATATGTATGTTTTGTTATGGAGCTTTCCCTTTATGTTTCTTGAGGTTGTGGAAGGGCTGCAGGCCACATGGTCAGATCTGGGACGGCTGAGATCTGAGACTCCATTTTAGAACAGAGATGCTATGGAACACAGAGATGCTATGGAGCAGAGAGATGCCATGACATACAATGGAACAGAATAAATGCTTTAGCCATGAGATTCTTTAGACTTCAGACAGCTTAGAGCACTGAACATCAGACACCATGTAGACTTTGGACTGTAAAGAGCAAACTCATGTTGCTCTTGATTAGAAGAATGAAGACCTGTGTTAGCTGCATAAAGAAACTACTTCATACCTATCTGTAACCGGATTGACAAGTTATGTACCTGTATGCTGAATACATGAATGTTGTGAGTAAACCAGATATGTTATTTTTAATGAAGTCTACTTTATTTTTGTCTCTTGGGAGCATGACATAGAAATAAGATGTTTTATGGGAGAGATGTTTTTGGGCACTGAAAATAAACACTTCTGAAGAACTACTGTTTGTGTGCATTGGCATAATCTCTGTTCCTAATAGATCAGAGACAACTAGTCTAACAACTGAAAGGCCAAATTGCCTTGCATAAGTACATGTGAATATATACCACTGAAGAGAAGATTTTACTCAAATGAGCTTTTGGCTCTTCTCTGGAAAATCATACAAAAGGTTATGATTTTCAAATGGTTGTGAATTCCATTTTTCACCAAAAAGTTATGGAAATTCTGGTTTTCCAAAAGGTTACAATCTCTTAAAAGGTGGTGACTTTCCAAAACGTTCTAACCAGAATCTGAATTTGACACAGCAAGGCCACAGAAAATTGCCTGAACTTTTGTGCATTTTTGGTCATTACCCGAGTAAAACGCAGCCCCTTAAGATATGCAGTCACCATGCTAATGAAGTCAAAATAATTAAATATAGCAGCATTATGGATGTGCCCACGTGGCCTGCCAAGTGCGCCAAGAAATACGATCTACTAATTAGTGATGTAGCTGTGATGCATTAAGGTACGCTTCGTAATTTCCATACAGAAATGCATAAATGATTAGTCCGTTGTCTTGCTCAGGGTGTCTTGTTTGTTTTATGGTCTTGGGACCCAGACACCACTGCAGCTAAAATAAAGTTTTGTAGTCTTTCACTCGGTGTTTTTATCTGTGAAACTCTCCAAAGACCAGACCATGGAAAGGGACCAGTAGATAATGAAGCTGTTTGAGCAAGGGAATAATATGCTCCTCATAATCACCAGTCAGGGATAAAACTATTTATGAGTATATTTTAGAGACACTAATATCTTATTAACCGGAGATCCAGTGCTGTGTGTTAAAAGCACACCCTGATGTTGTAGACTTCTCAGATCATCCACTATGCGGGGAATGCAAAATGTCCTTGGAATATCATGTGGGTTGCTATGCAACTGCAATGCAATAGAGGGGCCATGGCTTTTAGCCTTCTCTTTGTCTATCTATTCCATCACCCACGGTTTTTGCATTGTACCAGTGTGGCACCATGTATCTTGTATGGAAATCGTATTTCACATTGAGTGATTCCATCTCTTGTAGTATTGACTCATTATCCCTTGTTCATTCCAAAAGGACAGGGGATAGTGGTCAATATCACAAGAGGCTAGTTGGGTTTGGACAATAAATGAAACGTAACCTTCAAAGCAGGCATGGGCAAACTTTGGCCCTCCAGGTGTTTTGGACTTCAATTCCCACAATTCCTAACAGCCGATGTAGGGATGGCCATCTTCACATGGCTTATGTAATGGTGGTGGCAGCAGTGGTATGAAAATCAGAAGATCAGCAGAAGACCACAGAGGAAATGCCTAAAGGACCCTATGTGGATTACAAGTTGCCTGTCTGCTTTTTAAATAATTAAACCTCATCTCAATGAGTTTTTAAAGATGACTGAAATAAGTTTTGAGGCTAATAGAAAAACTTGCATCAGGTGGATGAACATCAAGCCAAGTGCATTGTTTTAATCTATATTTGTAAACTGCTCCGAGCCAAACTGGGAGTAGTGGTATATAAGTTTAATAAATAAATAAATAAAATTGGGAAGGAATCCATTGTGTGAGACCACCAAAAAGACCCTGTCCTTCAGAGAAAGCGAAGCCACATTCAAAACCAGGTGCAAACTTCTATCCAAACTGAATGTTTTTTTCCAACTCTAATAATAAATAATAAATTTTATTTATACCCCACCACCATCTCAGGGTGGCTCACAGAAGCACTCCAAGTGCCGGACATAAAATAAACAGTACATAAGCAGATAAACAATTATAACATAAATTTAAAATAGTGAATTGTACATTACTTCCATTTTATCCAGATTCTGCTTGTTGGCTTTCCTTCATTGAGAAGGTAGCCCATAGTTTGAGATCACCACAAAAAGTCCTCATCCTTCAGAGAAAATGAAGCCACATCCAAGACAAGATGCAAACTTCTGTCCGGACTGAATGTTTTTTCAACTCTACAATATATTCACTTTAGCCAGAGTTTGTTTAATGTGTTCTCAAAGGCTTTCATGGCTGGAATCACTGGGTTGCTGTGAGCTTTCTAGGCTGTATGGCCA